>NC_056743.1:477740855-478065230 GCF_019279795.1 Protopterus annectens
GTAAAAATTAAAAAAAATAAGTAAGACCAGCAGCCTAGTATCACAAGCCACCAGTGCACTATAGGCTGCACAGCATCCAGTTTTGCAGCATTTCTGTAATAGGAATGGTGTGCAGTATAAAAGATGTGAAAAGTACTGAAGAAAATATGCAATTCTCTGAGCCTGTACAATAAGGTTAAAAAGGTGAGATACCTAGTACATTAAAGAGTAATACCTACCATAAAGAGCAGGAAAAAAATGAAAGCAAAAGTGGTTAATATGCTCTTAGTGCTAAGTGAGCTTGTACAGGATGTGGCTTACCCCAAACAGATTGCTATGTGACAGAAAAAAACACTAGAGGATCATGCTATGCAATGTTGGATCAGCTGCTAGTATACATACCAAGGATGACATGTCTGAACAGTGAACTGACTGGAATGAAAGAAAAGCGGACAACCAGGAAAATGGCACAGAGAGGGAACATGCCATTAAGGGACAAGGGAAATTCAGACGTAGGTGGTTATAATAGAATGCATCAAATCCCATTTGGGACACTAACTACCTGGATGGCTCTACTGAGAAAGTATGTAAAGTAGGCAGATAACATGATTGAGATGGTCTACCTAGACATTTATTGTGCATATGGGGTAGTTGAATAACCGAGTCAGAGCTGCAAACGGAAGCAAGATTAAGCTAGTCACAGGTTAAGTAATTTTTTTTTTTTGAGACAAATGTTCAACTACAGGAATGAGCTTTTGCACCACTAGGATACCAGTTGTATGTACATGATCCTAATTGTACATATGACCCAAAACAAGAGGAAAATGTTCTTTACCACCATAGCACAGGCATGGAACTTCAGCAGGGTGACCAAAAGCACTTGTCATAACTGTGCAGGGATGTAGAATAGTGGAGTTTATACCCCAAACTGAAGCTGAGTTGGCAACCTGACTTGCAAGCACTCACACTTTGACTGTAATTCCCAAGTTTGTTTGGTGCAAAAAGGAGATGATGATGTCAGTGTGGAAGGTAAACAGCGTTAGACAGAAGAACAATGTCAAAGAAGTGAGCCAAGTGCTGAATGGAAACCTAAATTTGTCAGAAGACGACTGTTACTACAAGGGTACTGAGCAAGAGCTAGAGCAGCAAAAGCTGAGCTTACAAAAAGCTGCATAGAGGAAACTTGAGGTCATAGCAGAAGTGACCACTCAAGTTTGAGACCCTGGTGGAGAGGAATAAAGAAGAGAAAAGTGTGAAAATACAGCATCACAACAACTTGTTTTGGGGATTGCTAAGGGAAGAAGCAAGCTCTACTTGTGCTTTTTTGTCTTTTTTTTTTTCAAATATGGCAATTATTTCAAGTCCTCAGGGGATGGCAGAAAACACTGTAGGAGTTTGAGGATATAAAGGAGAGTGACAAGGAAGAAAAAATGCACAAATACAGCAACACGCTGTGGGACATGCCTGCTTCAGAACTATGCAGTAGTCTAGCAAAACCTGTAGCTAGCTTGGAAAACATATACCAGGTGGTAGGATGAAAGTAGACAAAAGGGAGGGTATTAAAGAAATGGGAAAAGCTGTTTGCAAGTTAGAAATGAAAAAGCAGACAAAACCAGGGACACTGGAAATCAACAAAGTTCAGTCCTTACAAAACATGTAGTTAATTATCGGAGTACAAAGCAGGCTAGCAAGTACGGTAGATGCACGGATAAACCAAACTTGATTAAAAGCGAAAAAAATAATCCAGCACCCTGAGCATGAGTAGCAAACATAAAGTTTATTATGAACCAGACAGGTTTCAGCAACTAGCTTTCTTCAGTGGCTGATTTTAAAACATCACAATGAGTCATATATATAGGAAATATAAATTAGGTGACCTGACATCACTTCCTGTATACTCACAATATAGCCACAAAAAATAGAAAATGAGAATTAAATTAATATTTGACAGTAAATATGTCCCAAAAATAAAACATTTCATTATATTTGAAAAATATATTATTTAACTACAACCATCCATGATAAAATAATGTGGAATACCATGTAAATGCTAGTAAATATAATGACAAGCATTCAAAAAATATAATTGACCAAAAAAATGACCAAAAAAATCTTTTAAACATGGTACAATTGTTAATATAATGTGATGAATAACACTGAGTAAATCATTGTAGTTTATCATTAAGTTTAAAGCCAGTTAAGCAGGTTTAAACTATTCGGGCTACCTAAAGTCCACTCTTCAAATTTTCCCTTAAAACTACCTTCCTCGAACTATACTACTGATCTAATCAGCGTATCCTATAACTAAAAAGATCATCTCTACTTGACTCCAAGTAGACTATTCTCTATCTGTTAAACCTAGCACTTGCTCCTACAGTACTTATTACCTTGATACGGCACTCTTGTCATAGATAGTACCCCAAAAGGCAACCCCCCATTTCTCGGTTACCCACGTCCCCCGGAATCTTTTTTAAAGTTTTTTTTCTCTATCCTTCTAGCATGTCGAGGGATCAGTTGCTAGTGTCCTCTCCTGCTCAGCTGGTGAACCTGGGAATATTGAGGCAATGCTACAATTGCCTCATGTACACAGACAACCCTCTCCTCCTCCCACAAAACACAAATACATGCGAGAGATGCAACTATACGGCCAAACTGGAGGCTGAGCTCTCTCAACATAGGACTGGCAAGACCATTCAGGAGGAGAAGGTTACCACACACACTATAGACCCAGTCTCACATAGTACCATTACAACCTCAAACCATACACATAAACACACAAAGACATACTCGGAGGCTCTGATCAAAAATCTACCAAAACAGCAGAGGCCACCAAAGCAGACACCCAAACAACCACCACCTCAGAACACAACACCTGCAACACATAGACCTCACAGTCAGAGTGTCAAACAGTCACAGCCCTTAAGGCCAAACACAATGCCAGACACACTAGTCATTGGTGACTCCATAGTCAGACACACTGACGCCCCGCTCACCAGAGGAGAAGGTCACAGTAAGCTGCCTGTCGGGCGCTAGAATCCACCACATAACGCAAGCACTCAGGTCTCTCAACAGCAGGTACAAATATGACTCGGTCATTGTCCACGCTGGTATAAACGACCTGAGACGTACCTCCTTGGACTACATGAAAAGAGACATTGAGGAGCTCTCTGATTATGTAGCCCAGGCAGGTATGACCCTGACCTTGAGCAGTATCCTACCTTCACCAAGAATGATGCCACAATACAGAGATAAGATGATCAGCTTTAACAATTGGCTTAAACACTGGTGTCATTCAAAGGGGATCCAGTGTCTGTCTGCCTGGGATGACATGCTGGACAAGCCACGCTGCCTTCAAGGGACGGCTTGCACCTGTCACCCTGGGATTCCGGATATTGGCAAAGGCTCTTGCCACCCCATAGTGCCTTTTTAGGCAAGGCTCAAATTCTAAACCTACCACCCTAGAACACAAAAAAGGAAAAAACTAAGGGTAATGCTGCTCAATGCCAGAAGTCTAAATCTCAAAATGCACGCACTCGAGGCCCTTCTCAGTATGGAGAACATCGATGTCTGTGCTGTGACAGAAACCTGGTTCAAGGCTCCTGAGAGCACCCCAGCTATCAGGTTTTACCTCATATCATGCCCGCCCCAAAATCCGGACAATACCAAGAAAGGGGTATCCATATTCATCAAGGACACCCACACCTCAAGACTGGTGGCAACGCACGATGCATCGGAGACCATCCAGGTGCAATTAACCATAGGCAAGACTGCTCTGCAAATTGTAGCATGTTACAGGCCACCCTCACAAACTCAGGAACCTCACATGGCCTTCCTGAAAACACTAGAGGGGATAAATGTATCACCAAACACCATCATACTAGGTGACTTCAATTACCCTAATATAGACTGGGAACACTACTCAAGCCCAAACACCCTAGCCCAAAAGTTCCTGGAATTCATAAACTCAAATGCCATGGAACAACTAGTCACCATCCCCACAAGAGGAGATAACATACTTGATCTCATCATCACGAACATGGGAGCACAATGTTCAACACTGGAAGTATACCCCTCACTGGTGAGATCAGATCACAAACTAATCTCGCTGGAGGTCCTCATCCCACCCCATCTGAAATAAAAAGACCACAGTAAAGAACTTCTCAAAAGCCGACTTCACACTTCTAAAGACTAGTGTGGTCTCCTTTAAGGCCCCGAGCGCGGAAAACAGTACTCAAGCCGCTGAATCACTTACAAATGCCTTCTACCAGCACCTGCAGGACTGCATGGATAAGGCAATCCCAAGCAAAACAAAGACTCTTTGTACCAAAGGCAAGCGTCAGTCTGGTGGACCCCAGCCATAAACAAACTCTACAACAAAAGGAGGAAGCTACTACAAGATAGAGCAAAATCCTTAAAAGGTAAGACACCCCTGATCACTATAAGTAAAAAAACTAAGAGCTCTCATAAAATCATCCAAAGCAAATTTCAGAGAAAAATAGCTAAAGACTCAAAAGACAATCATAAGGCCTTCTTTAGCTATGTTAGAAACCTGGGAGGAAACTCCCAGATATGTTCAGAACTAGTTCAAAATGATGTGAAGATTACTGATCCTACAGACATTGCCAACATACTGGCTGACAGGTTCAGTGCAAACTTCTCCCCCAAAAGGAGAGATATCTATACCAAACGATTGCAGCCCCCAAACATCTCCAGCCCAAGTGAGAACTGCTCTCTCCAAAGCAAAAAACACAGCATCCTTGGGACCTGATGGTGTCCCCGGCTGTGTGCTCCACGAACTCAATGAGGAATTAAACCCACAGCTAGGACAGCTGTTTAATCAAAGTCTTACCTCTGGCTACGTACCCAGGGAGTGGCGCACTGCAACTGTGGTCCCACTTCACAAAGGCTGTGCCTCCACCGACCCTGGAAATTACCGGCCCATTAGCTTGACAAGCCTTATCTGCAAAGCCATGGAGAGGATCATAATGGACCTCATAAATAAAGACATAGGGAATTTGCAGACTTTGGATCCAACCCAGTTTGGCTTTGTCAAAGGCAGATCATGCCTTTTAAACTTGGTTGACTTTTTCGAAACAGTCACCAAAGCCATTGATGAGGGAAAGGCAGTCCATACAGCCTACCTCGATCTGGCTAAGGCCTTCGATACAATACCCCACTCGGGTATCATTGAAAAACTCATCAGCTTAAATGTTAACCCATACATCACAAGATGGGTTGCAAACTGGCTGAGTGACAGAACCCACAGGGTCAGAGTTGCTGGCGCCATGTCAGACTCAAAGCCTGTCACAAGTGGTGTCCCACAGGGCTCAGTCCTGGGCCCACTCTTGTTTGGCATCTACTTTTCCAAGTACAAGCAAACACAGGAGGGTTATGGCTGACAAAGTTTGCAGATGACTGCAAACTGGGCCATAGTAGAAAACACATCTGACACAGATATCCTTCAGAAGGGTCTCACAGAAACGGATAACTGGTGCCAGAGCCACGCCTAAAGTTAAATGCCAAAAATGCATAGTCATACCCTTCGGGAAAAACAAGGTTACCTAGCTACCAAATAGGTGGCAATCCACTGAGCACAGAAGAAGTTATCAGGGACCTGAGGACCCAGGTTGATAGTAGTCTGTCATTCGACACCCATGTAGCTAAAGTAGTTAGGAAGACCTTCTACATTGCCCACCTTATCATGAAGGGATTCTCATCTAGATCAAGGGAGGTCATAGTCTCCCTTTACTCATCACTCATCAGACCAATGATTGAGTACAATGCCCCATTCGAATGTATCTGACCCGACACTTGCAGCAGCTGGAGAGGCCACAAAAGTTCCTCACCAAAAGGATAAAGGGTCTCAAAATCTGTCCTATGCTGCCCGACTGAAAGAACTCCAGCTCTATTCAGTCGCCACCGCTTGCTCAGAGGTGACCTTTGCCTAACATACAAGGCCATGTCAAACCCAGATTTGATGAATATGCTTCACCTCAAAAATCTAGATCCATCAGAGCCACAAGGGCGGGCGACTTAAACCTCGACACGGCTATTAATAGGGCGTGCTGGAGGGATAGATTCATCACCCAAAGACTCCCTATGCTGTGGAACAAAATCCCGGTACATGTGAGGCAGAGCACCTCGCTGGCCTTGTTCAAGAGAAATCTTGACCAATGGATGGGAGATCGCAGATATACCCCAGGGATTACCTCAGTGTCACTGCTCGACAGAGGCACAGCAAAATAATGGGTATAGTTCCCCATACTAAAGGGGTGGCGTAAGCCACAAAACGATGGGCTAGGCTTGTAAATGTCCTCGGGCAGATAGCCTAGTATGAACCTATGAACCTATTAAGACCTGGTGGGAATAAGCCACCTAATTTCACTATCCATTTGGTTTCTTTGTTATCCAATATTTTGTGCCATCCTGTTTTGTACATTCTGTTGCCAACATTTCTGTCAATACAAATTAAGGAAAAATGGACCGTTTTGTGTATAATGGAATGTTTATATAATGCATTGGTTGGCCTGGCATTTCTAATATCCCCTAAATGTTCAGAAATGCGAATACGAAACTGTCTGGATGTTTGTCCAATATAGAAGGCCCTGCATGTGCATGTAGCTAAATAGATGACCCAGTCCATGCTGCAATTGACAAAATGTTTAATATCATAAATCTTGCCTGTGTTTTTGCTAGTGAATTCTTTGGTTGTGAAAACAAATTTGCAAAAGGCACAATGACCACAAGGGTGACGACCTGTTAGTTTGTCCCCTAAAATGGTGGTCTGAATCTTGGAAACTTCCAAGGAAGTGATTTTTTTAAAATGCGAAAAATATGATCCCAGGGTTTTATCTTTCCTGTAAGAGAAAAGACATCTGTCATCTAGCCATTTTGCTTAGATGTTTGTTATTGGTTAGTATGTTCCAGTGATGATTAATTATGTCTTGTAGTTGATAGGTGTTTCTATCAAAAGTGGTAACTAATCTCGGTGTCTGATCAGGTGATTGAACAGCCTTAGGTTTGTAACATAACAGGGAATCCCTGGACAAGTTGGCAGTCATGCCAACTGCTGAGTGAATGTCTGAAATATGATAACCCCTCTGTGTAAATCTGTTGGAAAGATCATCCTGACAACATTTAAGATCATGGTTCGATGAACAAATTCTCTTAATCCTAATGAACTGTGATTTGGGAATGTTCTTGATGATATGTTTGGGATGTAAACTAGAAGCATGTAGTAAACTGTTCTATTGTGGATATTTCCTGTGTACTGTGGTACATAGTGTATTATCTACTTCTTGAGAAAGGTGTACATCCAAGAAATCCATTTCTTGTGTATCATAATTGACTGTAAATCTAACACCCCATTTGTTGCTGTTCAAATGTTCAACAAATTCTTGGAGATACTCAATTCCTCCTTTCCAAACTAGCCAGCAATCGTCAAGATAGCGTCTCCAGATATCCATATCTGGCAGATATAGGTTGTGCAATTCGTTGTATATAATTTGATCTTCCACATATCACATGAAGAGATCTGCATAAATGGGTGCGAAAGACGCACCCATTGCAGTACCCTGTATCTGCCAGTAACAATTGCCTTTGAAATAGAACAGGTTTTTGGTAAGAACGTGTTCCGCCATGCAAATCAATAGGGTGTTAAATCCAGGACTGTAAATATTAATCTTCTGTAACCAATATTCAAGTGCTGTTAACCCTGCCCAATGTGGTATACTGGTATATAATGATGTAACGCCTAAAGTGCACATCATCCAGTGCTCTTCGAGCTGTGATTCAGAAACTATCTGAAGAAACTCCGTAGTGTCCTGTAATCTGGCCCTAATATAACGTAACAAAGGTTTGATATATTGAGTAAGAAAGGCAGACAGAGGTTCCGTCAATGAACCAGTACCTGACACTATAGGTCTCCCTGGAGGTGTAGAATATGATTTGTGAATTTTGGGGAGTAAATACAGGTATTGCTTGGCTGGATCCTGGACAGTAAGATGAAGTTTGGATTTGGTACTGATGATGCCTTCATCAATTGCGAGTTGCAAAAAATCAATTTCTTTTTTGAAATTGGGCGTGGGGTCAATGGGCATCTGTAAATAATGCTGAGTGTTGGACACTTGTCTTAATCCTTCAGCCCAGTAATAACTGGAATTCATCACCACAATGGCCCCACCCTTGTCCGCAGGAAGAATGGTAATATCAGTGCTGTTTTTCAGGTTTGTAAGAGCCTGTTGTTCATTGATGTTTAGATTGTTTCTGATAATGTATCCAGTACCTAACTGCTGATGTACATCCTCTATAACTGCATTCTGAAATATGGCTACATGTTTGTCCATCAGAGGACAAAACTTGGATGGTAGAAATTTGAATTCAGTAGATCTTTGAATGGAATTCTGCTCATCAAAAAAAAAATTAGATTTAACTTTCTACAGAAATTCATAACATCAAATACAAAAGTACTTTCGTCAACCAAAAAGCCAGGAATAAAACCAAGTCCTTTATTTAACAAATGTTCTTCCATTGGTGTTAATACATAATCAGAAATGTTATGCACATTTAAAGTGTTGGTGTTCATTTGACTATTGACAAGAACAGTTCTTCCAATGTTTTTATGCTTGCGTCCTCCCCTGTGTCTACGCCTAAAGGGTGACCCATGTTGCCTACTCTTTTGGGAGTGGGTGAATCTGACAATTGAATGGATTCGGTATCCGTGGTGGACGATTCATCCCCTGAACTCCTGCTGGGTGATGTACCCCTCTTAAGAATGGATCTGGGCCATTTTTTACGTGTATATGTGAAATTCTTTGTACCCTCTGCAAATCGTACCCCTTTGTGAAGCTCAAAGGGTTTCCCCCATTGATAATCCTCCATATCTCTTGAAAATTTCTTTAATTTCTTTTCTTTAAGAGTTTTTTCAGAGGCCGACAATTCTTTGGATAGTTTATTCAACAATCCAGAAAAGTTGGGTTGACTCTCATATGATTTTAACTCCTCACTCAATTTTTGCACATCACAGATATTGGCTTGAATCGTTCTATCGTAATAAGAAGAAAGGATGTTAACAAACATCATAGCCGAATCTTGTTGTGCAGCATTCCACTCTTTGATAAGTACCTCATCCGGTTTGCCAACCAATGGTTGCACCTTGGTTCTGAGGCCTCTGGGGGCAATATTTTGATGTTTATATGCTTTAAATAATCTGGAATGCCATATATTGGATCTTAATGTTTTGATTTTTTTGGCAAATTCAGTAAATAACATATCACAATCGTCAACTGGATTAGTTATACCGTTGGTAGATGACCCCCTACGGGATTCATTCCCAAAGATATGTATATCATCTTTATCTGCACATAGTCCTTGTACCATGTTATTGAGATCCATGACAATAAATTGTGTATGTTAAAGCCAAATGTGATGTGTTCAATATCCAATCCAGAGATATCCACCTGATCTATATGATGGCTGTAAAGGTCCAACTAAACTCAAAAAATTGTCGACCCCCAAAAAAATTCTATGAAGAAAAGGTCAATAAACTGATCCAAAATTAAGGGACTGTTGTGAAGCAGAGAGACAAAGAAGACTCACTAAAAAAAAAAAACACAAAAATGGTGTGATCCTATAGCCAGATTGTCTAAGCTCAAATATCCAATACTGAAGTACTTGGAGCCCAATATCATCAGAATCCAGAAACTTAATGTACATGGAGTAATGAACATACCAGTATTAATAGAAATAATAACTGGAATGAATAAATAAACTCTAAAGAGAGGATTCATAAGACAACAAACAATCTGTTCCTGTATTGTATGTTTGACAAATAATGCTGTAATAATCAATTCTAGTGTTTAAATGTCATAAACCCATCCACATAGATATGGACTGGCTTAAAAACAACATAGAGATAAAAGAAAATATAATCATATGTCACCATCTACAGTTTTCTACTGATTAGTTTGAGAAGACTGTAGCAATAATTATGTACTTCATTAGAAAAAACCCGGATTAATAACACTTTTAGATGGAGACAACAGGATACTCCCTGATTTAAAGAAGTCAAAATGGCCTGTTTGCAGTAATAATGTAACCAAGTATAAATATGAGTCCAATAAATTGTTCAGTCAAATGTATGTAACAACTGATGCAGACTGAAAATCCACGAACCATAGGTACACATAATATGGGTAAACTGACCTTGTTCAATAGGGATGTTAAAAATGAGAAAGGTGGGCAGACGTCCCAAACAAAATAAATGGATAAACTTGTTGTAAATTCTTACAGTGCATTGTTAACAGTGTCTTTCTCATAAAATATGATATCATAGTTCTCCCCACATTATTGTGCACCAACTTGAGAATACAATGTAGAAACTAAGTATCAAAAGAAAATGTCACACCTTACGTTCTAAAAATGCCTTTCTAAATTATTTATAAAACATGTGATACTAATCCTGGCAATGATTGTATGTCTGGGTATTGATAGACAAAAAAGATGGAACCCACTATCTATGAAACAAATTCCACATATACAAAGGGAATTCATAATTAACTGTTCCTCAATAGTATGGCCAATGCTATTTGCCTAGAATAACCTATTCACTAACATGAAAACACTAGATGGAGCATTCATCAAAGCATAAAGTAAAACATGCAAATGTGATGAAATATTGAACTTGGCAAAATTGCATTAATAAAAAAACATAAAAATTAACAAAAATCCAAAATGCAAGACTATGATCTGAACTGCTACTGTTGAATGATGAACGAACTAAATATTAAATGCTGCAGCCAAAATGGTTGAAGTCCATATATATATCCCACAGCTAAGCCCAAACATAAAATGGCATCCAGATGAAGCGCAGATGCTGAAAAATGGCAAATAAACGCAATAAAGTCAGAGATTATTCATAACTCTGACTCAAAAGTTAGTGAACTCTGCCAAACAAAGTTAAATTATTTAAATGTACCTGCAGCCAGACTGGGCGCCAAATGCCCTCCGAAATGGTTGACGAATGTTAGTAGCCAAAATACTCGAGCACTAATACATGCACCAAAATGCTGAATAAATCCAAATGGTGGCCAAAAAAGGTCAAAACAACTCATTCCAATTTAAAGCATACACCCTTATGCAAGTTGAATATTTATCACACTGCTAGTCCCAAAACTTTTCTTGGCCCTTTCCTGTTAGTTCCATTTTGTAAAACAAGCCTGGCAATAACAGCTAAGCCCAAACACAAAATGGCGTCCAGATGAAGCGCGGATGCTGAAAAACGGCAAATAAACGCAATAAAGTCAGAGATTATTCATAACTCTGACTCAAAAGTTGGTGAACTCTGACAAACAAAGTTAAATGATTTAAATGTACCTGCAGCCGGGCTGGGCGCCAAATGCCCTCCGAAGTGGTTGACGAATGTTAGTAGCCAAAAAACTCAAGCACTATACATGCACCAAAATGCTGGATAAATCCAAATGGTGGCCAAAAAAGGTCAAAACAGCTCGTTCCCATGAAAAGCATACACCCTTATGCAACTTGAATATTTATCAACGAATGGTACTGGTATAAATCCAAAACTCGGAAGGAAAGAATCCCCACCACAAACACCGAATCCACTGTCAAACTTGCTACTCCTCAGACACCAACAGCCAGCAAAAAATCACAGGAGTACAAAGCAGGCTAGCAAGTACGGTAGATGCACGGATAAACCAAACTTGATTAAAAGCGAAAAAAATCCAGTACCCTGAGCATGAGTAGCAAACATAAAGTTTATTATGAACCAGACCGGTTTCAGCAACTAGCTTTCTTCAGTGGCTGATTTTAAAACATCACAATGAGTCATATATATAGGAAATATAAATTAGGTGACCTGACATCACTTCCTGTATACTCACAATATAGCCACAAAAAATAGAAAATGAGAATTAAATTAATATTTGACAGTAAATATGTCCCAAAAATAAAACATTTTTCCTTTATTTGTATTGACAGAATTGTTGGCAACAGAATGTACAAAACAGGATGGCACAAAATATTGGATAACAAAGAAACCAAATGGATATTGAAATTAGGTGGCTTATTCCCACCAGGTCTTAATGATAAACTACAATGATTTACTCAGTGTTGTTCATCACATTATATTAACAATTGTGCCATGTTTAAAAGATTTTTTGGTCATTTTTTTGGTCATTAATTATATATTTTGAATGCTTGTCATTATATTTACTAGCATTTACATGGTATTCCACATTATTTTATCATGGATGGTTGTAGTTAAATAATATATTTTTCAAATATAATTAAATGTTTTATTTTTGGGACATATTTACTGTCAAATATTAATTTAATTCTCATTTTCTATTTTTTGTGGCTATATTGTGAGTATACAGGAAGTGATATCAGGTCACCTAATTTATATTTCCTATATATATGACTCATTGTGATGTTTTAAAATCAGTCACTGAAGAAAGCTAGTTGCTGAAACCGATCTGGTTCATAATAAAGTTTGTTTGCTACTCATGCTCAGGGTGCTGGATTTTTTTCGCTTTTAGTTAATTATCTGAGTAGTTTAACAACTGTTTGAAATGAATTCATTCAAAAAGTAGGAACATTGTGATGACTGTAACGTGCTGTTGCTTAATAACCTGTTCATTTCTTGTAATGCAGAATATATGATATTAACTGCAGCATGATCGTATTTAACTTAGTTCTAAGAATAGAAAGAGTAGGGAGCAATCTCTTAGGTCAGCACAAGTTATGAGTATACAGCTTAATGGAATAGCAACCAGGATATAGGAAAGGTAAGAATAAAACAAATGGCTTTGCTTGGTTCTGTAGGGGAATGGTCCAAATTAAAGGCAGAAGGTCCACAACAAACAGAAAAAGGAGGAAGGAGGGCACACATTAAGGAAGTTGGGCATTAAAGTTTGGGAAGCTGAGAATAAGAGAAGGAAGAAAAGCTAATAAACAGTGGCTGAACAAGTAGCACACTTGCCTTTGATGCTCAAAGATCAGGAGACTCTGTTCTCTTTGCACTCCAGGTGCTTGAATTCATTTTCCTCTACTATCACTTAAGTGAGGGTGCTATATCTCAGTGTGTGTTACCCATTAGATGAGACTTCAAAACAAGTTTGCCTGAGTTGGTGTTAGCACTACTGTGTATATAAAAGATCCCACAACACTTAGTGAAAACAGTTTGGTGCTTTATGTAAACATCAGTTATTATTTACACATATGTACATCATATATTGTTACACAAATCTCATGTGTATTCATTATGCAGTAACAAGAAAAAATACCAAAATAAAAAATGTAGCAATAAAGCTGGAAACTCAATATTTCTCAGGTCCTACCTGGACACTTGAACCACTAGACTGGTTGCTTGTGGTGCCTGTTTTGCCAGGTCACAAACTCTCACAAGCTTTCTCTCCTCCCTTACCCATAAGCCCTTGGTATGTAGGCACTCTGCAGATCAATTTGCAGCCATTAAATGTCACCATCTGAGCTGTTAGAGGGAAACAACCCTTGTTTTCAGTGCAAATAAATAACTCTTTTGATGTATTTTAACTAACTTGCATTTCGTATCTGATTTTTCAGCTTGCCACCTTATTGTACTACCTTCATCCCTTCCTGACCCTCATCAGAAAACTTTCTGGGCCTTGTTTCTTATCTGAACAATGATACTTTTTCTTCCTTTTAATACTTCTGGTTTGATCAGACTGTCTCTTCCATTGTTTGTATTGCTGTTACTTGAATGTAAATACCTAGCCTAACATTTGTCACATAAATTTGATAAAGAATCTCAGCAAGGTTTTAAAAAAATGTGGGCACAATATTCCTCCAGAGGATTCGCACAGCCTGTGTATTGCGTGCCTTGGAGCCTCTCATCTGGATAGTGATTGCACCTTTTGCAGAAACTGCAGTTCTCACACTCTTGCAGGTAGGAAAAGTAAGCTAGCCCAGAAAGGTTTACTCCGTTAAGATGTAGTACCTACAGAGGCTTCCCCTTCACAGAATTCAAACAAGTCATCTCCCTGGGCGCCAAGGCTAGAAAAAAGACAGAAGACAAGGTGGGTATAGGAGACTGATCTCCGGTGCTCGAGAAACTGACCCCCCCCCCAAAATTCCCCAGTATTGCTTCTCTTTCACACAGGGCAGGGGCATCTGTTTTAGCCATTACAGTTAGGTCTTGGTCCACTCCATCCAGTACCACATACTCAGTACCAATGCCCTTGGAGCTGATTATGTGGACACAGGGTATCACTAGGTCCCAGGTGTTTGGCGATGGAACCGCTATACCAGTAATTGTATCAGTGCTGTTCTCGGTGTCTTGAGTGTTCAGCATTTGACATCTTTGTGTCATAGGTCTGTAACTACACTGGCAGAGCACTCAGTGCCAGCTGATGGAATTGATGCCAGCTTATTGGTACTGACTCTCTTTTCTTTGGTTCCATCAACTTGGGCCCCAGGTGTTATGCTGGATGTGACTGTACAAGGGAGAGCAGAGTCAAGTCAGTGGAAAATTTGCATATGGAATGTGGAAAGTTTTGAAAGAGAAATTACTTGAGTGCAAAAAATCAAAAAAATGTTTAATATCAGGATCTAGGCATACAACATCAGGGGGGTATATTTCCATTAGAACAAGATATCTGATTATGGTTTGAGACAAAAATATAGGCAATAGAAGACCGGTCGAACTAAAACTTTGAAAATTAAAATAAACAAGCTGGACAAATAGATTAAGCATAGTGCGAGACAAGATCAAGAAAAATTGATGAAAATTTATATAAAGGTGTTGAGCATAATAGGAAACCTTTTTATAGGTACATAGCATGTGGAAGGAGTAACGACACACAAATTGATAAACTGTGTGCAGATTTTAAAATTTATTCTCAAACGCAGCAGATTATAGATAAATTTACAAAATCTTATGCCAAACAGTTTGGCTCCACAAAAGGGGTAGTAAGTTCTCCTAGTGACATCCAGGTAATCACAGATACTGGAATCAAATTAGATTCTATTGAAAAAGAACTGCACAAACTGGATCCAAACAAAGCACAGTGAGAAGATGGAATTAATTATAATGACCTGAGAACACCAACAAGAACTTACAGTACTATTATATCTATTATTCACTAGGTCATATAAATATGGGGAGATTCATCAAGATTGGAGATGTGCGCTTATTAAACCTGTTTTTAAGGGATAGGAGAGTAGGACAAAACCAGAATCATACAGACTTTGTCTGCTTTCATGTTTTGGAAAAATAATGGAGAAGGTAATATTAGATAAGTTATTGTCAGAACTGGATAGGTTGGGATTTGAAACCGTATATCAGCATGCATATGTTGAAGAGAGATCTATTGTCACCTGTAACATGATGTTCTATTACAATATAATAACAGCTGTGAATGAAACATTGTGCTGTGATGCAATTTATATATATTTGACAGGGTCATACACAAACCGCTGATCAATAAATTAGTACAACTAGATATTGATGTACCGTTGATAAGATGGATAGCTGCATGGCTGACAAATAGGGCCTGGCAAGTATCATACAGGAAATGGACAGGTGAAATCCTTGGTTACAGTGAGGGCATCCTGCAGGGCTCTGTCCTAGGCCTTTACTTGTTTAGCTTGTATCTTTCAGACCTAACTTTTTCATCTGAGGTGTCGTACAGTCTATATGCAAATGACTTGAAATTGGATAAACTGATTACATGTGTTACAGATAAGGCATATCTGCAAAATAACTTGTCTAAATTGACCATTTGGGCACAGTAGAATAATATTCTGATAAATACATCAAAACTAAGCATATGAGATTTGGGAGACATAAATTGAAAGGTGAATATTCAATACAGCACACAATGATTGAAACTGTAGACTCATCCGCTGAGCTGTTATGAACGCCTCTTCATTTAATCATACTTTATTTTAAATTTAAATCAAAGAATAACCCATAGGAACTAGTTCGGTTTTCAGTATTCCCGATCCCACTTATGCCAAATTACCTCTCTTCTCTATTGCATATCCCGGTGAAAGAATGCTAATAGGGTTTCTATAGGGGAACTAAATGCTAACTTATTTAATATGGCTAAGCTTTGAATAGCCTCTAAGAAAGTGCATATCTTCCATTTAGCATTTTGCACGTGGGCAACACAAGACGGCAGCCACCGTATTAGTTATGAAAGAAGCTATATGTGGAAAGTAACTCTGCCTGAAGTTCTTGTTTGGTGCACTGCTTAAGGTAAATGTGCCTATTAGTACTGAAATAGTACACATGGTCAAAGTTACATTTTTGCTTCAGCACTAGTAAAGCCGGATATGCATATTATTATTACTCCTGTAAATAATGTACCCCAGGTGCCTACTAGTCAGCCTGCATATAAAAAGCCAATGTAGTTGGTAGAATTTGCCTACATTAATACCTCTTTTTCTGAACAATGGCACTGCAATATCACTAAGATTCTCCTAGTAGCCTTATACAAATGTGAACCTTGTGTTTAAAGACTTATCAAGGGCTCTCTTGCAGTGTGTTGAGTGTTTGTTTTAACCTACATTTATAGCTTTTAGCAGTACTGCATGAATGTAAATTGTTGCCATACCTACATAATATAACTTCCTGTACTAAGTTTACTTCTTTTTTTTTCTCCCTCTCTTTCAAAAGTTCCCAGCTCTGCATCCTGCCTGTTTCAAATCCAAAACCTAGAGTCTACCTGCATGCTGGTTACTGACCCCTTTCAAAATAACCTGAACTCCCACTGGACTGCTGTTCTAGCACCTTTCCACTAAAGAAGTAAACATGTATATGTACTCCCTAAACTGGCAGTAAAGCATATGCTTGACATTTTTTTACTTTTGGTGATTAAAAGCTCGCTTCACAGCCAGGATGGGCAGCAACCATCGCCCCTCTCTACCCTGTAGCTAACATACTTTCTCTTCTCACTAGCACAAGCCCCTTCTGAGTATTTTCTCCCTTCCCAATTCCTTGATCAGCCTTTCTCCCAGATAGAACTTCCATTGTAATACATAACCTGTACACTAGGTGGCACACTTATTCCAGTCAGTCCCACACCTTATTTATTTAGCCCTTTGGCTTATAATATTAATACATCACAACTCTGTTATTCTAAGCCCTGATCTTAACATACTCTCAGCTTTAAATCCTACTTTTACAATTATCATCTAGCTAGTCTGTAACCTGCTCTACTACTGTATTCCCACTTATCTTTACATAACTAAACTTACCTTAATAAACCTCTTTCACTGATTGTTCCTCTCGAGCTTCTTCCTTCTTTTGTGTCTACCTGCTCCATTCGCCCTGTGGGCTCACTCCGCTCCCCTACCCTACCCCCATATCCCACCCACCCCCATTGGTCCTACCTTTATTCATCACTTACCCCTCCCTCCTATTTACACAATAGCATCTCCTTCCCCTTCTCCTTCCCTCTCCACCATACGTAGGAATTTTCCATCCCCTTTCCTCCCAACCACTACCTTCTCACTTAAACTCTCTTCACTTCTTCCTCCCTCCATAAACAATTAAAGCACTCTTCTCTCTCCTCCTATATGTTCACTGCTTCACAGACATCCTCCTTTCCTCCTTATCCTCTTATACAGTTCTCCTTTTTTCAATATGCATTTCTTAAGTCACCACTCACTCTACACCCCTTGTTTTCTCCTTGTCTTCCTAATTCCTCTCTGCTACACCAGCGCATTCCTTCACTGCTTATATAATATTACCTACAAAAATAACCTCCTCACAACCCCACCTTCACTTACAATCCTACTCACATTTCTACTCAATCTCTTCCTCACTTATACAGCCCAACCCACTTCACCTATTCCACCTTAAAATCTTTTCCTCTACAATTAAGATACTGTCTCCTAAACTACTCCTGGATTTTCCAAAACTCACACTATTTAAACTCAAATGGCTAATGGATACCTCCTTTAACAGTCTAGCCCTTGCTGGAGATATCGACCCCAACCCTGGTCCTAGACCCCTACTTGCAACACCTACCCCCTACCTCCTTCCTCCTCCCACAACACCCTAAAATTCTTTACCATGAATGCCCAGAGTCTTAACAACAAAGGTCATCACTTTCAAGGTTGGCTGTGCCACAACCAGCCGGACATCTTAGCAATCTCTGAAACCTGGCTCAAACCCCATATCTCAAATGCTGAGATCCTAACCCCAGGATTCAGTATTCTCAGAAATGACCGACCAAATAAGAAAGGGGGTTGTTCTGCCTTAGTATACTCCAACCTCTTCACCTTAATACCCCTCCAAACTCCAATTCCACATTTCCAGAACACAGAATTGACTGCTGGACTACTAAAAATGAATAAACACAAGAATATCTTTATAATAACCCTTTATATCTCTCCTGGTAACAATATCTCTTCCCTTGAGGATATTCTCCTATGGGCCTATACTGAAAATTAAGTATGAAACTTACATTTTAGGAGATGTAAATATTGACTGGAACAAAATTAATAGCACTTCTCCCTCCCTAGCCATCAAACTTTACAACTTCTCTCAGATAATTCACTCAAGTCAACCGATCTAACAAAGTAAATCCCCCTGGTTCCACTTTAGACTGGATCTTAGTCTCTGATCCAAATAAAATAACCAACTCTGGCACAACTCCTGATTCCATCAGCGACCATTTCCCAGCTTGCATTCATCACTCAACTACCTCTTCCTCCCACCAGCACCAATATATTTATACCCATAACCTCAGTAATTTCAATCCCACATCATTCTCAAACATTCTCAAACAAATGAACTGGTAAATACTAAACTACCTTCCTCTTAACAATGATATAGAACACTTCAACTCTGTCTTCCTAGACACTCTAAACTCCTTTGGCCCTCTTAGACACAAGAGGGTTAAAAACGAATACAGCTCCTTGGCTATCCAAAGATACTAAGAAAATTATGCACCAAAGGGACAAACTTTGGAAGCTCTCCCAAAAAGATAAACTTCCCAATACCCTGCTCCAATACAAACAGCAACATAACCTAGCAAAACAGCTAATAACCAAGGACAAAAAGTCCTGCTACATCAAACTCCAGTCCAACAACAAAAAAAACCCCCCAAGCAATTCTGGAAGTCAGTAAACTTGCTGCTTAATCCAGGATCCAAAAATAATCCTTGTCCTGACCCAAGCAAATCGGACCTTGATCTAACCTCTGATTTTAACTCATTCTTTTTAGAAACTAATTCTGACCTGACCAGGAACCTTCCCCAACATTAACCCTCCAGCCCCTCTCTCTTCCTCTTGGAAACTATGTCTGACCTGACCAGGACCTTCCCCAACATTAACCCTCCAAGCCCATCTCTCTTCCTCATCCAAACCCACTATTAACTCTCCCCCCTTGTTCGACTTAAAACCTGCCTCTACTAACTCCATAAAAAGACTTCTATCCAAACTCAAACCATGCACTAATGCTCCTGACATTCCCTCTGCTGCTGATGCCTGAGCTCTCCCAATCAGTATTATAATCAACAGATCTATTAAGGAATCTTACGTCCCCAAACTCTGGCACTCAGCCTATATTCTTCCCCTTCATAAAGGAGGCAAAAACATCAGCATCTCTAACTTCCGCCCTATTGCTCTGCTCTCTCCAATCTCAAAAAATCCTTGAAAAGTGCATTCACCTTCAACTTATGCTTTACCTGGCCCAAAACAATCTTCTTACACCTACACAACATGGTTTCCGCCCAGGTCGTAGTAGTATAACTGCTCTGCTCTCTTTCTTAGAAACAGTCACTCTAGCCCGAGACTCTGGACATCTAGTCTCTACTGTTTTGCTCAATTTGTCCAAAGCATTCGACACTGTTTCATACAAACACCTTCTTTATCACCTCTCAAAGCTCCATCTCTCCCCAAACACTATGTCCTGGTTCTCCAGCTACCTATCGGGTAGAACTCAGGCAATCAAATGAAAGTACTCTACCTCTTCCTTCTTACCTACCCCAACTGGCGTACCACAGGGATCTGTCCTAGGACCCATACTTATCAATATCCTCATAAACAACTTTCATGCTGCCATTCCAGATTCGAAAATTATTCAATATGCAGATGATTCTACCATAGTTTGCTCTGCCTCTAACCTCTCAGAATTGCTGTCTAAAACACAAACTGCCTTCTCAACCACCGAAAATTGGATGCGCCAAAACCACCTCTCTCTCAGTGCAAACAAATCAAAAATTCTACTTTTCCCTCCCACAAAGACATTCTCCTACAACAAAAATTCCTTCAAAGTGCTAAGTCAAACTAATTCAGCTATAGAAGTGGTTCCTTCTGCTAAACTACTTGGTATTACTATTGATGAACATCTCAAGTTCGATATCCATATTCAACAAAATATTAAGAAAACCCACCAAAAGCTAGGTATGCTGTATAGGAACAATCACTTCCTCTCTTATACTACTAAGAATACTCTAGCCACCACTTATCTACTGCCTTCCTTATTATATGGAGCCCCCCTGCTAACTAACCTATCCTCCTCTATTTCCTCCAAACTAGAAAACTGCTATAATAAAATCTCAAAATGTGCTACCAAATCTAATCCTTCTACCCATCACTGCCTTACCCTAAGATCCCTAAAGTGGCTTGAACTCCCAGACTATTTAGACTTCCTCCAACTCACCACTGCACACAAGACTTGTATATCACCCGACTAAGTGTCCAGCGGTAATATCCTCTCTCATTACACCCCCAATAGAATTCTCATATCCGAGCATCAAAACCTAATTGCTATCCCCAAACCCAAAAGTACAGCAGGCCAACTTCTCCTCATGTTTCTCTAGGCAAAAAATGGAATTCTCTTCCTCCCCCTCTAAGAATTATCTCAAACTTAGAAAACTTCAAAACTCAGCTTACCAAACACCTGGCCAAAAAATGGAAATGCAGTTGCCACCATCCAACCTAATCTTCCTTAGTCTATTCCCCTGGGGGATTTTCCCACTCAGTTTCCTAAGCCCTCAACAACTCTCCTTCAGCTATTCTCCTGGGGGTTTTCCCCCTCAGGTTCCTAAGACCTCAATAACTCTCCTTCTGCTGTGCTTCCACAAGCATTTTCTAAGCTCTCCCTTCTCCATTAGCTATCAATAACTATCAATACAATAACAATAGCTATTGATAACCTCAGTAACTCTCCTTCAGCTGTGCTCCCACGAGCATTTTCTTTGCTCTCCTTTCTCTATTAGCTGCTTATTTCTTATGGTTCAACAATGTAAATATTGTATATAGCTTTCTATTACTAATTTCTTTTCTGAAATTCTGCATGTATAATGCATCCTTATTTTACTTAAAAGTATGTATATAAAACATCTTCTCACCTAATGTCTGAGTGTGCACAATAAAGAAAGTGTATAAACATTAAGTCCACCCTCAATGCTTTTCTGCTTATTTTGCATATTTTCAAGGTACGTATTTGTAACTGTTTCCATTATGTGAGACTGACATTCGTGTATTTCTGTACCTAATCTGTATTTTGTATCTTGGAGTTTTTCTCCCCGGGCCTCCACTGAAAACGTCACTCTGACCAAGTGGACTTCCCGGTAATCAAACTGGAAATAAATAAATTAAGTAATACATTTAAGTATCTGGTTATATGGGTAGATTCAGCTATGAGTTTTTCTAATCATATCAAACAATTGGTTAATGATAGTTGTAGAACTATAGGTTGTATAAAAAGATTTATAAAGTCTAGGAAATCAGAAATAATGAAGTCATTGTTTGTTAGTTACATTAGACCCAAACTTGAGTATGGAATAACAATATGGAAACCCTATAAGAAAACAAGCATGAGTAAACTGTAAAGAGTACATTGGAAATATACCAAGGGTATCCATGGATGTGAAAATTTAAGTTATTATGAAAGACTAAAATATCTGAGCTTTTGTACAGTGTCTCTTACAGATATCCAAGAGGAGATCTTATTCAGGTATATAGGGCATTTAGTGACCACTACCTTGGAAATGTTTGGGGTTAACAAAAAGTACTAGAGAATCGTCAAACTATGTAGGAAAGTCTATAGGAATGAGAAGTGTACTAATTGGTTCTCTGACAGAGTAGCTGATGCATGGAACGGACTACCAAATTATATTAAAGCAAGTTCTCTGACAAGTTTAGATATTTTTACGAACAGCCTGGATGCTTATTATGGGAACAAGTGTTTTGGTATATTGGCAAGCTAGGAGGGCATTAATGCCTGTGCTTGAAATATTTGTTTGTATGTATGTATGTAAGCTCTGTGCAAGGACAGATGTAAGGGCCATTGATTCTGCTGTGAGACACCAACGAAGTTGAGGCCTTTGACCATTCATCAGGTTTGCTCCCAAAGAGTAAGGAGCATTATAGGTCCAGACTTTTGTGATCTTGGTTACCCTCTTCCCAGGAGAGTTTGGATGAGTCTCTCCATCTAGATAACCCCCAACACACACCCAAGGAGGAAAAGGAGGTGGTGTGAGATTAAACACCTAGGCATCCACCTTTGGAGTCATCCACTATGGATACAGATCTTGACAAGAGGGAGGTTTCTTTCAAGTCCCTTCCAGAAGATACGTCATTTATTGACGCCTTGTAAATGATGAGAGACTGGATTCTGGCCTGTAGACTCAACCTTCCCCTCAGGAAGAGATCTTACAGCTGGCTTACAAGTCCTCTTTCACTTTGGCTTTGGTAGTGCCACTGGCAGACTTGGTAGATATGGTTTGTTGCATGGCTTGGAAAGAGCCAGACATGGCTGAACTGTTCCATAGGAAACAAGACAGACTGCTGTGGACCACCACCAGCCCCCCCCCCCCACCAAAAAAAAAATAAAAAAGGGACCTCATGCAGACTCCATAGTGGTAGCTTCAGCCACCATGAAAGATATTCCAGGGGATGCACAGGCTGTCCATCCACCAACCAGAGATTCCAGGATGATTCATAGGCTAGAGAAGTGTCCAGTAGGTTCTTTGAGTTGTGAACTATATAGTGCACATGGTTAGATTTCAGAGGAAAATAATGGAGAAAACAGCTGCAAATGAGTGACTGACAGATTTGGAAACCCAAGTGGCAATTGTAAGCACCATCTTCCTGTAACCATGCATCTTATGCACAATGACATGGCTGGAGCAGCTAAGGTGGTGGACTCTGGCTTAACAATGAGAAGACAAACCTGGCTGCGTTTTACAGACTTCGAGGACCACTTTAAGATGACATTCATCAGTGCTCCCTTTGGCATCACCTTGGGCTACTGGGGTGCCACCGGTTAAGGAGAAGCTGTTGAAGTGTGAGCAAGAAGGCAAAATGCTGATAGCTGTTGGGGTGAAATTCGCAATCCCTCAGAGAATGATACAGCAGATTCAAAAAATGGGCTAAGAACTCATGGTTTTAGAAGTACAAAATCCTCAGAAAAGAGCAGAGCAGGACATAAGTTTCTGGGGCTGGATAAGCTTCCTGTCAAGCTGTCATTCAAGAAGTAGGGGTGGATGTTCTTCATCTCACATTGCTGCAGTCCTAACACTTGGGTAGTCCGCTGTCCCTCGGTCGGCCCGAATATCAGAGTATAAGGCTGACGTCGGTCAAGGCGCATTTGACTGACATCAGAACGTCAGGGTACAAATGCGCATGACCGACGTCATATCCTCAGTCTTTTTTGCCGCATGGTCCGATGCAGAAGCAGTATTGCAAGTGCCGTTCGGCGTTCTGAAATTTTTCAATTGAGTTTCAGACCGAAGTCAGAGTTGGTTTAGTACCCTGGGAAATATTTTGTTTTTTTCTTGCCTCAGTGGTTTACCGGATGTCAGAAAAAGTGAATAACTGTATTTCTTGTGGGAAACAGATACCGCATAGGGATTACCATAATTTGTGTATACCTTGTTTGGGACCTGAGCACGACGTTGTTGGGTGTCGCTTTGTGCTAGGTTCAATAAACGCACTATAAAGCGAAGGTTGATTGTGCCAGGTTGGTCTTTGGGGAGCGGTGCAATTACAATATGCCGCCGGATGCTCCGGCCGCTTCTCAAAGAAGCGCAAGGACAAGGCAGTTAAGCCTAGGTTAGAGGAGTCGTCCAACCGGACGCCGGTTCTTTAGAGGCCAGTGGAACCGTGGTTCCGACGGAGGCCTCTCTGGAGTCCCAGGGAGAAACTTTGATTTTACAGGATGTGGCCTCCCAGGAGGCAGGTCAGGCTGTAGGGGCTTCTCAGATAACTGTACTCCCTCCCTTCCTAAGGGGTCTAGGCCCTCTTTCTGCTTCCAAGGCTTCTCCTAGAGGCAGGTCTAGTTTAGCTTCTGTGGGTGTCACTCCTAGTTCTTCGGGTCTGTGCCCAAGAAGCACATGCTTAAAATGGCAGAAGATTTAATTACTTTAATTAGAGGCTCTATGCCCCTCCTGATAAGAGGCCTAGGATGGAACCAGTGTTGGGGATTATGAGCAGGCTTCGGCTGTGTCTGAGTCTTCGGCTGAAGACTTGCAGGAGTATTCTCATTATTCTGATTCTGATGTGGATGATTCTACTCCTTCTGCTTCTCCTCCTGAGGATTTTTCTTTTCAGAAACCCTTCACTCCATGAGAGAGCATTTTAAATGGGAAGGTCAGGACTTCTCTGATTCCAGGAAAAGGCTTAGGGAATTTTTGTTTTTACCCAAGCATAGGCCTTTGGCTATACCTCCTGTTCTGAATGTGGTGGAAGATGTGTTTGCAGAGGCTTCTCTTAATCCTGATTCTTTGCCTCCTGCTCCTGTTAAACCAGATAGGTATTACAGGGTGCCTGAAGCTCATAAGTATCTTTTTAAAAGTCCTAGGGCAGACCCAGAAACTGTTAGCCAGGGGCCTCAGGGTGTTAAGGCTTCTGTTGTCAAGAATCCGGTTCCTGCAGATAAAGAGGCCAGGGCCTTGGATAGATGGGGAAAGAAAGTTTATACTTCTTCCACTCTTGCCATGAGAGCTTTGAATTGCCAGTTTCACATGTTGAAATATCAAAATTATCTCCTTTCACAGTTGAAATCTAAGGTTGATGCTCTGGCGGAAGGTATTGATTGTAAAGAGTTACAAGATTTAGTGCATGTTTCTGAACAGGTGGGTAAGCATTCTTTGCAATGTGGTTTTGATGCTGTACAGGCCTCTTCTAGGGTGGCTGCCACTGGGTCAGTTCTTCGCAGGCATGCCTGGCTGAGGGATCAAAATTTATCTGACCATGTTAAAACTAGGATTTTGGATGCCCTTTGCAATCTGATGTCTTGTTTGGTTCTCCTGTTGAGGCAGTTTTAAAGAGAATGGAAGACAAGGCTAAGTCTATGCAGACTGTTAAGGATTTTTTGCAGGTTCAGCCTCCAAAGTTTAGTAGAAATTGGCCTACTAAGGGGTGGACATATCCTTCTTATGATTCCCAGTCTAGGGGTAGATCTAGACGTGGCAGGGGCAGAGGTCAGGGCTCTTTCAGGCCTAGAACAGGGAGTTCTCCTGCACAGTCTTCGGGTGAGGGCAGGGGTCAGTCCTTTCGTAAACAGACCCAATGACCTACCTTTTCAGCTGCCAGAACCTTCTCGCCTGGCGGCACCTTTGGGAGGAAGGTTGGCACTTTTCAAAGAAAATTGGAGTTTGATTACCCAAGACAGATGGGTATTGGATATCATACATCACGGTTACAGGTTTTATTTCCATACCTTGCCTCCTTTCAAAGGCATGCCAGACATTCCTCCTCAACAAAGAATAGAGGCTCACAAGCAAATTTCTCTGTTACTCCAAATAGGGGCCATACAGCCGGTTCCTATGCCAGAAAGGGGCCTAGGATTTTATTCTCGCCTGTTCCTTGTGCCAAAAAAGGGGAACACGTGGAGACCAATTTTGGATTTATATATCCTCAACACTTATCTGGACATGCCCAAGTTCAAAATGTTGACGTTACAACAGCTTTTACCGCTGCTGGGCAAGGATCACTGGATGGTAACTTTGGATCTCAAGGAGGCTTACCTTCATGTTCCTATCAGGTTAAGTTGCAGGAAGTATCTGCGTTTTCGGACTGGGACTTCTCACTGTCAGTTCTCTGCATTGCCCTTTGGCTTATCTACTGCGCCCAGAGTATTTACGAAAGTTCTGGCTCCAGTGATAGCTTTCTTCAGGCTGAAAGGAATACAAATCTATCCTTATTTGGACGATTGCCTGATTCTGGCTCAAGGAAGGACGAGCTCCTTCGTCATTTGGAATATGTGATAGCAGTGCTAAGATGCCTGGGGTATTCTGTGAACGAAATAAAGTCCAGTCTAGTACCCTCTCAAGACATGTGCTTTCTGGGTGTAAGACTGAATACAGCATCCCAGATGGCCTTTCTAACCCCGGACAAACAAAAGAATCTTTCCCTTTACTTCCATCATCTATCTATTCAGTCCGGGCTGACTGCAAGGACAGTCCTTCAAGCCTTAGGGTTCATGGCATCTTGTATTCTGGTGCTTCCCAATGCCAAACTGCATATGAGGAAGTTGCAATGGTATCTCAAAAATGTATGGACACAGCACTGCCAGGATCTGGACACTGTCATTCCAATAATACCTTACATTCAAAAGGAATTTTTGTGGTGGGCTCAGGAATGTCACCTAAGCAAGGGACTCTGTGACCCGGCCAGAGGCGAGTCAAATTTTAACGACAGATGCCTCAGACAAAGCTTGGGGGGCTCATCTAAACGGAAAGTGGATACAAGACAAGTGGCCTGTCAGACTACAGCATCTACATATCAACTTGAAGGAGATGTTAGCAGTCCAGTTTGCATTAATAGCTTTCAAGGATTTACTTCTTCCAGGGCAGGTGTTGCTTCTAACAGACAACACAACTGTCATGTGGTACATCAACAAGCAAGGGGGAACACATTCTTATCCTCTATGCAGGCAAGCAATGATTTTGTGGGAGACTGCTCTCAGTTTACAACTAAGTCTTCAGGCAAGGTTTCTGCCGGGAGCACAGAACTCCTTAGCAGATGTGTTAAGCAGACAAATCATGGATCCCCACGAGTGGAAACTGGATCTTCATGTATTTCAGAAATTGACAGTGTCCTGGGGAACTCCAGACATAGATCTGTTCGCTTCTCCACTAAACCACCAGCTGCCAAAGTTTTGCACAAAGAGGTTTCATCCCACAGCTTGGAAAGTGGATGTTCTTTCTTTCAGTTGGAAAAATCTTCATGTGTATGCCTTTCCACCTCTGCCTCTCCTCCCAAAGGTACTTCTGAAGGTCAGACAGGACAAGCCAAGGATGATTTTGATAGCTCCAAATTGGCCTCGACAGCACTGGTACCCATTACTGAGTAGTCTAGTACGGAAGCCTCCATGGCCTTTGCCTTTGATTCCACATCTGTTGTCCCAGGAGGACAGTCATTTGCTCAATGTCAAACTTCACTCTCTTCACCTAACAGCCTGGCATATTCTGTTTTAGACCATAGAGGGTCTCAACTTCCACAACAAGTTTTGAATGTGATTTTGGAAGCTAGAAGGCCTAGTACAAGGAAAGTGTACGCAGATAAATGGAAGAGATTTTTGTTTTGGAGTGCAGCTAAGGATTTGGATGTTTCTGAGCCTAATTTAAGTGTGGCTCTTCAATATCTTACTGAGTTGTTGGACAAAGGTTTGTCCTTCTCTTCTATTAAGATTCATGCTGCAGCAATTTCAGCTCACTACGACTGTGACCCACCATTGTTTTCTCATCCTTTGTTCAAGCAATTTCTTAGAGGGGCAAAGAATATAAGACCCCCACGAAGGGCTCCTACTCCTGCTTGGGATCTCAATTTTGTGTTGGAGAAACTCACTCTACAACCTTTTGAGCCTGCAGCTACTGCTGAGTTGAAATATTTATCATGGAAGTCTGCTTTTTTGTTGGCCATTACCTCTGCAAGAAGGGTTTCTGAATTGCAGGCCCTTATGGCAGTTGAGCCTTTCTTAATTTTCCATAAGGATAGGGTATCTTTACGTACTAATCCTTCCTTTATGCCTAAAGTGGTTTCTAGTGTGGCTTTAAACCAAACTATTCATTTGCCTACTTTTTATGCAAATCCCCAAAATAAAGGGGAAAAGATTTTGCACACTTTAGATGTTCACAGGCAGTTGCGATATTATTTGGACAGAACAAAAGGGTTCAGACAATATCAGCAGTTATTAGTTCCTTTTGCTTTGTGCTCTCAGGGCAAGGCCGTGTCAAAACAAACTATTTCTAAGTGGATTGGATTTTGCATTGCTTTCTGTTATTCCCATCATGGCAAAGAGATTCCAGCTGGGATTAGGCCTCATTCCACTAGGGCTACTGCCACTTCAACAGCTTTTTTGGGGGGGTGGCAACTAAGGATATTTTGGAGGCAGCCACTTGGAGTTCAGTGCATACCTTCTCTAGGCATTACCACCTTCCATTGTACTCTAAATCCAGGGCTGGTTTTGCCACTGCTGTGTTGCAGGGCATTTTGGCAGCTCCTGCTTCATTATAGTTTAGCCATCCTCCCTTGCCTCTGCTTTGGGATTCTACCCAAGTGTTAGGACTGCAGCAATGTGAGATGAAGAACATAGTACAGTTTTGTACCTACCATAAATGTAGATGTTCGAAGATCCACATTGCTGCAGTCCAATTTACCCTCCCTCCTTCCCCTCTGTAGTTTGAGGTGGTTGTGTGGGTTGGGTTATCCATCTCAGGTATATTGTGTATATTGTATATGTTGTATATATTGTACATATTTTTGGTGTTAGGCTGTTTGGTTGTTTAGTTGTTGTCTATGGGTTTTGACCTTTCTTTTTAGGGTCTTCTGACATCTGGGGCAAGAAAAGACTGAGGATATGACGTCGGTCATGCGCATTTGTACCCTGACGTTCTGATGTCAGTCAAATGCGCCTTGACCTACGTCAGCCTTATACTCTGATATTCGGGCCGACCGAGGGACAGCGGACTACCCAAGTGTTAGGACTGCAGCAATGTGGATCTTCGAACATCTACATTTATGGTAGGTACAAAACTGTACTTTGCTATTATTAGGGTTCTAGAGTTTCCATTTCTTCTTAGTGCCCAAAAAGACAAAAGACCTCAGGACAATTCTTAACTTAATCAACTTAATTTGTGAAGAAGTCTCTTAAGATGATCACTGTGCAGTCCATCATGTCCTGTCTTCATGCAGAGAATTGGATGTGCTGTTTAGTATGCCTACCTCTACGTGAAAATCGTGAAGGCATAGAGAAGACTCATAGCATCCTCATTTCAAATGGTCACTTACGCACTTCTCAATGTGCAGATCATGCAGTGTACCCTTCAAAGCCAGCGGAATTAATTTTTGCAAACCATAAATCACAGGATTAAAATTTCAAAGGCCTACAGCAAAGTCTACTTTGGTGGACGAATGCAGTTTATCAGACCACACCCACATGCCACAGTGACCATTGATGCTTCTGTCCTGGGGTGGGGGTGGGGCATTATCAAAACAGGATGGTCCAGATATCCTGAACTTCCCAAGAGGCAGTATTGTACTTCATTCTTGAGATGAGAGTGCTCTTCCTAGTGTTAAAGCCTTTCCAGGGCTCGCTCCCTCCCTTTGGGTGTAGTATCCATTACTCTTGACAACATAACAGTTGTATGGTACGTAAACGAGCAAGGAGGAACACCTTCTTGTCCATTGCACAGATAAACCGTGAAGGTATGGGGAAATGGACCTTGTTGATGCACCTCTTTCTTATAGCAATGCATATACTGGGATCTTCCACCGTGATAGAGGACAAGTACTGCTCCCACGTGAATGATCTCTCCACAACAGCAAGGTAGCTTTCAGCATTTTTCTGAAGTGGAGAAGACCCTGCTGAAATCATTTTACTTTACCTTTCAACACTAAATATCTACTCTTCAGCATCATTCCTCAGCCAGGGTGGTCTCCAAGAGATGCACTGTCCCACGACTGGCCCCCAGGTCTCCTGTATGCACTCCTGAGAATGTCGTCCTTTGGATGACATGTTAAAACAAGACCCTATCTGTCTGCATTAATGGTAGGTGCTGTGAGATTTTTTGCATCCACCCGAGGTATCGAAAATAGTGAAGGACAGAGTTCCCCATTGCCCTGGCCCAATTACCCCTAGTATAAATACCAACAATGATCTCTCCTGAAAAGACATTACCAGCTTAGTGGGACTTACGTGGTCAACAAAGGCTATTTTAATTAAAAGTTTTAAATTAAAAACATATCTCTGCCTTTATTTCAAAAGTAAAGATAAAAATAGTATGCACTTGGACAGTATTGAGTAGTGTTTATGGTAATTGTTGGGAAAGAGGCAAGTAATGCAACACCAGAAATGCTGTGGGGGATGGGCTTTTTTCTGGCCAGTTGTCTGTAGTTACTCCTTTCCAGTTTATCTCCAGCATTGTTTCATAGATTTAGTACTGTAAAATGACATGCTAAATATGAGCTGCCATCTCTTTGCATATGCAGATGGCCTCATCGTCCTTTGTGCTTCAGAATTTGATGTCATTTGCAAGTACATGTATTGTGTTCTTTACCCTATGCGCATTGAGGAGAGCAGAGCCCAGGATTGACATCTCTGGAACACGAGTAGTTACCAACTTTATCTTGGGCATTTTTTACTTTACCACCATAGCCAGGTTATTCATTCCGTTCTGTGCATCCATTTGTAAACACATTTTGTTGGTTTTCAAGGAGCCTTCACCCTTCTTTGCTCCTCCGGCAGTCTCATATGTGAGTGCATTCAGAGGCCTTGCTTAATTCCATTATATCAATTTGTTTTTGCCACCCACCCAGCACCACTTTATCATACTCGTAGATGTGAATCTGGTTCAGGTCAGTTTGGCAAGATTCTTTGGTCACAACCCACTTCTGGGTACACTTCAGAAGAATGCTGTCCGCCAAGTGGATAACTTTTTTTTTTTTTTTTTACTTAAAAATCTTTTTTATATTATACTTCACCAGCACTGATTTCAAGCTGATTGTAGCTAGACACATTTATACATGTGCTGTCAGAATGCTGCCTGACTGAAAAATTTGATTTCGTGTTGGTCACTGTTTATATACAAAAAAATTGTATATAGTAGCTTCATAGTATGATGCTTGACTTCATTTCATGGTTGCATAGTGATACACGGGTTAGTATTTCTGTCTCATATTCCTTGATTACCAGTTTGTATCTTGGCTGGGTTGCTTTTTGTGTGGAGTTTGAGTGTCCTTTCTGTGTCTTTGTAGGTTTCTGTCTAGATATGTAATTTCCTTATAGTCCCCAAAGATATGTTGATAGTTGAACTGGCAGTCCTTTTAAGTTCCTGTAAGATATGTGAGCATGTGGTGTGACTCATTCAGTGGACTGGCATAATGTCAGAACAGGTTCCCTGTCATGCACTTATTTTTTGCTAGGATGTGCTGTAGCTCCCCCTTGACTCTGGAAAAGATGGAGTATTTGAACATGAATGATTTCATTTAAGATTCATGATCCCCTTTGATTGTATGCTTCCAGCTTTTTGTAGTATGGGCTACTGTGGCTATAGTCTCACTTCCCGTTTATTTCATATAACAGTGCATCATACTAGGTATGGATAATTCAGATTTTAGTAGGCTGTAGACTGTAGACTGTTTATCCATGAAAGTGCAGCTCACATAATCGCTCTAGAGCCCCTCCGCATGGGTAAATTGAGTTTTCTATAAACCTGTTGCAGTGTATTACAACTTAAGCTGAATGATTATGAGCATAATTTAGGTTTCCCAGTTAAGATTTGCTGATGAGGGCATAGTACATCTGAAACACCTGTCCTTATCTAGTGGTCTGAGTTGTTAACCTACCTGCGTTAAGGTAAGTGTGCTGAAAATACTGTAGCTGTTATCTTAACTAGCAATTTCTAATTTTTTTATATGTTGTGAAATGCTTTGTTTAACTTGGAATGAAATGAACATTATAGCTGTAGACTTCATTTTAATGGCATGAAAACTAACATACACATCAGAAAGTGAATACAACAATGTGGAACCTCTCTTTTTTTTAAATGGGATTTCTCTTGCATGTCATTTTGTTAGCTGTTGCTTCAGAATGTATAGCAAACTTCTGCTATGAAAACTATAATACTGTGGTGTTTCTGAATGTCATGTTTGTTTTTTTATTCCATTTTCCTTCTCTGCGGATATATTTTCACACTAAAGGAAAACCTGACATAGCCATTGAGTCACTAATACCTGGACTTGAACCCCCAATGCCTCAGCGACTTACACCTCAGACTGACTCGGTAGCTTCAAACAGAACAGGTTAGTGATGTGGATGAAATTAGTGAAACGGGTCAGTATGTCATGCAGCAGGTGGGGAGAACACCGAGTGCTTAATTGATATTTTTTTTTCATCTTCACTGCATCTATAAATAGAATTCCAGTACAGGCTCCTGTACAATGCTTATGAATGTATGATTAAAAATGATTATATTTTAGAAATAACATTTTTAAATATACTAACACTGATCAGCATTTTGATAGCAGTTTTGCTTCTGTACATTTTGCATAAATGTGTACAAATTCTTTCTAGCAGGTGATTCTGTAGCAATATTCAGTGTTAAGTGCAATAAAAGTATAAGTACAATTAAAATAAATGGCTATAAAAATATATAAAGATTTATATATATATTTTTTTTATATTTATATTTATTTATATATATATACATATATATATATATATATATATATATATATATTTATTTATATATATATACATATAATTAAAAAATATATAAAAATAAGTACAATTAAAAACAATGTCTCTCTCTCCTCTGCTACTTTCCTAGACCTATCTAAAGCATTTGACATGGTCCCACACAAACAACTTATCTCTGTCCTCAATAACCTATCCTTCTCACAATCGGTCACCAACTGGTTTCAGAGTTACCTGTCTGGCCGCCAACAATCCGTTGTATGGCAGAATGACATATCTCCCCAACTACCTGTCTCCATAGGGGTTCCCCAAGGATCCATCCTTGGACCCCTACTCTTCTCTATTCACACCAATAATCTAGCCTCTGCCAGCAAACATGGCACACTTATACAATACGCAGATGACTCAACCATCATCTGCTCAGCCCAGTTCCTACCAAAACTGCAAAAAGTCACACAGGAAGCCTTTTCCTCTGTTGAAACATGGTTATCCGATGCCCGATTAATACTCAACCCAAACAAAACTAAACTACTCATCTTCCAACCCACCAAACATACTCAAAACAACTCTCACTTTAACATCACGGCAAAAGACAACACCACTATATACCTAAGTGAACACACCAAATTGCTAGGAGTGGAAATAGACAATAAACTAAAATTTGACATTCACATATCCATGACTATAAAAAAAGTCCACAAAAAACTAGGAGCATTACACAGAAATAAGCAATTTCTCACCAAAGCAGCAAAGATTTCAATAGCAAATTCCCACCTTATCTCCACCCTACTTTATGCCTCTCCAATATATACCAACCTAAGGCAATGTGATCTAAACAAGCTAGAGACCTGCTACAACAAAATCGCCAAATTCGCCACAGGGGCATCCTACCGTAGTCACCACTGTCTCTCACTTGCTGAACTGGGCTGGCTTGAACTCCCTCACCTCCTTCAGTGGTATCAACTCTCACTCGCCCACAAACTAGTAAACCATCCACTAAATGTCCCATCCCTCCAGAATCTACTCCAACCCTATTGCTCCATCAGACCACTAAGATCCAGCAGCAAAAATCACTTGCAGATCACTAAAGCTAATAACTCTGCTGGTGAAGCACTATTCTCTTGCGCCATAGCCAAATTATGGAACTCACTCCCACCCACAATTACCTCCATACCATCATGCACCCACTTCAAAACTTTACTAAAAGTGCAACTAAAAACATGCTGGCTATGCCCTTGCAACTCCCACTCTAATATCATCCACCCCATCCAACCACTACCTTTCTTTCCACTCCACTAACTACCTTGATTATAGCAAGCTCAGATGCTCATAAGCCAGTACTTATTATACAGCACGAACTACTACTTCTTCTTGTAACATTTGTTAATGTCTGGTATGCACTTCACAGATAAAGATTCTAGTTGTCTACTGATGTACTATGTTCTTCATCTGTAAATATGTTGTAAGTAATTGCTATGTAAATTGTTAATCACTATGTAATCCAATGTAAATACTGTCTGTTTATTTTAACTGTGGAGCTTTTCTCCCCGGGCCTTCACTGAAAATGGACCTACGTCCAGTCGGACACTCCCGGTCAACAAATTTAAATAAATAAATAAATAAAATATAAAATCATTTGGTTTGCATGGTACTCCTAGTAAAATACTGAATGGATTAGAGAACAACTTTTTAGATGCTAATGCTGCCACATTGTGGGTGCCTTTCGGAAATCAGCCTAATGCTTAAATAACTTTTTGATTTGCCGTGGTATGATTTAACTTCTTTTGACCATTAGGATTAAGATCATAAGTCTTAGCTTGACAGAGAAAAATGTTCCCAATCTTCTTCCTTTGCTTGTAATGCCTTCTGCCCTCTGCAGTTCTCCACTTATTGTTTGCCACTTGTTGGCCTCATAGGAGAAATTGGCTATTGGCAATCTTTTCAGCATTTTCTGAAGTATTTGTGGAAAACTGTTTGTTTGTTCCATACTGTGCATCTGTTAGATCTGCAGCATGTTGTTCTCCAGTCAACAATTGCATTTCAGTTTTTGTTGATCTATGTCCGAAGTGAAAATGGGTTAGACTAGAAGCTCACGCTTCATAAGCACTGGTATGGGTAGTATGGGCATGTCCGTTTTGGTGGGGAAGGATGCACAGTCAGAAGTGCCTCACAAGCTGATCCCTAGTTGGGGGCTGGGGACACATGGAGTATATTCCTTAAAGTGCCTGGGCAGTGGCTGAGTTGCTGCTGATGCATTATGGCATGCCAGCCCATCAGGCCTTGGACATTACTAGTATAGAAAATGGGATGGAAAGCTGTGGCATGGAAAACTCTCCTTGGCCAGCACTATGATGATGCCCAATGCACCTCATTTTCCTTACCAGCCCTGAGCATAGGTTGGACTTAGTCCTGGGGAGGAAAGAAAGCCCATTGGATAAAGAGAAGCCCTCTGAAGGCAGCTGATGGAAGGTTGCAAGAAACCAGAAGGAGAGGAGAAACAGTGCATTTTGATTTTCAGGTCAAATCCAACTTTTATTTTTCTGTCTTTGTAGTTTCAGAAGTGGGCAGTGGAGAGCCACTCTTGTCTGTCTTGGGAGAGGGATCAGAGAAAATTTCTCATTTGTGTCAAAATGCTATGTCCATCCCTAGCGAAGTAGCTGATGCCATTAATAACATGGCTGACCCCATTTTTCAGTCAAAAAGAAGCAGAAAAGAAAGTGTGTATATACTCCTAGGTTCATAGGTAAATACTAGGCTATTAGTCTGCAAATTATTACAAGCTTAGCTAATAACCAAAGGACAGAATCAAACCCTGTTTCTTGTATCTGTGAGGTAAAGACCTTAACCATATGCAAACTCACCCTCAAAACAAGTGTGCCACCTGATGCACCACTGACACTGAACACATTTCTTTGGATAAGAGTAGTTTACCACTCCTCAAATTTCTTTGGATATGAGTAATTTACTGGATCTGGCTCAGGGTTTAATTCAGGCTGTTGATCCTTCTTGTAAAGTAGTTTCTGATAAAAGTAAGAGGGATTTCTCTTTTCCTGAAGAGATTAAAGGTTCTGAATCTGAACAGGAAGATGCAGGATGGATACAGGTTTTCTTCCTCAGATTTCTGAGTCAGACTCAGAGGAGGGCTCAGTTTCCTATTCTTCCTGTGGAGGGTTCCCTTTCTCTGAGACTATTCCTAGAGTGTGCCAGTGTTTTCAGTGGGATAACACTAATGTTTCTCCGTCCCTTAGAAAATACTATGAGTTGTTACAGAAGGATTTTCCAGAACCTACACCAATTCCTCCTGTTCTGTCTGCTTTAGAGGATGTGTGTGTTACTGCCTGCAAGTTTACTCATAGTTAGCCATCTACCCTTAAATAGACAGATAGGGTTTATAAAGTTACTCAGTGTTTTAATTTTTTATACACTATTCCCAGTCCTAACCCAGCAGCTACAGGCTTGTTGATTCCATTGCTGCTTACTTTCATTCCTATCCTACCCTTTCTGATGAGGATTGGAAAATTATTGATAGGTATGAGAAAAAGTGTATATGTCTGCAACGTTGATTTTCAGAATTTTTAATTGTCAGGCTCATATGTTTTTCTATCAAATTGTAAAGTATTAGGGATGTTTTATCTGCAGTTTCTTCTTGTGAGAAAAACTCTGCTTTAAATAATTTGTTTTTTTCTGTTGCACAGGCCACTACTCATTGATTGCAATGTGTGTATGACTATGTTGATACTACTTCTAGGGCTGCAGCCACCGTTACTGTTTTGAGGAGGTTTGCTTGGCTATATTCTGAGAACCTCTTAGATGATGACATAAATTAGGTTTTAAATTCTCCCTTGGATAGAAATTGTGTTTGGCCCCTGTGCTGCTGAGGTGACCAAAAAGTATAGTGAAAGAGGCAAGCTGATTTTTCATCCCTCCTTTTTCCTATTTGTCCAAGGGATTTTCTATCTCCTAATCCAGTTTTGGCAAAAAAAAAAAAAACAGAATAAGCAGCCTCAGTGAAATTCAAAAACAGATACACAAACTTGTGAAAGACAAAAAAATAAGAAGCGGCATGAAGACCTGATCACTCCATCTAACAGACGCAATTATTTATTTATTTGCAGTTTGTTAACCAGGAAAATCCCATTGGGCCAGTATGAGCCCTTTATCAGTGGAGGCTCAGGGACAAAAGCTCCATATGTACACACACACAGAAACAATGCAAGTAACAATTGCATCACAATTAGTCCAGGATAATACAGAAATAAGTCATCAGAAGTTATTACAAACAATTTCACAATACCATAAATGTATCCCATCAAAATGAATGCAGTGTATTACAGAAATAAAAGTCAGCAGAAGTTATTTAAAACTGTATAGTATGCCAAAGTTATAGGTTTATGATAGATTAAGCATTACTATTTCTGGGAGGTAGATAACCTGTAATATTTAAAGTGAAAAAAGAAAAATAAGAGGGAGAGTAGGAAGTTGTAGGAGTCAGGAGAAGGAGGAAGAATAGGATGTCTGAGTGAAAGTTTTGAAAATGTATACTTGACGGCAGTGGAAGTATAGCATATTTTTTTTATTTAAATCAGATTGTGCTTTCTTCCAAAATGTTAGGACTTCATCAGAATAATGACTGCTGAGCAAAGTACACTTAAATTCTGTTTAAAAATGACCTAATTGGATAATTGGTCTCATTACAAAAACTCAAAATAAAACTTTGTAAAAAAATACAAGTTAAAATATATATGAATAAGATTCAATAAAAAATATAAAAAAGCAATATACTTTCTGAGAGAGATTTACAGCATGCAGTTAAAAAGCAAGTGCTGCTTTTAATTTTAAGGTACTACAAATAGTAACTGTTTCATTTAGCCCTGGGTAAACAGTGATGTTAGTTCTGAGCTGCCACTTTAATTCTTTTAATTCTAAGAAGTCGTCAAATGGACCCCTCTATCCCCTAAATCCACGTGGTCCATAATTACAAATTTGACTGAATGGCCATTATGTTAAGCAATATGCTTAAACAATGCATCCCTCAAGTCTTTCTTCCGAATATCATAATGTTGAAAGATCCTTGCCTGTAAACTGCTCTTTGTTTTCCCTATATAGAAGCATGTACAGGTTTGGCACTTAGCTAAATAAATAACAAATTTACTGCCATAGTAATACTTTTTTGATAATTTTATCACCCTAAAATTGTTGAGATGAAATGTACCTACTTTCAAAATATGTTTACATTGAGAGCTATGAACACATTTGGTCATCCTGCCATTATATTGGGGAAATTTTTCTCTTTCACGAAGAGTTTTAAAACAAATGTCCTTTTTAAAGAATATGTGGAACCTCACCCATGATTTACTTCAGACTTAGGATCCAGCTCTCAAGTTCCTCCCTGTACCCATAATGCTCTGCTGTATCACCAAAGCCCCAGATCTCATTTGCTGTCTTTGCGAACAGACGCAGGTTTCCTTAGCTCTCGACAAATTTTGTCTTTTTTTGTTTTTGTGGGCGGTAGTAAAGTTTTTGTATGAAAACTTAACCGTTGAACAGTCCTCTACTTCACTTCGCTCCCTTTCAGTTTATCATTGGTGTTAGGTGCCTCTCTTTCTACTATTTTAAATAGCACTGTCCTTTACTATTGTTGGTATTTTGAACTTTCTCTGCTGTTAATGTTGGTCTTGTTCCTGTTATTGCTGTAGTTTTTCCCTCTTGTCACCATATTGGAGAAACCCACAGGGATTAAGAAGTGCACTTGTGGACATAAAACCCCTATTTCAGATGCCATCAAGGAGTGTGTGTGTGTATTGTTTAGGGACTCATCATCTGAATACCAGTTTTAAGATCTGTGCAACCTTTAATCCCAGGGCCTTAGCAGATCATCGCAATAAACTCCTGTTAAGGGGGCTTTTACCAGCTGCTACTCCTACTACTACTTTATGGGCTCAAACCCCCTCCAAACACAGGAAATCAGCTCCCCTGGAGCATAGGAAGCACGCTACTATGAAGTCCCCCAGGTCTTCTTCGAAGTTGCTTTCAAAGTCCAGTAAGATTTAGGATTCTAAGCCCAGACCATTAATCCGAAGCTTTTGGATCTCAGACCATCGACTGCAGTCATTACAGTAAGTCCTATCTCTGTACCTTCAGATCCTAGAGACTTGGATCCTAAACAGAGTATTCTCTAAAGGAGCACTACACCGGAGTATGCTATAAAGACCTTTTCTCCTACCCCACCTTCGAAGCTGCTTCAGACACATAAGAAGCACTCTAGACTTTCTTCCAGTTCCTCCTGTAGTTCGTCCAAGAGCTTGTCAGAAGCAGATGTGGATAGGATGATCTGAAAGTTTTACATCACAGATTCAGATGGGGGTCTTGCCAACTCCATCCAGTACCGGTTCTGTGAGTATGCCTACAACTTCTGCAGCTATATTTTCTCCTTCTCCGAGCCATCCCATGGTTTTGGAATCTCAGGATCTGAGATCCCCGAGGGTCCTGTGTTGGATCCAAGGAAAGCTTCTTCCTTGACTCCAGCTATTTCCTTGACCAGTTCTCTCTGTTACCATCAGATCAGAGTGGGTCTTGGAGCCAAAGTGTCATCATTGCAGCTGAGGGGATGGACTCAGCTCTGATTTTGTCAGATCCGTCCCTTCCTTTCGGAGCCTCAGCCATCGACAGTTCGGATTTGTTTCTGCCACCAAGGCTGAGATCCGCAGAGGTTCTGGGTCTGTCTTCCTCAGGAGTTTTGGCTCTGAGGGGGCTGGTTGGAGTTTCCCCCCGGTCCATCTGCCCTTTGAGGTGGTAGAAAGGGTTTTATCTCTCCACACAGAACCACTGTTTCATATCTTGGCTCAACAACCTTTCCCCCATCGGATCCTAGCTCTGAGTTGCACAGGTCTATTCCATAGTGATAGCCAGAATCAGTAAGTGTCCAACCAGTTCCTATGGAGGAACTTCCCCTGTCTTCCAGGACTTAACCTGAGCATCCCACAGAGGAAGCTCTTTAGAAGAGAAAATGTAAAAGGAGACACATCGACTCCTGTTTGGAGTCTGTCACAGATGACACTGAATTTGATGAAGGAGCAGGATCCCCCAACTCACCAGCTGATGACATCTTCTTTGGAGATACTTTAGAGATCTTGCAACATAAAGGTGGTTGGTCTTCCCAAAACCCCTCACCAGATGAATTGGTATTTTTGGAGGCTTTTGGTTCTGACCCATCTACGTCTTAGGTTACCCCTCTAGCAGCCAAACTTATTGACTTGGTGGTCTTTCAGGCTTGGAAGAAGCCGAATACTGTTGATCCTATTCCATAGAGACCCGACAAGTTTTTGGCACCCCTCCCCCGACATGCTACAACAGAGCAAAGGGGTCCCGATAGATGCTGTGGTGGCAGCCACCAGGAAGGAGCTAGCAGAACAAAGCTCTATTGTCCACCTGCCTAACAGGGAATCTAGAGCATTGGACAGGTTTGGAAAGTGAGTTCTTGCCTCTGCAACCTTTGCCCTGAGGTAATTAAATTAAATTACCTGTCTCATTTGGCTTCAAAGAGATTTGACCAAGGAACTTTCAGATAATGTCAGAGTCCATGTCTGCTGAGGACTTCAAAAGAACATCCTCTCAGCTGGCCACTCTTTTTTGTCCATGTCAAACACTTCGATGAGGTTGATCTCTCACACAGCTGAAGGCACCTTATGAGCAGCCGTTTCCGGCATTGCCTTAAGGAGACATGCCTGGATGCAGCTTTGTGACTGTGGAACCCTTTAAAATGTCTTTTATTAATGCCCCCTTTGATGGCATTTCTGTGTTTGGGCCATCAGTTAAAGAGATGCTGATCGGCAGTGATGAAAATGAAAAGACTTTGTCTGCCGTAGGAGTCAAGTTTTCTATACCTCAACAAACCTTTTTCTAGGAATTAAGGAGGTGGTAAGAAGATTTGCTTCTGCAAATCTCAGGGTCCTTTCCAAGATCCACACGGTGACAGTTCCTCCAGAGGCAGAGGGGTAAATTTCAATGGCAGATGTCACCCTAGAGGCAGAGGAGGTCTGCAAGGTCAGGGCTTCTGGGATTCCTTCTTAGACAAGCCTTTCCAATGCTCCTGAAGTGCTGCCTGACTGTCCAACTCTGGAGACAGTCGGGGTCAATTGTCCTTGCACCCAGCTGCCTGGCAAATATAACACAAGATTCTTTGATGCTAAGCATAATATCCAAAGGTTATTACTTGCCATTTTCCCTTCTTCCTCCTACCATAAGGAAGAAACTTCCTGACATCTCACCGAGTCAGAGGAAGGCAGCAGCACAAGAGATTTTTAAACTGCTAGACAAAAGGTCATCCAAAATTTCCCTCAAGATTGGGTAGGATTCTGATCTCATTCACACTTTTTAGTACAAAAGAAAATGGGAGACTTGTTTTGAATCTAAACAATTTAAATCAGTTTGTAAAGAAAGCAAAGTTCTGAATGGTCAAGATACAATCCATTTTGCCATTTCTTCACAAGGATAATTTGATGTGCTCTATAGATCTTCAGGATCTACCACATCAAAATAGACAGGCAATCCTGAAAATATCTTTCTGCTGGGAGACAGTTACTTCCAGTTCAGAGCCCTGCTTTTTGGACTCACCACAACCCCCAGGGTGTATAATAAGTGCATGGCAGTGGTGGCTGCTCGGTTGACACTCAAAGGATTCCCAGTGTTTCCATTTCTGGACAGTTGGCTCCTTACTGCTCCCTCCAAGCCAGGGACTTTTTGCTCCAGATTTGCAAATCTTTAAGCATAAATATAAATCATGCCATGTCAAATTTAAACCCAGTGCACAGCTTGGAGTTCATTGGTGTTCATCTAGACACGATGAAACAAACAGTATCCTTACTTAGGTTTATAGGTAGATACTAGGCTATCTGCCCAAAGGCATTTATAAGCCTAGCCGGAATGTGTTGGCTTTCGCTGCCCCTTTAGATTAGTTCTCTGTGCTTCTGTCCAGCAGAGCCACTGAAGTGATCCCTGGGGTAAACTTTTAGTTTCCCATCCACTCGTCAAGGTTTCTCTTCAGTATCGTATTTCTATAAGTATTCAAGTTCACTTTATCCTTACTCATTCAACTCTTCCAGTGAGATCAGTACTGCAAGCATTAGATTCTGCAGTATTGCCATTGTGTTTTTTCCTTTGGCACACTTTTCTATATGGGTTCTGCAATGAACATTATGGTCCATTCTCAACCAGCAACTATCCTAACCAGTCAGGCTTACCATAATGTGTACAAGACACATCAGTTGGTGGATGCATTCTGATGATATACATCTAGGCAGATGCTTTGTCCTTTCATCCCCTATGGCCACAGTGACCATGGACGCTTCTCAGTTGGGGTGGGGCATTTCTTTGGAAGAACTGCCCAAGGCATGTGGTTCCCCCAAGACACCAAGTTGCATGTCAACATTCTGTAGATGAGAGCAGTCCTATTAGGGTTGTAGGCCTTTCAAGATGCTCTTCCCTTGGGTACTATTGCAGTTCAGACCGACAATATGTCTCCTGTCTGGTGCATCAACAAACATGGAAGAACCCAATCTTACCCCCTTTGCAGAGAGACCATGAGGGTATGGGAATGGGTGATCTCTTTTCTAGTTGCAGCGCACATTCCCGGGAAAACCAACGTGTTACTGGACAAGCTCAGCAGATCCATTCTAATGCCCCATGACTGGTCTCTCAATCTGTGGTGGAGATGATCGTCTGGTGTTGAGGCCGGCCTTGCTGTGACTTATTTGCCACTCCCCTTAACAACAAGTGCAGCATGTACTTTGCTCTGATCCCTCTTCAGGGAGAGTCATCGAGAGATGCTCTGATTCACTTGTCCCCCAGGTCTCCTTTATGCTTACCCTCCTCTTCCTCTAATTTCCAAATTCTTACAGAAAGCAAGCAGGCTGAAGAGCTCAGTGATCCTCATTGCTCCTTTCTGGCCTCAACAGATACAGTTCCCCTTCCTGTAGTCTCATCTTCATTATCCTCCATGAATACTAGGGCCCACTCTAGATCTTCTGTCACACCCATCGGGGATCCAACAACCCAACATTCAAGCCCGAAGACTAACCACATGGTTTCTTGACTTTCAGTAATAGTTAGACAACCAAGGCTTTCTTTTCCGCTATGCAGTATCATTTGGCTTCTCAAAAATAATCCACCAAAAAGGTTTACTGAAGCAAAAGGAAAATATTCTCTCAATGGGCTTTTGAATAAGTTGCCCCTTTTTCTGCCCCAGTTGCTGTGATGCTGCAATTCTTGACATTATTGTTTGAGGAAGGAGCTAGCTTTTCTACTATTAAACTTCAACTAGCAGCTGTTTCCAATTTTCATACTGGAAACCGACATGTTTCTCTGACTACTTCTAAATTATGTAAAGCTTTCATGAAAGAAATTTTTCTTTTTAAGATCTCCAATTAAAGATCCGTCGCTACCTTGGGACATTACAGTGGTGCTGCAAGAACTAACTCAAAAGCCCTTTGAAATATCAGCTAAAGCCAATCTGATGATTCTATCATGGAAAACAGTTTTATTGGTAGCTAATACTTCTGCAAAGAGAATATCTGAACTCCAGGCGCTCTCTGCCAAATTTCCATACATAATCTTTCATAGAGACAGGGTTTCTTTATGGACTTAACCCTTCTTTCTGTTTTTTATTTTTTAATATATAGCCTAAAGTGGCTTTGGAGAATATCATTAACCAATCCATTCATTTACCAGTCTTCTTTCCAAACTTTAAACAATAAGGGAGAATGCGTGCTACACCTCCTGGATGTACACAGACAATTACATTTTTATCTTGATAGAACTAAACAATTCTGAAAATCAAATCGGCTTTTTGCTTCCTTTTCTGTAAAGAAATTGGGTTATCCATTGTCTAAAGTCACTGTAGCCAAATGGATAACAGATTGCATCTCTGTGATCTATTCAGAAAAATAAAATGTATAACATTACCTAAGCCCAAGGCTCACTCAGCCAGATCCATGACTACTACTTCTGATTTTGGTCCAACATTTGTGCTGCAACTTCATGGTCCAATGGTCATACTTTTGTTTCTCATTAGAAATTGGATATTACTTCTAGAACTAGAGCATCTTTTGGTTCAGTGGTGCTCTGGATTATCCTTCCATGAGGGCCACCCAAGAACAACGTAGCTGAGGACTTTGTCCCATACATTGAGGAAGAATGAAAAGGACAACATCAGATTTAAAAGTTATGTTCTTAACCATAACTAGGCATCTGTGTTGTCCATTTTCATTCTTCCTCAACTTCCCTCCCATCCATCCACCATCTAAAGCTTCTGGCTTGACTTATTGGACTGTAATGAAGCCTACAGTTCCAGGTTTGAGCCCTGTCTTTTTTTCTTCATATCTTGCTTCTGTTCATAGTATGGGGATTGGGCAGCAAACTCAATCTGGGGCTTTGGTGATACAGCAGATCATTATAGGTACATGGAGGAGCACAAGAGCTGGATCTTAAGTCTGAAATAAACAACAGAGTTGGATCTGAGGATCAGATTGAAGAAAGAAAGTGGACAACACAGATACCTAGCTATGACAAAAATATTCCAGGCAGAGTCAAGGCCCAGACTACCACAGCCTTGAGTTCATCTATAGCTTTTTTGGAAAGGGTTGGATTTTAGAAGTATTCTAGAAGATGCTAATTTGTTCTTTGCATGCAATTTTACAAAACACTTTAATCTGTATTCTTTCTCTAGATCCAGCTAAAGCTTTCTGTGGACTGTTCTCTAGCAGCTCCTGGACTCTTGCCCTTCCACATGCCAAATGTAGTTAGCTAAATTAATGTACCCATATAGCTAAGGCTACTGCAGCAGTGATCGATATGATGAACATGGTGCAGTTGTGTAAGTTGAACTCCCATAACTGTAGATATCTGAATGAGCACTGTTGCAGTAGCTGCTCTCTCCCTCCACTCCCACCCCCTGTGTGTGTGTGTGTGTGTGTGTGTGTGTGTGTGTGTGTGCGCTTATGTATCTTTTATGTCAGGGTGTGAACATTTATTTTCTTTTTTCCTAGTATTATCCTTCATGGCTCAGCCTCCCTCTGCCTGCTGGCAGGAAAGCTCTGAAGGGCTTCACACCCAATTTTTTTTGCAGTAAGCTCAGCTCAAGCTGCCTGACAGTTTAGGCACAGTGAAGGTGCTCTTCTGTTTCGGAAGCTAGACAGTTATTGTATCCTTTACAGGATATAACCCATATAGCTGAGGCTGCTGCAGCAGTTATTTGAACGTCTACTGTTATGGTACGTTCAACATACATAACTTTACTTTCCTGCCTGGGAAGCCCATTTGGGTCTTTTATTCTTCCAGTAGTGAGAGTCAGGCAGTAGGGAGTGGGCTAGGAAGCTGTTCCTATGGAGAAGCCTATCATTGGGTCTCGCTCCCCTTTGCTGCTTTCTTTATCTCCACAGTGTCTCTGGTACTTCTTGGGCAGGTAGCTTATGAATCTCCATCAGTGGACCCTAAAGATGTGGTGGTGTCACTGTTCATATCTTATGTCCCATCAGATCTAGATTTCTGAAGCATATTGAAAGCATCTCGGATAGTGGCTGCACACACAGCTTTTCTCTAGTAAACCCTTTTCCATCTTCCCAGAGCTGTAGTGACTGTCGCTATGAATGCCATAACCGCAGTGCAGGAGATATTTTTAATGGCAGACAGTCCAAGGTGTTTAATCACAGGTTGGGGCCAATGTGCACATTAGCATTCTAAAGCGGAGGGCAGTCCTCCTCATTTTTCAGGCTTCCAGGACATTCTCCTTTGAGATGTATTTGTCATGCACTGTGAAAATGTGGCTGTGGTGTGGTACACAAGTAAGCAAGAAGGAATCCAGTTATATTATGGGCAACAAAGCATAGCATTGATCCTGCCTCAGCATCGCTTCCTGAACTCCTTCAGTTTCTTTCAGACTTGTTTGATAAAGGTTCCAATTACTTTACATTCAAGGTTCAGCTGGTTTATATATCCATTTTCTATAAAGGAATTGACCGTGTTTCCATTGCTCCTCACAGGTTGAGGAAAACCTTCTGAAATGAACCTTTCCTTAATGTCATCATTTCACTTCAAAGACCTGATTCCACCATGTTACCACAATTTTGTCATAGAAGCTTCGTCAAAAAAAAAAAAAAAAGTTTAGAGCCATCAAGTTGAGCTGAGTTAACATTTCTGTTCCAGAAAACACCGTTTTGTTTTTTTTTTTCTGGCAGTTACAATGTGTCAGAAGAGTTTGCAGTCCTCCTTACTTAATTTCCCATAAAGACAGAGCATTTCCTCCTCTGTTCCCAAGATTACATCAGAGAGTAACCTGAACAAGTCTGTTCATTTACCTGCTTTCTTCCCAAATCATACCAACCATGGGTAGTTCATTGTTTACACTCTAGGTTGTTCACAGATAGTTGATATTTTGCCTTCATAGGACAATAGTATTTAGGAAAGATAGACACGTTTGTCTCCTTCGATGCAAAGGAAGAAAACCTTTTCAAAATGACCTTTTCCATATGGTTATTAGATTGCACCTGTATCTTTGCTTCACACAGCAAGTCCCTGCCAGCCAGACCAAAAGCTTATTCTACAAGGCCGATGCTACTTCACCCCATCTTTAGAAATTCCATTGTGGCTAAAATTTAAGCTTCAGCAGCTTGATATACATTGTGCACTTTTACCAAACATAAGTTGGATATCTCGTCCAGATCCAGGACTACCTTGGATGCAACCATCCTAAATGATCCCGATCTGATGCCATCCAGGACTTTCAGGGATCTTAGGATTCTGGCCCATCTCTTGGATTGGATGGACAGGATGAATATTTTATTTATTTGCAGTTTAAGGGGGAAGTCTATTGGACCAGTATGAGCCCTTTTTCAGTGGAGGCCTGGGGAGAAACGCTCCATGTACATACATACAGAAACAATACAAGTAACAATCACATCAAAATTAATCCAGGGTAATAAAAAAATAAGTCAGCAGAAGTTATTACAAAATATTTCACAACACCATCAGTGAATCACATCAAAATTAATGCAGGGTATTACAGAAATAAAAGCCAGCAGAACACACAAAAATAAAACTGTATAGTATGCCAAGGTTATAGGTTTATGGTGCATTAATATTTTTGGGAGGTAGATAACCTGTAATATTTAAAGTGAAAGAAAAAAGAGGGAGAGTAGGAAGTTATAGGAGTCAGGAGAAGGAGGAAGAATAGGATGTCTGAGTGGAAGGTAAAGTTTTGAGAAGGTATACTTGACTGCAGTGGAAGTATAACATAGAGATTAGGAGGGGTGGGAACAGGTGCATTCCCATTTAGAAGAGAGTTGGAGTAAGGTCTTAAAAGTAAAGAGGTTCTGGGTTGTTCGAATATGTGGAGGAAGCGAGTTCCATTTCTGTGCTAGGGAGAAAGATGAAATGAATTGGCCAGGAGTTCCTAATGGTTTATACACTTCCAGTATGTTCTGATTATTAGACCTGAGGGATCGGTCAGGAAGGTGCATGGTAAGGGTGGAAGAGAGAGATGGGCATTGAGAAGGCTTGAAGATGAGTTTATGGACAGTGGAGAGTTGAGTGAAGGAGAGAGAGTTGGGGATCTCTAGCCAGTTTAAGGAGTGTAAGGAGTCACAGTGGTTACTGGAAGATTTGGCACTTGTAGCAAACTTTCAGATTTTATTGTAGCAGGATGCCAGTTTAGTTTTAAGGGTGGCTTGAAGATTGATAGGGATGGGTACCGCATGTCTGAATGAGGGGAGGAGGTAGGTAGTAGAGAGAGGGTAAGTTTAGTTGAAGAGGTTAGATAGCGATTGTGGAGGTAAAGCATACCAAGTTTCTGGTGAATTTTCTTAATGTTAGTTTGAAGGTTGATGTCAAACTTTAGTTGCTAGTCTATAAGAACTCCTAGAAATTTAGTATAGGGGACTACTTCAATCAGAGTCATATTTTGGCTTAATAAAGCAAAGGAGTTTTTGTCTATTTTGGTGTTTTTGCATGGAGTGAATGTCATAATTTTGGTTTTAGATGCATTGAGAGCTGGGTGATTGTTTAGCATCCAAGCCTCGGTGTTGTTGAAGGCAACCTGAGTTACTTGCAAGAGTGTGAGGAGAGTGTCAGCAGAGCAAATGATCATAGAGTTGTCGACATTTTAGACAAGTTTAGCATTTGGGATGCAAAGATGGAAGTTGTTAATGAAGATATTGAAAAGTAAAGAGCCGAGAAGGAGAGATAGTCACAAAGAAAAACAATCAATGGAAAAGTTTGTAGCAAATCACAAATAGCAGCTGGAGAAGCCCAGAGGTAAGTTTAGTATCCAAGTGTGCTACGGCTATGCACTAAAGGGATATTCGAATAGCAAGTAGAAAGGACAAAATCCAGGGAGTTGCAGCGAACAGTAGAAATAGTAGTAAACACTGTTTCTAACTCAACACCAAGTCAGTTAGATTTAAATTACATTTATAACAGCAGTTGTGGTACAGCATAGTTACATAGAGACAACATAGCTGCAGTGGTAATGTCAGTAAAACACTGTTGCTGAATGGCAGAATCAAACCAGTGAAATAAATAAGAAGAGCAGTAGTCAAGAATCAGAATAATGAATGCCAGTTGTATAATCCAAATAATTATCCAAAAACAACATTTTAAGAAATTCCGGAGGTCTAATGGCTTACCAGCAAGTAGAATTCAATTGCTGAAGAGCACTTGTGTCCTGTTAGGAGACTAGTAATTTAAAAATGCTTCCATAAACAGCAGGAACCTAATATAGACTTAATATTGGGGGGGTAGCAAAAAGGGTGTGAACCAGGTGCATTGCAAAGAGACCAGCCAAACTAGAGAGGCAAGCAGTGGAAAACTATCAGTGAAGACCTCGGGGGGTGGGGGGGGCTGAGTAATAATACAAACTCTAACTATAAAGGGAAGGAGAGGAGAGAGAACCAAGTTTATTAAGGTTAGGTGTGTGTCTTCACATTTACTTGCTTATTAGTAGCTAATTTGTGCACAGATTAGAGTAGGGAGATACATTAGCAATGAAGGGGAATCTATAGAGATGCAAATAAACAGGTGCGGCTCAAGTAATACAAAACTAAGGCAAACAGCACTGAAAGGGCTGCCTGAGGGTTAATTTTTAATCACAGAGAATAGGAAGGACTTGAATTAAGTGTATGCTGTCTAGTGAACAATTAGGATTACTGCACAAGATGGGGGGGGGGGGCATGAGGCTCAAACAGTCAGTTTTATTAGCATGCTGAGAACTACTAAGTAATGCAGCTAATGTTAAAGCTTCACTGTCATATTGCATACATGTAGAATGCCTGGGTGGCCTGACCCTGCTCTTCGGGCTCAAATGGTATATTCTTGTTTTAGTTTTGCAGTACTGATTCCTTCTTAGACTATATTGGGTGGGGTGGTAGCCACAGACTGCAGAGTTGTTTGAGTGTATCCCTGTTCTTCAGGCTTAAACGGTATAGCCCTGTTTTAGTTTTGCAGTACTGATTCCTGCTTAGACTGTATGGGTGGGGTGGTAGCGGCGGACTGCAGAGTTGCTTGAGTCTAATTAGTGAGCAGAATTCAATTGCTAAAGAGCACTTTTGTCCTGATGGGAGACTAGTAATTTAAAGAATAGGATACAGATGTTAGGATCCAGCAGTATGGTAAGTACATTTCATCCTAGTCCATCCAGTTCAGTATTCCTCCCTCCATCCCCCTTCCAAATTGTTTTATGAAAAAGTTGGTAGTCCATCTGGAAGTTTTCTGTCCCTCTTCTGGATTTCTTCATGATCCATGACCTGTATTATTAGACAGCAGAGTTGATCTGAGGAGCAACAAGTACCCAAGGGAATTGTGGGAGGGGAAAGTTTTAAAGGAACTCGAGGCTCAGAGCACTAGTAAGGTAGCCACTAGTGTAGGCAAGTAGGATCTTGGTGTTCGTATGTTGGTACTAGGCTATCGGCCCTAGGGCCTATACAAGCCTAGCCATAACAATTCCCTGGCTATTTCTTTCCACAATATTTACTTCCCTGAACCCCTGTCTAGCAGGGTGACTGACGTGATCCCTGGGGTGAATTTCCTATCTCCCATCCAATTGTCAAGGTTCCTTTTAAAGAGGGCCAAAGAGGTGCTCTACTTGACATGTATGGGTAGTCTGTTCCAGAGTCTGGGGAGTCTCTGGGTCAGGAACCTATCCCTCCAGCATGTTTTGTTCATTGTGTTGACAAGGTTTAGATCCCTGGAGCATGTGGCTCTGAGGAATTGGGATTTCTTTAAGTGTAGCATGTCCAACAGCTGTGGGTTTAACATGGCCTTGTATGTTAAGCAGAGATAGCCTCTGAGTAGATGATATGCGACAGAGGATAGCTGGAGTTTTTTTTAGAGGGTCAACATAGGGCATCTGCTTTAGGCCTGTGATTCTTTTAGTGAGGTATTTCTGCGGCCTTTACAGTTGTTGCAGATGCCTTGTGAGGTACATACCAAACGGGGCATTGTATTCTATAATGGGTCTAATGAGAGTTGAGTACAGTAGGACAATGACCTCCTTTTTTCTGGATGAAAAGCTCTTAGTGATGAGGTGTGCCACATAGTAGGATTTCCTGACTGATGTGGCAATGTGGTTATCAAAGGTGAGACCACTGTCCACCTGTGTCCCTAAGTCTCTTATCACACTTGCAATGTTTAGTGTACTGCCACTTATGTGGTTATTCATGGGTACATTTTTTCCCCAAGGGGGATAGCTATACATGTAACATCTCTTCTGAAGTTAGCTTTTCAGGAGTGCATCAGAGGTGAAAGTGCTTTTAAATGTTTGTGTTTCTTAACAAGTTGACTTCTTATTCATAGACCTTGGATCCAGCACGTCTCTACTGACTGAGCCTCAGAGGTTTTCTGCATTTGTGTATTTTGGTAAAAAATAGGAATTATCACAAAGTGGATAAGCCAACTGCTTTCTTTTAGTTCCTCACTGCTGTATTTCTTAAGGAAAGTTATAGCAGTGTGCCACATTCTTTAGAGACCAGCTTCACGTAATTTATCAAACCCTTGTACAGTCGTCCTCTCCTCACACAGACACCCACCCACCACTACTTGCATTGTTTCTGATAAGAGACTATTCAAGGTTGATACTGCTCTACTAGGGCTGTCTAATTAGTAACAGTTAGTTACAAAATGCTGAAGTGGTGAGATTTCAAAATTTTCAAGCATTGCCTTTACCTGTGGATTCCTTTCAAATTGTCAAAATCCTGCAAGGTTTTCAGGTCCTAGCTTTGGCACAATCTTTTCAAGTGAGAAGAGACCTTTTTCAATCAGCCATAGTACTGTGAGTCTATTGCATCCACTGCTATTGTCAAGAAAATGTCGTTGTTTTGTGGACAGCGAAGATGGCAATAGTTAAGGACTAGTGCTGTGTAGAAAAGTGTATTACATTATGAACAGATAAGGAAAACACTGGAAAAGTAAAACTACAGGAGGGTGTAGGTTTTGAGAAAAGTTACTTCAGCTTCTGGAGACATTGAAAGAGGAGTACAACTAAGATGTTATTGTGTACACATCCTCTCCATTTTCTGTCCGTGTAGCTTTGCCCTGTAATAGAACTTTACAGTATATAGAAATTCTTTGAAAATCCTAGTTTCCTTTACTTCTGCAGGTACTTAAAGTAAATTTGCTGATTAAAAAGTGTATTAGGACAAGTTGTTGTTGTTTGTCTTCTGGCTTTTTCCCGGTAAGGGGTCGCCACAGCGGAACTCCGGTCCGCTAATGACTAGCAGTGGATTTTTACGAAACGCTGAGGTGCCAGCTCGACGCCAAGCCTTCAAGGAAGGCACGCCCATTTACGCACGCATGTCTTTCGAACGCTACCCAACCGTGGGGAGGGCATGCAGACTCCACACAGAAGGCACTCCCAAGCCACACAGAGAATCGAATGGGAGAACCTCTGCTGTGAGGTAACAACGCTACCCCCGTACCACCGCGGCATTAGGACAAGTACATAATTTTATTAGCACACCTGTCCCCTTAGTGGAGTTATACAGGTGGGTGTTGGTAATGGACAGATATACCAACTGCCTCCTATCTCCAGATAAGAATTTCAAAAGAACTGATACATGTTTAGAAGTGGAGCTTATTTCTTTATTATTGAGGGTAGCCTACTTTCAGTAATATACAGTTGATTGCCAGAGAACTTGTGGCAATCGAGCATGAACATTACTTTTTGAATGTTGATGAAGGTGAGGCTATCTGTGTCATTAATTGTGGTATAAAAGTGGCACAGTACCAGTTTTGTATGTCATTTGATAAAAATGATGCAGTTCTTAGGGCATTGGTCATCGACTTTGATACAGAGAGTTATTAGTGTTAGGACAGTATACTTCAGTTTTGATGTGTAGTCTAGGTTTTTGGAGCAACCACATTAATGCCCAGTCTTTGGAGATGTGCCAAAATCCTATAATCAGAATGTTTAAAAAGTGTCACTTTTGTTCGAGCGTACTTTGTCATTTAATGGTAGGACTGCCAAAATGGGCCTTTAGCACCTAGCAAATAGTACATCCTTAACATTTCATCCATGGTAGTCAGATTGTCAATGTTTTGTTCTTTCCCTAATGGTAAATGCATCAGAGGAGTCCCTTGAGTTATAGAACAAATTGGAGGCAGGCTGCTCCACATTTAAAAGTATGTACATGTGTTACCAGATAAACGGATATAGAAAGTAGCAGCCTGTTTGCCTTTCAACTTCACACCCTTCCCAGGCTTCCTTAGTCTTTGTCAGCCATGTCCAGGATGTTCAGTTAAGTAGTCTGTTTGCAGACATGAAGACTGACTGTTGTCACTCTAAACTTTCTGTAATGCATAAAGGAGAACATTGATTTTGAGGGACATTTCTTTTCTGTATTGGTAACTGATAGAATGTCATATTCTCAGCTTACTTGTTTGTGTCTTTTAGGCGTTTCCCGGTTAGGGGTCGCCACAGCGGAACTCCGATCCGCTAATGATTGGTAGTTGATTTTTACATGCCGAGTTACCAGCCCTGACGCACAACCTTCAACAAAGGTATGCCCATTCACGCACGTCTCCACCCAGAAGATGCTCTAGCTGAGAATTGAACCGGACAGCGTCTTACTGTGAGGAGACAATGCTACCGCAGCACCACCACCACGGGTATATTCTCAGCTTACTACATTTCTTAATTTTATAGCTCCTACACAATGGGGGTGTCTTGTATTTTGCAAACCTAGATAGGAGAACAGGTCCAGCCCATATGCTTCCTATTTCTTGCTTACTTGAACATTTACTAACCTTGATCATACATTATTTTGATGGAAACTTCTTCGATTTTATGACTAAATAAAAAAGGTGCAAGTAATGTAACAGTGATCTGATCGAGCCTGGACCCACATTGATGTCTTTTGTGCTGCCTGGGATAGACACACAGCATGATGGACTTTGACAGGTAGCACTTCTACAGCCAGCCACAGGAAAAAAAAACTGTGAGAAGCTTGATGGACGGACATTTGCATTACTAGAAGGATGATAACATTGAAGAATGGCCAGTACAAAATCTGACAGAAGAGTCTCTTATGGCATCTTACACAGTCCTGTGCCAAGGTTGTTTAGAAGAAAACTAATAAGGGTCGAGGGGTGATTTAACTAAAGCTTCCTCTTGCAAAACCAGTCTCTTAGTTGTCCTAGTTTGCAACCAGTGGTTATTATGAACTAGTTTCAAAAATTAAATGCATTTATTTGTATCTGTATGTTCATTCAGCACAGCTTTTAAACAAAGCAACAAATTTACTTGTCTAACATGTTATAGTAATTGATTCTGTAACAGTGAGTCTAACCTGAAAAATTGCCCTTGCCTTGAGGTATAATAGTTTTCAGTAAAGCCCATGATCTCTTAAGATAGCACCATGGAGGGTGGAAAAGTTTTATAAAGCAGGATTATGAGTATCAAGAAAATTGTTTAATCTGCCGGTAATGGAACCTGGATTGACTAGATTGCAAAGGCAGTAGTAATAGCCTCACTTAATAGACTAAATGCTTAGCACCATTACTTTTTGTGATGTAGTGCTTCTGCATTCTTTTAAGTGTAGAAAGTTATGTATCATAACAGAATGTGATGTTATACTTGAAATCTAGTCTCAAGGGAGATATAAATAGGGACAATAAAACATTAAATGAATAAAGTTAACTTGGTCACCAAAACGATAAACAGCCTTGAAATGAGACAATATGATGACCCAGAAGGTAAAACAATAACGCATAGACTGAAGCTGCTACAGGAAACACAAGTTTAATCCACAAGCCACAAATAGTTTACATTATTGTCCAAATCATTGAAAGCTATGAATCTGTTCCATTCATTTTCAACTATTTCTCTCACTATCCTTGAACTGGCATTGTACTCTAATACCAATGCATTACTGAAATTAATTACTGAAAAGGAAGTAAATACAAGAAATGTGGATGAGCATTTCAGTCACTGATGAGGAACTTAAATTCAATCTTCACATGCTCCAGTGTATAAAAAAGACACACCAGAAACTTAGTTTACTGTACCGCAATAAATAATTTCTCAGCAAAAATGCTAAACTCTCTCTTGCACATGCTATACTCCTCCCCTTCCTCCTATATGCTGCTCCAGTGCTTACTAACATTCAAACCACAACCTTGAATAAACTCTAACAAACCTACCATAATATAGCTAGGTTTGTCACAAACTCTCCTTACAATTCACATCATTGCCTTACCCTAAACTCACTCCAGTGGCTTGAATTCCCCCAACCTCTACTACTATCTCAACTTCAGATGCTACACTTCTTTATAAGCCTTCATCTTGTCCTGCTCTTTCTTCCTTCATGTCTGTCTATACTCCACCTCGGACTCTGCGTACCTCTAACCAGCAACTGTTGCACATCTACCAACCTAAAAAAAAGGGTCTACTTTAGATTGATGAAAGCTCAAAATGTTGAACGCTCACATAAGTGGAAATTCAGCAACTGTTTATGTTTTTAGATCGCAGTACAGTGAAGATCGGAATATTTGCCCTTTCCTCACTGTAGTGCGATCTCGGAACTGGAATATATATTTAGTGTGGGGGGCACAGCCCCCCACAATAGTGATTCCAAGTTACTGAATTTCCACTCATGTGAGCATTCGACATTTTGAACTCTCGTCTGTTTAATATAGACCCAAAAAAGCTGCAGGCAAACTCCTATATAAACACTCCATTGCCCAAGCTTGGAACAAACTTCCAGTAGATATACATTCCATTATCCACCCATCTCACTTTAAAGAAAATCAAGCTTCATCTAATTAACTTCAAAACTTGCCCTTGTGAAGCCCCAACCTAGTGCCCCTCCATTATACCTGTCTTACTTCCTTCCCTCTCATCTAAGTACTCCATTATTTTGGATTCGTACTAAAGATACTAGATCAATACTCTTGGTCAAAATTCTTCTTGTATATATGTAAATATATGTGTTTCACTGTAAAAAATTATGTGCATATATTGCTATTCTTTTTTTAACTTTCTTATGTAACAGACTTCTTTAATGGATTTTAACATGCGACTATTGCCTTTATGTATTTAAAGCAGGATGTGAGGTAATGGGGCTATCTGAGGAAGGCTTATTCATTCAAATATGTCGAAAGCGCTTATTTTTATTGTTTTGAGTGTGATTAAAACTTTTTATGTGGAATATACTGCCTTTGTGAGTTTCTTTGTCTTGGAGCCAGCAGATTTGAGGAATCGTTTTGGTCTGTACTTTATCAACAGTTCGTTTAGACTTCTGTTACATTTTTGATTCTAAAGTTTGAATTTCTATAATTTGTTGATGTGTTGATGCTTTTCTCCTCGGGCCTCCACTGAAAATGGGCCTCAAGCCCAGCTGGACAAACCCGGTTAACAAATGTCAATAAATAAATAAATAAAGCCCTAAGACCCAGGTGCTTTCTGGAGCTGGTAGGAAGAGGGGCAGAATGAAGAGGCTATGCCTGCTTACCTCCAGTTGAAGAAAGGGCTGCATATATGATGATTGTAGGTGCATAGTGAGACCTCCACCTCCAGACTCCCCCTTTATCTTCCCTCCTTTGGAGAGATGTGCAAGTTTCTACTGTAATCTTCTGCTTTTGCTTTTGAACTGGTTTATTCTGTATTTGGGAAAGAGTGAGGAACTTTGCACCATACTTTTGTGGATTTTGATCTTTTATTTATTTATTTATTTTTTTTTTGCTGCATGACCCCAACCATCAATCCCATCCCCATTTCAGTTGGTTTCTTATGCCCATCGCCACCACCAAAGTATCATAAGCAGTTGAAGAGGGATGTGAGAGCTGGAGGGGTAGCAGCTGTTGTTGGGCATTACAATTTTTTTTTCATTTGCTCCTAATATTTGTCTCTGTTAGGAAGAAATAAAAGTGCAATAGCTGCTGTGCTGGATCCAGTCTGCACATCTGTGATATTTGACTGGAAGGCATCCATACTCCTTTTGTGAGATCATGCTGCCAGAGTCCCTAGTTACAAGAACTGCAGTAACTTTACTTTCCATGAAAAACTCTTGCTAGACTTGATCAAAACCCTTCCCCACACAGTGGGTGAGCCGTCAGTGCCTACTCATTCTCACTCCTTCCTAACTAATGCCTTGACTCTTGGAATGCTAATTGTTCATAGTTTTCTGGATGTATTCAAGACTCCATCTTTCTGTGCCACATAGCCAGCATCTCTTCTATGAAATTTGTCTTGAAGGATGTCATTTATGCAGAAGCACTTGTTTGAGAACTAATTATGGAGAGGAATGAATCCCTAACAGAGAATTTAGGACAGACTGCAGTGTGATTACTTATGTTCAGCATAAGCCCCAGACAACTCAGCACCTTCTTTCAACATTGCCACTGGGTTAGGATACTAAATCTTTGGTAAGGGTGGCAAGAGGGTGATGGTCTTTGCTATTTCGGGCCTCAGGTCTGTTAGTTAGCTGTCACATGTCCCAGTTCCTGTCTAACTTTATGGCCAGGCTGTCGAAAAGCCAAGGATCAGGCAAATCTAACACTGAAAAAACTCCCTCTCCAGTTCTTTGGATGACTATATTCTCCCACCAGTCAGTATTCTATTTTTTCTTCTCTAAAATCCATTTAAGTATATCTCCTTGCCCCTACAAAGGCATGCTTGTAACTTGCAGTATAGCTACAAAACCTTGCAAACTTCAGATCGCAGTCCTTGTTTTTGTCAGATATCACAGGGACCATGAGATGCCTAGCTGTGGAAGCACTTAAAACGTCTTGCCACCTTTTTCCAGAACATAATTGTAACTCGCCTCCCAAATCAAAAAGGGCCTTACATAATAACCCTTGGATAAACTTGCATCTCCCCATCCATTCATCAAGACTACCCTTAAAAGGTACCCAAAGTAGTATTTTGTTTAACTTGTAGTGGTAAATTGTTCTGTAGGCTGTGAATACATTGCGTTAGGAATGTGACTATCACATCTTGTTTATTTGTTAGTATAGATTTAGGTCTCTAGAATGGGTGTTTCTAGGGCTAGTAGTTTCGTGAAGAAAGAGGGGGTCAAATAGGATTGAAACTTTCATCACTTGAAAATTAAGAAACAGGTCATCTTGTAGGCTGTTAAGTATAAGAAAAGCCAGGCCATTCTATCAAGATAATAAAAGGAATTAATGTCTTCTGTTTTCTTTATTAGTCTTTCAGGCCTTTCCAGTTGAGCAATACACTTGAATTTATACATGCTGAATGGAATACTGTATTCTGTGATGGGTCTGATAAAGGAAGAGTACACTGGTTGAATGGTTTCTTTTGAATCTTGGAGGAATTGCCTTGGAAATTAACTGGACTAGATACAAGGTTTTCCCAACGATGGTGGAAACATGATTGAATATATATCTGAAGAAGAGTATTAACACAAGGTTGATAACTGTTACTACACTGCACCTACTCGCATTTAGCTTGCACCATATTTGGTATACCAAGTATGTGCATATTCCAGGACTTGCTGGAGCTGTTTATTGTCATAGGATGAGAGAAAAACAGTGCCCTGTTTGTAGTCATCAGAAAATTTGGTCAACCACACTTCTGGGATATAAACAAGAAGTCTGCAGAATAAATGCCAAACGGGAGGGAACCCATCACTGATCCCTGCAGTATCCTATTAGTTACCATTTTACATTCAGAAAAAGTGCCAGCAACTCACACAGCTTGGGATTTGTTGGATAGCCAATCTGCTGTCCATCAGACAACATAGGGGTATGCATTTCTTGTGTAGTTTTTCAGTAGTACCATCATGGAAATAGTGTTAAAATCCAAAAAAGCTTACTAGATTCAGATGACAGGTTCCACCCTTAACTAAAAACAGTGTGACTGTGGTCTAGATCACATAAGTTGTCCATGTCTGCATTAATGAGTTCTGCTATAATATATCCCATGACTTTGCATACAAGACTGATTGGCATATAATTACCCAGGTCTGTAGGGGGGGACACTCTATACAGTGGATGTTTTACAGACATGAAGCACAAACCCTGTAGATAGGCTGTGGTTGAACAGATTAGAGGCTTAAATAATGCGTACTTGTTGCTGAAAACAATGCAGCCTGGTATTTTGTCTGGTCCCATGAAAGTATTATTTTTAACCTTGACAGAGATTCTTAGACTTGTACCAAGGTGATTTCAGAACAATTAAATTTTCAGGGATAATGAGTGCAATACAGTGAGTAGATGGGGCAAAGTTAACACTAAAATTTTCTGTCATTGTATTGACTGTATCCTTGGGACTGGAATTTGTGATGTTATTTTAGATAAGTTCAGTGTATGTTTGGACATTTTCCTTACTTTCCTGACACAACTGAAGAAGGAATTTTAGCTTTCTTTGGTGTCTGTAATGACTTAGGCTCGTATCCCACTTTACATTTTCTAATGAGCTTTTAAGTTTCTTGCTGGTGTATTTCAATGTGGTCTTGAGGTAGAGGGGTTGGCCTTTCTTAAAACTTTTCATTATTTTCCTCGTTTTGTATACAGTTTGTTAATATGGAAGTTCCACTAAAGAGTTTTCTCTCCGTTATATATTTTAAGATGGATAGGTATTCATACTGCTGTACAGCTGTTACATGCTGTAAAAAGTCAGAGATAAGTGTTGCAATCCTGTCAGGTCCATTTGCTGAGGATTGTTGGGAATTTTGTGCAGGTCTCCTAGAAGCTGAAGTCTGTTTGCCCTAGAGAAGTCCATAAAGATGGTCTTATTTAATGGTAGGTGGACATCGCTAGGCTTGGCACAGAAAAGGATTGATTTCTGGTCAGATTTAACCAGGGATGAGGAGATGTAGGGGAGGATACAGGCAGAGCTAGGTTGGTAAGGACTACGTCAAAGATATTAAAACCTCCAGTTGATAGTTTGAATTCTGCTACAGAGCATTGGTATTAAAGTTTAGAAGGTGGTGAACATATCCATGTTTGTCCCAGTCGATACTTGGGTAATTGAAGCCCCACAGCAGGAAGATATCTAGGTTAGTATTTAATGTTGTGTTAAGGTTGGTTTCCTTGAACTTTGGAGGACACTGATGAGGCTGTGTAGCCACCAGTGAAATAATTAGATTTGTTTAGGTTGATATGAATCTTCAGGAGCTCCAAGTTAAGGTTCTGGATAGTTTCAAGTGAGGTGATAGTGTTTCAAATAAATACAGTTGTTCTCCTGCAGTTAACCCAAAGTTGTGAAGGTGCGGTAGGTGTTAAACACCAATATCAAGCGACTATTGTCACTGCACTGAAACCAGTATCTCAGTAACTACATAAATATAAATGTGTTCAAGCTACAGATGGTCCTCAAGTTGTAATACCTTTCAGTTTAATCTCCTTGCACTGAGTCGTGCCATAGTGATGTAGTTTGAATTTGAGTTTGCACTGCAAGGCTGCAGAGGCTTTACCCAGTATGCGGAAGCTGTGGTATGAGATGTGCAAGACAAAGAAGTCTCGTCTACTATCTCATCCCAAGCAGGCGCATTCTAGATCTCCTTAAAATGATAACAGCTATTTAGCCAAATATTTAAGCAAATTGTCTTGTATTCGTATCTTTCTATTATTTTTAGTGAGGGCAAGTTACTACTCAAGGCAAGACCAGTGTATTTTGTATACCTAAAACCTGTGTAGCAAGTGCTGTCATATCCTTCTGTATGTCAGTTTAACTAAAGCACTTGATGTCATTTGCTGCCACATGGGCATCACCACTAGATCGTAATCATATTTTACTGGTTTGTGAGACCTTCATGCCCAGGTGACATCAAAGATTCTTGCAACAGACAAGCAGCTTACAAGTCTCCCTGTAAGCATTCATTCTGATGATTGTGGCATCAGTATGCCTAACTGTAGAGTGCAGTGACTAAAACATTTCCATGTATGGAAGCATACTTAGTGGGCCTTGTTGGCTTAAGTCCTGCTTTCCTAGTGACTCTTGGGTGAACTTTTTAGATTTGCAGTATGTGTGAGTGGAGAAAGACTAGGTTATGCCTTGTGTGCTGGAGGCTAGGATCTTTTTAGCATGTCTTCCGGAAAGCTTTGGCAAGGTTTTGTTTATAGCATCAGCTTATGTTATGGATGTGCTGGTGTGGTGGCATAGAGGAGTAGAGGTCTGACTGCAGGCTAGCCAATCACAGGTTGATTAGAGCCCACCCCTCAGATGCAATCATCGCTACCACATGGGGAGAGGAGATTAACAAGGACAGTAAGAAATAGCAAATAGGCACCCCCAGCCGATTGAAGATGACTAGACCTCCAAGATGCTCTTAGGATCCACACTGGCCTCAGCTACATGTGAGAAAGTCTGTGTAGCACAAGGAGAAGATAGTAGACCCAGTTTTAGATGTGGGGCACGGGGTAGAAAGGCCATAAGATGATGCAGAGAGTGTTGTGATTGGTAAGTTGTTTTTTGAGGTATGTTGTTTGCCAGTAGTGGCCTGATACAAGAGACTTGCATCTTTGTTTATTAAATATTTACTTCTGTCACAGGTAGTACTGTCAATTTGTATAGGCGGTGATCAGTCAGTAAGCATGAGGCAGTTGTTACACATCCTTAGAACATCTAATATGATCAGAGTGGCCACAGATAGGGTGAGAGCAGACTTGAGCCATTTTGACAGAGGATAAAGGACTATTGCTGGTCATAGTACTCAGAGGTTGGAGGGTGACTACTATAATAGGTCCTAAAAGTTTATGGATGAACTATTTAGGGGAATGCTAAGATTGCAGCTGTCTAACAGTACTCAATGAAAAGATGGACTTGTTTGCAAGAAATGATGAATAGTGTTCAGTCTCCTGTTGGCTATTACTGATGCTGGTCTCCGCTAAGAATCAATTTGTCTTTGTTACTTCTCTGACCAGAAGCCAAACAGTAGCATTATCCCCAAGCTGATTCCTGAGAAGCGTGTCACAGGATCCTTGCTGATCAGCAGCGTTGCCCCAGATATCGCAGAAGTCTGTAGGTTTGTTGTAGTCTCCTGGTAGACATCTTGAAAGTCAGCACAGCAGAGAGAGAGAATCTCTTTAGGGTTAATGAGCTCACTACGTGGATATGCATGTTGTGATACACAATTCATCTGACGTTTTTCATTTGGAATATAGACCGCGTGGAGATTGGACCATGCCTAGCTATTTATCAGGCCTAGTTAAGTCACAGTGATGAAAATCTGTTGGACTCAAATATGAAGAAGTGGATAAATATATTTAGTTTAAAAAATAATAGGGTTGGAATTTCAGAAGTCTAATTCTTGGTGGAAATACACGTGTGCTGCACCCTCTTGGAATTCTTTCTCCTAAAGAAAACAGAGTTTGGTTTTGTTAAGTCGGGTACACAAAAGCTCTGAGCTGCTTTTGTTCTTATGACCTGCATTGTTTTAACCTTAATGTGGTTTAGGATTGCAGCTGACTAGTACATAGCTGACTTGTTCTTTATAAACTGTGTTTATTTGAAGATAGAGCAGCTTGTCAGTTGGAGAGAAGCTGCATGTGATACACAGAGTGGTTGTAGTTGGAAAAGAGAGAGAGAGTGAGGACCATTCTGTGTAAGATGCAAGGAAAGCTAGGCTAAAAAAGGCTTGACAAAATGGTTTCATGATCAGAGCTGTAAGCTGACAGAAGAAAAATAAATTGTAAAAAAAAGTTTGCAGAATGGCATAGTTTACTGAATTATTCTGGGACTGTTGGTTGTGTAAAAAAGACTGATATACAGAAACAAAGCTGCTGTTTGCAGAAACATTTGTATTTTTCACATTTTGAACAGTAAAGCAGAGATATTGTTTTATGACTCGTACTATAATTATCATATTTGTCAAAGCAACAGCTAATTAAAGTGGTTTTCTGTTTGAACTGTAAATGGTCGTGTAGTGTGTTCAGTCCCAAGAAAATGAAGAACATGAGTAAACTAAATTGACACCATGCTAATTTGATCATGTGATGGAGATGCTGAAAGTCTCCATACTTTATTTGGTCTGGTGAGCTATAATGTGTGTCACTGAACATTATGGAAAATCGCATAGAAGCATTGCTCCAAGGCGTTGGAGCCTTAGAGCAGAGTAGTGTAGTACATCAAGAAACTAATCAAGCTGTGGAATCCATATTAAGTTGCCATGGAGAACACAGTGGTGACTTTGCCTTAGCATAGTAGAAACATGTGGGTATGTTAAAAAAAAATTTAAAAGCCACTAAGGGCCATCCAGATCCTACAGGAGCAGTTCCAGTCCCTGAACAGTGGATAAGGGTACAACTAGGAAGGGCCCCAACCTTGACCACAGCAAAAGAAAATGCTACTTCCTCCAAACGATGAGCATCACTAGTGATGATTTCAGTTTCAGGGGTTTGGTGAGTGGTAAGGTTGAGCAAATGTTGAGTGGGCTAATTGTGAAGAGAGAGATTCAGAAAGCCAGTTTTAATCTGCAACTTGCACAAGCCAGTGAGTATCAGAAACTGAAACCAGAAATATTTGTACATTCAGGTGTCACACCTACAATCTGTCCAAAAAGTTTCTTTGCTTGACCCTACACCTCTAAGAAGCCTGCATGATCTCAGATGTTTAATTTTACCCACCTTATCTGGAAGTATTGGCTAAAGCCAGAGACGACCTCAGTACCTCATATTGTAGAACTCATTTTGAATAATCGTTTTTTTTTTGAGGAATTTATCCTAACCATTCACTAATGAGCAAAGCCAGAGTAACCCATACTTTACATTACAGCTGGTTGATCTACTAGAATACGTGATATGTGTCCCAGACACATTTCGGTGACTGCTGATAGAATTTTAAAATTTTATACCTGATGTGCTTTTGCTTATTTGGATGTAGCAATCTAGATTGAGGACTGGTAGTACCACTTACAATGGTATGCATAGGTCTGAGTTCTGTCCAGACAGCAAGTTTGACAGCCTTTCAAATATACTATTATGAAGAAGCTAGGTCTCTAGGTATTCAAATGTATGTGGTCTAGTGAAGCCCCAATAAAGTAGTGGTTTTAAGAAATTGTCAAACAGCGCACAAAAAGAAATGTGTAAGGGCTTTTCTGTGTAGTGGTAGTTACTATAGAAGGCTTATACCTTCAGGATAAGACTGTAACATACTCACTAGTGCATCTGGCTTAGGAAGGGCGGCAGGAAACTTACTTGCTTTGAAGAAGTTGAGAGAGTATTCACGAGTCAAAAAAATGCTGTATGTACGAAGTCTTTGTCACCTGTGACTTTACTAATGAATTTATTCCACAGAGGAATGCCTATTATGTTGTGATAGGAGCTGTCATTCAAAAGTACCTCACAAAGAGGATTACTGGCCTCAAAAAAATGCCCTACACTGAACTTCTCAAAAAACTCCAGCTTTACTCCGTAGCATACCGCTTACTCCGAGGTGATCTCTGCCTAACATATAAAGCTATGTCAAACCCAGAGCTGTTGGACATGCTACACCTAAAGAAATCCCAGTCCCTCCGAGCTACACGCTCTAGGGACCTAAACCTTGTCACCACAATAAACAGGACATGCTGGAGGGATAGATTCCTGTCCCAGAGACTTCCCATACTCTGGAACAGGCTACCCATCTGTGTCAAGCAAATTTCTTCATTAGCACTCTTCAAGAAAAGTCTTGATGAGTGGATGGGAAATAGGAAATACACCCTGGGATCACTTCTGTGTGTCTGCTCGACAGTGGCACAGGAAAATAACTTTCATGGGTGGCATAAGCCAGAGAACCTTGTTAGCTAGGCTTACGTAGGCCCTTGGGCCGATAGCCTAGTGCCTAACTATTTACCTATGAATCCTATTTGCTGTCTAAGAAATAAGCTCAATATATAAGGAACAATGTGTGCAGTTGTAGAAAAAGAATGTTTAGTTATTACATGGGCAGTGGAAAAGTGAGCATTAATCTGTTCTTTATTGGGCAGACACTTTATATTTGTTACACATCATAATCTTAACTTATTAACACCTATGTGGTGTGTAATCCCACACCTCTAGTGGCCTACACAAATCCTTCCATTCCAGACCATTTTCTGAAAAATCAACCTAAAAAGCATAAGATAAACAAATGTAAACATTTTAAGAACAGCAGATGCTATTAAAATGTTACAAATAGTAATGTTATCAGTAAAAAATTTTCTTTACAGTGATCATAGCCATGCACTCGTAGTCTTTCCATAAATACTATAATATATTGTAATATACAATAATCCAAAATTACATTTTTTGCTAAACTTAAACAGTTTGTGATATTTTTGAAACTCTGCAACATAAAGATATATTTCAGCACTTTTTTGTTAACCAGTCATAAACCTTCATATGACATCAAGAAATTCTTCTCTGGGAAAAACAAAGTACCCACAAATTATCACATAGACAGCAACCCACTGAGTATGGAAAAAGTAATCAGAGACCTAGGGACCCAAGTCGACAGTGACCTCTCATTTGACACCCACATTGCCAAAGTGGTTAGAAAGACATTCTACCTTGCACACCTTATCATGAAGGGATTCACATCCAGATCCAAGGATGTCATTGTACCCCTATACTCCTCCCTCATCAGACCCATGATTGAGTACAATGCCCCATTTGGTATGTACCTCACCCGGCATTTGCAACAGCTGGAGAGACCACAACAGTACCTCACCAAGAGGATCAAGGGTCTCCAACATGCATCTTATTCTGCCAGACTAAAGAAACTCCAGCTCTATTCAGTAGCATACCGCCTGCTCAGAGGTGATCTGTGCCTGACGTACAAGGCCATGTCCAATCAGGAACTGATGGACATGCTCCACCTCAAAAAAATCCAAATCCATCAGAACCACGAGAGCTAAAGACTTAAACCTCGGCACAAGTATGAATAGGACATGCTGGAGGGATAGATTCATAACCCAGAGGCTTCCCATGCTCTCAAACAGAATCCCAGTTCATGTTAGGCAGAGCCCCTCACTAACTCTCTTCAAAATAAATCTTGATGAGTGGATGGGAGATCATAAGTTTACCCCAGGGGTCACCTCTGTGTCACTGCTAGACAGGGGCACAGTAAACTAATTCTATTATATAAGGGGACCTTCACTGTGTCACTACTAGACAGAGGCACAATATTCTAAATCTATTCTGTACATTTTTGTACCATTTCATGGGGTGGCGAAAGCCACATCACTATGGCTAGGCTTACAAATGCCCCAGGGCAGATAGCCTAGTACTAAACTATGAAACTATGAATACACATTTATTGAGATAAGTACAGAAATATGAAAACATATGCTTTCTCCCTTTAATTTCTCCAAGTCTTTTGGGTTTCTAATACTATGACGGGAGTGGACCCCATTCCTAAGTCAAGGTATGATTAAAGTTCATAAAATTAGTATTGTTTCAATCTTTGATGTTAACCAAAAGTGCTCTTCGCAACACCTGCAATGTGCCCAGAACTGACTCCAGCAATTTATACGAAGTTACATGTATTAGCAACGTATGTAAATATGACTATAAATTCTGCTACTATTGGAACTGTCTGGGTATCCTTCTTCCACATTGCCTTGTTTCTGCTTGCAAATCCTGGTATTTTATGACTGTCTGTACACAAGACACTGTAATCACTAGGTGTAGCAATTTCAATGATCAATGCTACTTTTGTCTTTTCGTGGATTACTGTATCTTTTTTTTTTGCATCTATTTTTCATCTGTTGGTAATGGGTGGTCAAGTGATATAAACTTCATAATTTTTTATGCTTTGTGGTTCATGTTTCCAATGCTTCTCAGCTACTAAAGTATTATAATATATGCGCAGTCCCTCATGCAATAGTTTGCCACATGATTATGCCTTTCAGTATGCAGGCCTTATGCCATTAGTGTTTCACACCCAGCAACAAGACGTACAGCAGTTTCCAATTCTGTTGTACAAAACCTGCATTTATCTGTTTCTGTAACATGTTCAATGGAGTTTGTAAACCAAAGTGTATGTAGTCCACTGTCTTGGGCTGCCAGTATTAACATTTTGTCTTTTGATTTAAATTCACCTCTCCTTAACAATTCCTGAGTTAGATCCTGATTGATATGAGGTTGTTCCAGACATCTATACTTGTCACTGTATTTACACATTTTCCACATTTTTCCTTATTTGATCCTTCACCTTTTATTCTTTCTTTTTTTTTTTTTGTCATTTTCAGTTGTTGTCTGATTTTTCTCTGCTTATCATAGGAGGTTACTAGGCTATTGGCCCTGAGGCCCTTATAACCCTAGCCAAGAGTTTAGCCCATGTTTAGACAAATCAGCACCCAATGCCCCTGTCCAGCAGGGACATGGGTGAAATCCCAGGGGTATATTTTCTGTTTCTCATCCAGTTATCCAGGTTGTGTTTAAAAAGGGGTAAAGAGGTACTATGCTTGATGTGGAGAGGGAGTCCATTCCATAGATGAGTGAGTCTCTGGGACACAAATCTGTCCTGCCAACAAGTCCTGCTGATGTCACAGACCAGGTTGAGGATACGTGTGAGGGTTACTCGAGTGGAGCTTGACTTGTAGATATGCAACAGTCCCATCAAGGTGGGGCCTATGATCACCTTGTATGCCACACAGAGGTCACCTCTGAGGAGTCTGTATGAAACTGAGTAGAGGGATAGGCCTTTTAGCCTGTCTGTGTATGGTAGATGTTTGAGGCCCTTGATTCTCCTGGTGAGGAACCTCTGTGGTCTCTCCAGCTGCTGCATGTGCTTTGGTAGGTACATGCGGAAAGGTGCATTGTAGTCAATAATGGGCCTTATAAGGGAAGAATACAGGGATGTTATGACTTCCTTGTTCTTGGATGAGATACCCTTACTTATGAGGTGGGCCATGTAGAAGGATTTCCATATCACGGAAGCAACATGCTGGTCAAAAGTCAGGTTGCTATCAACCTGGGTGCTCAAATCCCTCATGACTGATTGAGTACTTAGGACATTGTTATTAATGTGATAATTTATGGGGACGTCACTCTCCCCAAAGGGGATGATAATGCATTTTTTGGTTTTCAGCTCGAGGCCATGTTTTTGGCACCAGTCATTTGTCTGACTGAGACCCTCTTGGTGGATGTCCACATCACGAGGGGAATTGATGACAGCACCCAGCTTGCAGTCATCTGCAAACTTGGGCAGCCATAGCCCACTGGTTTTGGCCTGCACCTCACAAAAGTATATCCCAAATAAGAGGCCTCAAGACCAAACCCTGGGGTATGCCGCTTGTTACGGGTCTACTGCTTGAGATGGCTTCCCCTGTTTTGACTACGTGGGTTCTATCAGTGAGCCAGTTTGCTACCCATGTGGTAATATATGGATTGATTACTAGTTGAGAGAGTTTAGATGTTATGCCCGAGTGGAGGCATTCCCACTTGACACTGATATGCTTCTGTTAAACTAAGCAGGGAAGTCATCTTAGACTTGTTCTCCTCATGTTTTAAAACATTCACTGTGTTTGGATCCTGTAAGGGCAACACATATGTATGCAGTCCTACGATTGCAGATCTATACATGTAATCAATTTCAAGGAGGCCATACCGCCTTCAGAATGGGGAATATATAATCTTGATATACACTGATTTTTGTAAATCATGTGATAAGCATGCATCATTTTTCTTATTTTCCTGTCTGGCTGATCCAATACCATTTGGGGCCAGTTAGTTTCCCACAAAATGTAAGTTAGAACAGGAAGAGCAAATTGGTTTATAGCTTGGACTTTATTCCTAGATGGTCAGGGCTGGTTTCAGTATTCATTTTAGTCTTCTAAAATATTTCTAAGTTTTATTCACAGTTGTTCATGTTTTATTGTTGATCCTTCATCAATTCCCAAATATTTATACTCTCCCTGCTTCTCAAGTTCCTTTATATCACATTCCTGTCAGAGACTGATATTTTCTTGGTGCTGCAGCTTTCCTGCTTTAAAGCTTGCTTTTACATAATTATCAAGACAAAGTGGCATTCTTATATCATCTGAGAATGTTTTAACCACTTGCAGTTGTGCTACAAGTTTCGCAGCTGATGAACTATACAGTTTTAAACCATCCACAAAAAAGATAAGTCTTTACACTTTGATATTCTTTGGGAGCCAAATTGTAACCATGACCTAATCTGTTAAGTAGACAGCTTAATGGGTTACGAGCAGGACAAAAAAGCAGCAGTGGCAAAGAGTCACCGTGAAGTATCCCCCTTTGAATTTTTATCCCTGGGATAATAATTTGTCCCTTATCATGGCTTAGTTGCAAAGTGTTTTTTCAGTATTTCATGGTTACTAATGTGACCTATCAATGTAGGGTGCATCTCATACATTTGTAAGTAATGTTTTATCCATGAATGTGAGATGCTGTCAGATGCTTTTTTGTAATCTAGCCATGCCATACTTGAGTCTTCCCCTTTTTACAATTCTCTGTTATGTAATTATTTAACAACAAATGATCCTTTGTTCCATATGACTTTCTTTTGTTGCCCTTTTGTTCTGTTGCCATGATTGAGTTTTCTTCTAAAAGACTATAAACTCTGTCAGCATCAGTTTCGGTGTATAGTTTATACATTGTCAGAAGGAAGGCTATTGGTCTATAGATTTTAGGATATCCTGCAGGTTCACTCTTAAGGAGGGGTATCATTTTTTCTTGTTAACCAGGTTAGTGTCTGCTTGGGGTACCCGTATAAATAGTTCTTAATCGGGGATACATTTTCATGTTAAGATGTTAATACTTTTAGCCAGAAGTTGGTCACTTTATCTGGTCCTAGGGTTTTCCATTTAGGAGCTTTTCTTAATTTTGTTTCAATTTCTCTGGCCATTGCATCATCCCATTTCGTATCCTGTGCATTTGAACTTCTTATTCTTTATGTACTGCGGTGGTGGTACTGCGGTAACATTGTCGCCTCACAGTAAGACGTCCTGTTCGATTCTCAGCTAGAGCGTCTTCTGTGTGGAGAGGTGCATGAATGGGTGTGCCTTCGTTGAAGGTTGTGCATCAGGGCTGGCAACTTGGCACGTAAAAATCCACTGCCAATCATTAGCGGACCGGAGTTCCACTGTGGCGACCCCTAACCGGGAAAAGCCGAAAGACACAACATTCTTTATTTTACTTACTCTACCCATTCAGCATCTTTATCTTCCACAGGATCTTCATAGGTATTTCTCCAAAATGTGTATATTTCTTCTTTTTATGGTGGTGTTTCTATTCCTTTTGCCTTGCTTCCCATTTCTCTGTAAAACTGTTTGGGTCATCAGTAAATTGCTTATTTTGTAGCTTTCCTTTATATTTATCTGCATGTCTTAAGTTTTTCTGCCTGTGCTGGTATCTTTAGTTTATTATTTGCAATAGTGTACAGTAGATCCTGGTCTGTTCTGATACTGCTCAGTGCTTTTATCACTTCTACCTTTGAGTATTTTTGTTGATTACTGCTCAAGATCTGAGTTGTTTGGCTTCTGCTACATACCTACAATCAACTGCATTACTAGCTGAGTTAAGTACAAACTTGCAGTGTTAAAGATTGTACTGCATTTTATTTTATTTTTCTGTGAATTTAATTGTTTTATTGGTCTGTGTCTCTCCATAGTTATTTATTTTTCTATTTGTTTCATATAATACTATGGTCTGTCTCTGTCTCTGCCGTTAGTTTCCTGCCCGCCCTCCCTGTTCTTGTTCTGGTACTAATCTTGGTGGCTTTGGAATTGCCTGCCCCTCCTGTAAATTTGTGTTTGAGCACTCCTCTTGGGTCTATCTCATTTGCTCACTCAACCGAGTACAGTAAGATCATATTTTGACTTTGACACTCCTACCAGTCCCATCTGTTCAGCTCTATCCCAGCTCTATTCCAGTCTAGTGTCACTAGCTAATTCTACCTAATACAGAGAGAACATTTGTGAAGGGCAAGCCACTTGGGTCCTTAATTTTGAATTATTTTCTGTTTCTCCTTTCTCCCTTTCCACATTCCCAAAAAGATAAATAAATACATTTTTAAGCTTGTTTCTTGCCTTTCCTGTAACTAGTTTAGTCCAGATACAGATTTGCTGTAACCAGGACTGTTTGTAAGCTTCGGAGACCCCAAAGCGTTTCTGTGCTGGAGGGAAGCCTTCTAGCTTATCAATGGGAGTGGTAAGCACTAGGTAGCCTAACTACCACAAGAGTGGCTTCTGGCCCAGAAATTGTAGTTTATTGACCATTTGGGCAGTTTTTCCATCTCTTTCATCTTTCTGGTTTAAAAGCCTGCGTATGAGTTTGTTTCCCACCTTTCCTGTAACTAGTCTAGTCCAGATACAGATGTGCTTTATCCAGGACTGTTTGTAAGCTTCTGAGCCCCCCAAGCCTTTCTGTTTTGGAGGGAAGCCTTCTAGCTTATCTACCACAAGAGTGGTTTCTGGCCCAGAAATTGTAGTTTATTGGCCATTTGGCAGTTTTTCCATCTCTTTCAACCTTCTGGTTTAAAAGCCCGCATTTGCACTCGTTTCTTACCTTTCCTGTAACTAATCTAGTCCAGATACAGATTTGCTGTATCCAGTACTGCTTGTAAACTTCTGAGCCCCCCAAGCCTTTCTGTGTTGGAGGGAAGCTTTTTAGCTTATCAATGGGAGTGGTAAGCACTAGGTAGCCTATCACAAGAGTGGTTTCTGGCCAAGAAATTGTAGTTTGTTGGCCGTTTGGGCAGTTTTTCCATCTCTTTCAATTTTCTTGTTTAAAAGCCCGCGTTTGCGCTTGTTTCTCGCCTTTCCTGTAACTAGTCTAGTCCAGATACAGATTTTCTGTATCCAGGACTGTTTGTAAGCTTCTGAGCCCCCAAGCCTTTCTGTGTTGGAGGGAAGCATTCTAGCTTATCAGTGGGAGTGGTAAGGACTACGTAGCAAGATCTACCACAAGATCCAGGTACAGTTTCTTAGTTTAGCACTTGAATTTGCTTATTCGTGCTCAGCACTTGCTCAGAACTTGTTAGCAATAAATAAGTTACAAATTACTAGAGCACTCAGCCTTCCTCTTTACCTAGAGGAAAACAGTTTTTGTACTTACTTTCCTCACTTGCTTAGAGAAAAACAGCTCTTGTACTCACTTTCCTCACTTGTCTAGAGGAAAATAGTTTTTTATTCAGGCATGTCCAAGGGTCAGCTCCCAGTGTTCTCTCCTGTCTATCTTATGAATCTGGGCATCTTGAGGCAATGTAGCAGTTGCCTCATGTACACAGACAACCCTCTCCTCCTACCACCCAACACCACAACCTGTGAGAGATGCACTTATCTAGCCAAACTGGAGGTAAAGCTCTCTCCAACCAAGACTGAACTTGACGGTCAAGAGGAGAATGTAAACACTTGCATTACACCACACTCATCACATAGTCCCACTAAACCTACACCACCAAAATCCACACATTTTTAGAAACACAAAAACATTCGCAGAGGCTCTCAATAATAATCTGCTCAAGTAACAGAGGCCTCAAAGAAGAAACGCAAGCAACCTCCACCCCCCAGCACAACCCAAATGACACACAGCCCACAGACTCTGTGTGCCACTAAACCACAGCATATAAGGCAAACCAACGTACCCAACACACTAGTCATAGGTGACTCTATAGTCAGGCACACTGATGTCCCACTCACCAGGCTAAACAAGGAGAAGGTTACTGTCAGCTGCCTGTCGGGTGCCAGGATCCACCACATAACCCATGCACTAAGGTCACTCCACAACAAGTACAAATATGACTTTGTCATTGTCCATGTTGATGTGAACGACCTGAGATGTACCTCCCTGGACTACATGAAAAGAGACATGGAAGAGCTCTCTGATCTTGTAGCCCAGGCAGGTATGACCCTAGCCCTGACTAACATCCTGCCATCACCCAGAATGATACCGTAGTACAAGGACAAAATGATTGACTTCAACAATTGGCTAAGCTTCTGGTGTTATTCTAAGGGGATCCCAGTATCTGTCTGCCTGGGACGACATGGTCGACAGACCACGATGCTTTGCCAGAGATGGCCTGCACCTGTCACCCCTGGGATTCCGGATAATGGCTAAGGCTCTTGTCGCCCCTATAGCGCCTGTTTTAGGCAAGGTTCAAATCACAAATTCACCACCATAACAGGAACAGGCAAGAAAAAACTGAGGGTAATGCTACTCCATGCTAGAAGTCTAAATCTCAAAATGCACTCACTGGAGGCACTCCTTAAAATGGAGAACGTCGTTAACTGTGCAGTGAGTGAGACCTGGTTCAAGGCTCTAGAGAGCACCCGTGCATTACCAGGCTATAACTCATACCACACTTTTCGGCCATCTAACCTGGACCAGAACACCAAAGACGGAGGTGTGTCCATATTCATTAAGGATATCCACACCTCCAGGCTAGTTGTGCAGCATAATGCATCCAAGGTTATCCAAGTGCAACTATCTCTGGGCAAAACTGCAATCCAGATTGTAGCTTGCTACAGATCCCCCACCATGCCCCAGGATTTCCACTCCTCTTTTCTTGATATACTGGAAAATGTTAGGGTTCAACCAAACACCCTAATAATGGGCAATTTCAACTACCCCACCATTAACTGGGAAGGGTTGGGAGGGTGGCCTAATGGTTAAGGTGTTTGCCTTACAAACACAAGGTGCAGGGTTTGAGTCTCACAATGGATAATTGGCTAGGCTTAAAATGGCCCACAAAGGCAATTAGCCTAGTACTAATCTATGAACCTATCTATGAATCTAAAACTACTCATGTACCAACTCCTTCGCTCAGCACTTTCTGGAATTCATAAATTCCAATGCCCTAGATCAACTTATCCACACCCTCACCAGGGGCAACAATATCCTAGTCCTAGTCATTACCAACGTGAGTGACCGGTGTTCCACACCTGAAATCAACTCCTCGTTGGTCAGATCCGACCATAAGCTAATCGCCCTAGATATCCGCATCCCGTCCCCACCCACCATTAAAGAATTCACGGTAAAAAAATTCTCCAAAGCCAACTTCGTGCTTCTTAAGACAGAAGTGGTGAACTTCATGACACCCATGCTGATGGACAATACAGTTATGACTGTTGAATCCTACACAAATGCACTGTATAAGCACTTACACTAGTGCATGGATCGTGCTCTCCCAAACAGAACCAAGATGCTATCCCCCAAAAAAGGAAGCCAATCTGGTGGTCCCCTGCCATAAACAAACTCTACAGCAGAAGGAAGAAACTGTTGCAAAAGAGAGTAAAATCCCATGAGTGGAGGAGCTCCCTGGTCAGCCTCAGTAAGAAGCTGAGATACCTTATAAGATCCTCCAAAGCTAGCTTACGAAAACAAAATCACCACTGATTCTAAGGGCAACCACAAAGCATTCTATAGCTATGTCAAGAATCCCAATGGCAACACCCAGATCTGCTCTGAGTTACAGCACAATGGCACGAAAGTTACAGAACCAACTGATATTGTCAACATCCTGGCAGGTAGGTTCAGTGCTAACTTTACCCCACTTTTACCTCCTAAAGGGCCCATATCTATGCAGGAAGAATGCAGAGTCCCTGTAATCACATCTATGCAGGTAAAAGCTGCACTCTCTAAAACCAAAAACACAGCATCCATGGGACCGGACAACATCCCTGGCTGTGTTTTACACGATCTTCAGAACAAACTGGCTCCCCGCCTAAGCACCATATTCGATCATAGTCTCACATCAGGCTTTGTGCCCACTGAATGGTGCACAGCAACAGTTATCCCACTCCACAAAGGGGGAGCCATCACTGATCCTGGGAACCATCTCCCTATTAGCCCGACAAGCCTGGGCTGCAAGGCCATGGAACTTATCATGGAACTCATAAATAAAGACATTGGTAACCTCTAAACTCTGGACCCCACCGAGTTCGGGTTTGTGAAAGGCAGATCATGCCTTCTGAATCTGATCAACTTCTATGAGGCAGTCACCAAAGCCATAGACAATGGTAAGGTGGTTCACACAGCCTATCTTGACCGCGCCAAGGCTTTCGACACCATCCCCCATTCTGGTATTATGACTAAACTAGGTATAAATCCCTACGTCACAAGATGGGTTGTCAACTGGCTCACTGACAGAACCCACACTGTAAATGTTGCAGAATACAAATCTGATTTCAAACCAGTGACACGTGGAGTACCACAGGGTTCAGTCCTAGGACCTCTCCTGTTTGGTATCTACTTCTCTGAAGTGCAGGCTAACACAGAAGGCCTCTGGCTAATGAAGTTCGCAAATTACTGCAAACTAGGAGCCATAGCAGAGTCCCCAAATGATGTGGACATCCTAAAGAAGGGCCTCACTGAGACAGATGCCTGGCGTCAGAGGCATGGCCTCAAGCTCAATGCCAAAAAGTGCATTGTCATCCCCTTTGGTAAAAACTCTGTACCCATGAACTACCACATAAATAGCAGTCTACTTAACGCCGAATGTGTGATAAGAGACCTTGGGACCCAGGTGGATAGTAGTCTGTCCTTTGATAATCACATCGCCACAGTAGTCAGGAAATCCTTCTATGTGGCACACTTCATCACAAAAGGGTTCTCATCCAGGAAAAAAAAGAGGTCATTGTTCCCCTCTACTCAGCACTCATTAGACCCATTATAGAGTACAGCGCCCCTTTTGGAATGTACCTCGTAAGACATCTGCAGCAGCTGGAAAGGCCACAGAAGTACCTCACAAAGAGGATTACTGGCCTCAAACAGATGCCCTACACTGACCGTCTCAAAAAACTCCAGCTTTACTCTGTACCATATCACCTACTCCGAGGAGATCTCTGCCTAACATATAAAGCTATGTTAAACCCGGAGCTGTTGGACATGCTACACCTTAAGAAATCCCAATCCCTCTGAGCTACATGCTCTAGGGAGCTAAACCTTGTCACCACAATAAACAGGACATGCTGGAGGGATAGATTCCTGTCCCAGAGACTTCCTATACTCTGGAACAAGCTACCCATCTATGTCAAGCAAAGTTCCTCATTAGCACTCTTCAAGAAAAATCTTGATGAGTGGATGGGAAATAGGAAATACACCCCGGGGATCAATTCTGTGGCTCTGCTCGACAGGGGCACAGGAAATTAACTTTCTTGGATGGCGTAAGCCAGGGAACCTTGTTGGTTAGGCTTACGTGGGCCCTTGGGCTGATAGCCTAGTACCTAGCTATGAACCTATGATTTGTTACCTCTTCTGTACTCTTAATTGTTTTATAGTTTTCTCTGTTCGATACTTCCATGCTACTGCCCTGTGTTTCTGTTTTAAGAGTTTATCTGATGTCCTTTAAGAATGCAACTGCAGTCATAACATATGGGTTGTCCTGCCTCAGGCAGCCCTCGGTCGGCCGGATTCCAAAGTCTGGGTCCGACGTCGGCTGATGTCGCATTTCTCTCCGACGTCAGAGCGGCTGGAGTATATAAGCATCAGCCAATGCCATTTTCTTCAGTCTTTCTTGCCGCGCGGTGCCCGTAGCAGAAGCAGTTCGCAAGTGCCGATCGGTCAGCTCCTGTATTCTTCAAATCCAAAGTCATCAAAAAAGCTAAGTACCCCATTGGGGACCTTTTCTTGCCTCAGTCGATGTCAGAAATTACTGAAAAAGTTAACAATTGTCTGTCTTGTGGTAAACAAATACCTCATAAGGATTTCCACTCTTACTGTCTTCCTTGCCTTGGCCCAGACCACGACGTCTCGGCCTGTGTCACCTGTGCTCGCTTCAATAAGCGCACTCTCAGGCGCCGGGCGGAGTTCGCTGAAGACTTTTTCGGCGATAAATTTGCTTATACAATGCCGTCGGAACTTCCGACATCGCAAACTCCCAAGAAACGAAAAGACCGGGACCAACATCCTCGGCCCGCGTCTACCACCGACTCCACGCCAAAACCTACCGCGAGTGCTCCGGTTCCCCTGAGACGGTTATTCCACCGCTCCGAACCGAAGACACCGCATTACCGATGACTCCGATACCGGATACCACTCCGACGCCAGTTATAGATTTTCCTCCGGATACTGAAACCGAGGAAATGCCCGAGACCATTGCTGTAGATAAGGTCACTCCTGCACGTGGAGCTGCTAGGCCTCCTATGGCCATGTCTATTAAGGCCTACACTCGTGCTAAGGCAGCCAGCAAGACCAAGCACCTTGCTGCTAAAGCCTTACCTCAGCCTACTCCTGAGACACAAATCATGACTATGGCCGCAGACTTAATTTCCATGATTAGAGGTTCACAGGCCCATCCTGAGAGAGGATCCCAGCCTCCTTCTGATAAGAGGCCCCGGGTTGAACCCTCTGACCCTATCCCTTCAGATGAAGATTCTGAGGACTCTGTCCACTCCGATGGCCAGGAAGAGCTCTTCCAGACCTATGAGGACTCGGATGCAGAGGATTCCATCCCCTCGGCCTCCCCTCCTGAGGATATTTCATTTGGGGAAGTTCTGCATACCATGAGGGAACATTTCAAGTGGCAAGGCCAGGAATATTCTGATTCCAGAAAGCGCCTTCGAACCTTCCTTAAAAAGCCCCAGCACAGGCCCTTAGCTATTCCTCCTGTGCTTGATGTTTTGGATGATCTATATTCTGACTCCAGTGTTACCCCTGATTCTCTTCCTCCTGCTCCAGCCAAGCCAGACAGATATTACAGGGTCCATGAAACACATTCCCATTTATTCAGGGCCCATGCTGTTGATTTAGAAACTATTTCTCAGGGACCTAAAGGTGTTTCCGCTTCCACCTCTAAAAATCCCTTGCCTTCCAACAGGGAAGCTAGGTCATTAGAGAGATGGGGGAAAAAGGTCTACACCTCCACTACTTTATCTATGAGAGCTTTGAATTGCCTCTTTCATATGTTACAATATCAGGATTACCTGTTAGATGATTTACAGAAAACATTGGCCTCTCCTGATCCTTTAGACAGGAAGTCTTTGCAGGAAGCTGTACATAATTCTCAGCAAGTCAGCAATCACTTTCTGCAGTGTGGATATGATGCATTGGAAGCTTCATGTAGGGCAGCTATGACAGGGGCAGTCATTCGTAGACATGCATGGTTAAAAGAACAACCTCTACCAGATCATGTTAAGGCAAAACTTCTGGATGCACCCTTGGAAAAGAACAAGCTTTTGGTGCTAATGCTAAAGATGTGTTAAAGTCCATCGAGGAAAAAGCAAAATCAGTTCAGACGGTCAAACATTTCCTCCAGGTTCAGCCCCCCAGATTCAGCAGGAATTGGCCTTCAAAAACTGGTCCTTTCCTAATCCTGAAAAATTTCAAAGGGTAAAACAGGTATGGCCGAGGAAGAGGACAATACAGAGGTCCTTACAGGGGACGACAATGGCAGCCAGCAAACCAAAGAAGTGACACAGGGGTCTCCCCTGCCCCACAGGCACAATCTCAATGACTTTCTCTCGTCCAGCTGACCAAAGAGCAAATAGAAGCTCCTTGGAAAATTATCTCTTTTTTCAGACAATTGGCACAGATTGACAAAGGACAAATGGATTTTGGACATTATAGATCAAGGTTACAGGTTCCATTTTCATACCTTACCAAGAAAACAAGGCATGCCAAACCCTACCACAAAACCAGAGGGCAGAGGCTATCAAGCAAATTTCTCTGCTTGCCCAGATCAAAGCAATAGAAAGAGTTCCACAACAAGAACAAGGCCAGGGATTTTACTCAAGACTGTTCCTTGTTCCAAGAAAAGAAACTCAATGGAGACCAATACTGGATTTGTCCGCATTAAACACTTTTCTCATAGTACCAAAGTTCAAAATGCTGACTCTACAGCAACTCCTTCCCATGCTGGGCAAGGGGTCTTGGCTGGTTACTCTGGACTTCAAGGAGGCATACCTGCATGTCCCTATCAGACACAGCTGCAGAAGATACCTCAGATTTCTTGCAGGGCCAGAGCATTATCAATTCTCAGCATTGCCATTTGGCTTATCTACTGCGCCCAGAGTATTCACAAAATGCCTGGCTTCAGTAATTGCTCATTGCAGGCTCCAGGGATCCAAATTTACCCGTACCTGGACGACTGCCTCATACAAGCGGACGACAAATTGATGTTGACAAAAAACTTGAACTATGTCATACAATTACTTCAGGCTCTGGGATACACAGTCAACTTCCAAAAGTCAAGACTTCAACCATCCCAGCAAATAACCTTCTTGGGAGCCAATCTAGACACATCCTCTCAAATGGCTTACCTGACAGAAGACAAGCAAGAGAAGTTAACTCAATATTTCAAAGGTTTGGCAAAACTCACCCAGATGACTGCAAGGAGATTCCTACAGGCCCTGGGTTACATGGCATCCTGCATTCTCCTGGTTCCATTAGCAAGACTACACATGAGAAAGTTTCAATGGTACCTAAAAAGTCTATGGTCTCAGCACAGCAACAACTTAGAGGCAACCATACCGCTCATTCCATGCCTACAAAAGGAATTCCTATGGTGGGCCTCGGTAAGCCAGGCAAACACAGGTATGTCATTCAAAAAACCACAGATAACACAGACCATGACCACAGACGCCTCAGACCTTGGATGGGGGGGGCGCACATGGAAGGCAGATGTATACAAGGACAATGGTCTCCAAAGGAAACACATCTGCATATAAACCAAAAGGAAATGCTGGCAGTAATGCATGCCATCGAGGCCTTTCGACAACAACTTCAGCAAGGCCATTTATTGATACGGACAGACAACACCACTGTCATGTGGTATGTAAACAAGCAAGGGGGCACCCATTCTTACCCCCTTTGCAGACTGACAATGAATATTTGGGAAAAATCACTGAGCCTAAACATACAGTTACAATCCCAGTTTGTTCCAGACAAAGACAATGTGCTGGCGGACAGCCTAAGCAGGAATTTCATAGATCCACACAAGTGGAGGTTACATCCGAAGATCTTCACACAACTCACCTCGACAGGGGCAGGCCAGAAGTAGACCTATTTGCCTCTCACCTCAACCATCATCTACAAAAATTCTGTTCAAGGACATACCATCCACAAGCTTGGAAAATAGATGCTCTTTCATTCAACTGGAACTTCCTAAAAATCAATGCATTCCCACCTCTGCCACTGATGACCACAGTATTACTAAAGATCAAAGCAAAGAGACCCAAGGGGATCCTAATAGCTCCAGACTGGCCAAGACAACACTGGTATCCACTACTATGGAGCATATGTCACAACAAGAAGTGGGCCCTTCCACAATGGCCCCTACTTTTGACTCAACACAACTTCAAAACAGTGCATCCAAACCTTCAGACACTGCAGCTAACAACCTGGGAGATCCCATGAATAACCTCAATCTATCTCTCTCCAAGGAAGTTCAGCGGATATTAACAGAAGCTCGAAGACCATCCACCAGAAAGGTTTACTTAGCAAAATGGAAGAGATTCAACATTTGGAATACCAGTAAGGGACATGATGCATCATTATTGAACATCCCACTCATCCTGGAATACTTGGCAGATATGCTACAGAATGGACTCTCATATTTTTCCATAAAGATACATGCTTCAGCTATTTCAGCTAGATATAATACCGATCCGCCTGTGTTTTCACATCCTTTGCTAAGGCAATTCCTCAGGGGAATCAAAAATATTAAGCCACCAAGAAAGGCTCCAGTGCCAGCTTGGGAACTCAACTTTGTCCTAGAAAAACTGACTCTACCTCCGTTTGAGCCAGCAGCTTCAGTGGACTTACAATTTCTCTCATGGAAGACAGCTTTCCTGTTGGCAATTACCTCAGCAAGAAGGGTTTCGGAACTACAGGCCCTAATGGCAATACCACCGTTCATAATCTTTCACAGAGACAGGGTCTCTAAGAACCAACCCTACTTTTATGCCAAAGGTGGTATCTAGGGTTTCTTTAAATCAAGCTATTCATCTGCCTGCTTTCTTCCCCAATCCTGAGAACAAAGGGGAAAGACTGTTACATACCTTGGACATTCACAGACAACTTCGCTACTACCTGGACAGAACCAAGACCAGTAGGAAGTCTGATCAACTTTTTGTAGCTTACGCCCCTGGAGTACAAGGAAAAGTAATTTCAAAACAGACTATTTCAAAATGGATTGGACATTGCATCAGATTTTGTTATTCCTTCCATGGGAAGAATGTTCCAGCCAATGTCAGACCACACTCCACCAGAGCTACAGCCACCTCTAAGAGGGGTGCCTACAAAGGACATTCTAGAAACTGCTACATGGAGCTCCGTGCATACATTCTCCAAACACTACAGTCTCCCTCTATACTCCAGATCCAGAGCAGGCTTTGCTTCGGCAGTCCTGCAGGGTTTGATTGCCACACCATCTCTTTCCTAGAGCATTCCTCCTCCCCCAGCTAAGCTATGGTATTCTACCCATATGTTATGACTGCAGTTGCATTCTTGAAGGACATAGTACAGTTTTGTACCTACCATAAATGTAGATGTCCGATAGATATGCAACTGCAGTCGGATTTTCCCTCCCTCCATACCCCTCTATGCCTTGGGTCCACTCCTATCCCTGATGTCCTTCAAGGATGCATCTGCAGTCATAACAAATGGGTTGTCCTGTCGTCAGGCAGCCCTTCGGTCGGCCGGATTCCAAAGTCCGGGTCTGGCCTCGGCTGGTGTCGCACTTCACCCGACGTCATAGCTGCAGTTCTTCGGGTATAAAGGCATCAGCCAACGCCATTTTCCTCAGTCTTTCTTGCTGCTTGGCGCCCGAAGCAGAAGCTGTTCGCAAGTGCCGATCGGTCAGATCCAGAGATTACTACTTCCGAATACTACTTCGAAGACTTCTAAAAAGCTAAGTACCCCGTTGGGGACTCTTTCTTGCCTCAGCCGATGTCAGAAAAAGTGAATAACTGTTTAACTTGTGGGAAACAAATACCTCATAAAGATTTCCACTCTTACTGCTTACCTTGTTTAGGCCCAGACCACGACGTAGCAGCTTATTTAGCCTGTGCTTCTTTCAACCGACGGACGCTTAGACGTCGGTCGGAGTTTGCTGACCAGTTCTTCGGCTCACATTTTGCGTATAATGCCGTCGGATCCTCCGACTTCACAAGTTGTTAAGAAACGCAAAGAAAAGGACCGACACTCGCGGTCCGCAGTTTCGGCCGAAACCGCGGTTAAGCAAACCGCAAGTGTCTCTGTTTCGGCCGAAACCGAGCAAACGGTTCTATCTTCAGCCGAATCCATGACTACTACCGAGGCTCCTTCTAACCTAGTTGAATCGGCCTCTGAAGTTCTACCTGCTACTGTGGTTTCACAAGAATTATCGGACACCATCCCTTTGGATGTTTCAACCCCTGCACGTGGTGCTGCTAGGCCGCCTGCAGCCATGTCCATAAAGGCCTTTGCCAGGGCTAAAGCAGCCAAAACTTCTAAGCCTGTGCCTGTTAAGCCCCCCTCTCACAGGCCCAGTTCCAGTTCCCAAATGCTCACTCTGGCAGAGGATCTCATCTCTTTAATTAGGGGATCCCAATCTCACCCAGACAGGGCCTCTCAACCTCCTCCAGAAAAGAGACCTAGAGCAGAGCCCCCCGAGCCAGTGTCCTCAGATGATTCTTCTGATGATACAGACAATACAGATCATCCAGAGGCTCCTTTTCTACTTATGAAGACTCCGATGCTGAGGAATCGATTCCTTCTGCCTCTCCACCAGAGGAATGTTCCTTTGGGGAAACCTTACATGCCATGAGAGAGCAATTCCAATGGCAGGGACAAGATTTCTCAGATTCAAGGAAAAGGCTTAGGACCTTTTTACATTTACCACAACATAGGCCTTTAGCTATTCCTCCAGTTCTTCCTGTTGTAGATGATGCATTTAATGATGCTTGCACTGCTCCTGATACTTTACCTCCAGCCCCTGCTAAGCCCGATAGGTTCTACAGGGTCCCGGACACTCATCACCATTTATACAAGGCCCCTTTTGCAGATCCCGAGACTATCTCACAGGGGCCTAAGGCAGTAGCTTCGACCTCAGTTAAAAACCCTCTCCCTTCTGAAAGGGAATCCAGGTCCTTAGAGAGATGGGGTAAAAAACTATACACCTCTGCTACTCTCTCAGCTAGGGCATTGAACTGTCAGTTTCATATGATCCAATACCAGGAGTTTATGCTTGATCAGTTAACTAAAAAACTGTCCTATGATGATTCTTTAGATAAGAAATATGTTCTAGAAGTGGTGCATAACATTCAGCAGGTTAGTAACCATTCTTCAAAATGTGGCTATGATGCACTGGAGGCTTCCTTTAGATCAGCCATGACTGGCACAGTTATAAGAAGGCATGCATGGTTGAAAGAACAGGTCTTGCCGGATCATGTTAAAGCAAAACTATTAGATGCTCCTATGGATAAGGTCAGTTTATTTGGTTCTCCTGCTCAACAGGTACTGAAGAAAATGGAAGAGAAGGCAAAATCTGTACAAACAGTGAAAGATTTCTTACAGGTTCAGCCTCCAAGGTTTAGCAGGAATTGGCCTTCCAAAAATTGGTCCTTTCCAGACTCCTCTAAAACTCAGAGAGGCAGGAATAGGAGTTCAAGAGGCAGAAATCAATCCAGAGGAGGTGCCTACAGGGGACGCCAGTGGCAAGGTAACAACCAACGAGGCACAGACACAACAACTACCACTGCAACAAGACAATCACAGTGACTTGGCTCTGGCACCGCCTACCAGGGAACAAATAGCAGCACCCTTAGGCGGAAAGTTAGCCTTATTTTCAAAAAACTGGCACTATATCACAAGCGACAAGTGGATTTTGCAAACTATAGACCAAGGCTACAGGTTCCATTTCCATACTTTACCAGGAAAAAGAGGAATGCCAAACCTGCCACCAAATCAAAAGACAGAAGCTCTAAAACAAATAGCTCAATTAGCAAAGATGAGAGCTGTGGAAAGGGTACCACCTATGGAACAAGGAAAGGGATTTTACTCCAGACTATTCCTGGTACCAAGAAAAGAGAAAAATTGGAGGCCTATTCTCGACCTGTCCGCTTTAAACACATTCATCATTGTTCCAAAATTCAAAATGCTGACCCTACAGCAACTTCTTCCCATGCTGGGCAAGGAGTATTGGCTGGTGACTCTAGATCTCAAGGAGGCATACCTGCACGTCCCCATACGACCAAATTGCAGAAGATACCTCAGATTTCATGCAGGATCAGAGCATTATCAATTCTCAGCATTGCCCTTTGGCTTATCTACGCCCAGAGTGTTCACGAAATGCCTGGCATCAGTAATCGCTCACTGCAGGCTTCAGGGAATCCAAATATATCCATACCTGGACGACTGCCTGATACAAGCGGACAACAAAAACAAGCTAACAGAAGACTTACAAAGAGTCATTTGCTTACTGCAAGCCCTGGGATATACAGTCAATATAAAAAAGTCAAGACTGATACCATCCCAAAGAATAACCCTCTTAGGTGCAGAATTGGACACAGTAAAACAGATGGCATTCCTAACTGCAGAAAAACAAGAAAAACTTCCTCTCTACTTCTTGGCATTAACAGAGCAGAACAAACTAACAGCAAGGAAAGTACTGCAGCCCTTGGGCTTCATGGCATCTTGCATAATCCTGGTCCCTCATGCCAGACTGCATATGAGAAAGCTACAGTGGTACCTGAAGAATTTATGGTCTCAACACAGGCACAGCTTAGAAACCGAAATAACACTAATCCCATGCCTGAAACAAGAGTTCCTATGGTGGGCCCAGGCATGCCAGTCAAACCCAGGTTTGCCCTTCCACAGCATTCAACCAAGCCAAACCATCACAACGGACGCCTCAGACCTCGGTTGGGGGGCCCACATGCTGGACAAGTGCATACAAGGCTTATGGACTCCAGATCAGCTGCACCTGCACATAAATCAAAAGGAAATGCTGGCAGTAAAGCTAGCAATCCAGAATTTCAGACCATTCCTCCAAGAAGGGCAGTTGATGATAAGGACAGACAACACCACAGTCATGTGGTACATCAACAAACAGGGAGGCACTCATTCATACCCTCTATGCCGGATGGCACTGGACCTATGGAATATGGCTCTGAGCTGCAACATTCAGTTGCAAGCAATTTTTGTACCGGGAAAAGAAAACATCCTAGCAGACATATTAAGCAGAACTACCTCGGATGCTCACGAATGGATGCTACACCCGGACATCTTCAAGGTCATCACAAAGAAATGGGGACTGCCTCAAATAGACCTATTCGCATCCCCACTCAATCACCAGCTCAAGAAATTCTGCACAAGGACTTACCACCCACTTGCTTGGAGGGTGGACTCTCTATCCTTCAGTTGGAAAGGCCTGACAGCATATGCATTCCCACCTCTTCCTTTGATGCACAAGGTGCTATTGAAAATCAAAGAGGAATGTCCAAGGATCATTCTGATAGCTCCAGACTGGCCAAGACAACATTGGTACCCACTACTGAGAAGCATGTCTCAGGGGAAAATGTGGACACTACCCCTGATTCCTTTGCTGTTAACTCAGAACGGCTACAACACCCTGCATCCAAACCTGAAAACTCTGCAGCTGACTGCCTGGAACATTAGATAAGAGCAACTAACCCAGATTTATCCCAAAGGGTTAAAGACATTATCCTTGAGGCCCGCAGACCTTCAACAAGAAGGAACTATGCAGGAAAATGGAAAAGGTTTCTCATTTGGAGTACAGAAAGGGGAAAAGATGTGTCAAAGGTAGACATTGCCAACATCCTGGAGTATTTGGCAGAACTATTCCATACAGGCCTGTCCTATTCCTCCATCAAGATACATGCATCAGCTATTTCATGAATATAGCTTGATCCCCTGTCTTCTCAAGATCCTCTACTCAGGCAGTTTCTGAGAGGAATTAAAAATGTAAAACCTCCTAGAAAACCACCATTACCAGCATGGGACTTGAACTTTGTGCTAGAAAAATTGACACTCCCCTTTCAACCAGCAGCAACAGCAGATCTACAACACCTATCCTGGAAAACTGCTTTTCTGCTGGCAATTACCTCAGCAAGAAGGGTTTCTGAGCTACAGGCTTTAATGGCAGTACAACCCTTCCTAATCTTCCATCAAGATAGAGTGTCCATGAGAACAAATCCTACATTTATGCCTAAGGTAGTATCCAGAGTGTCTTTAAACCAGGCAATCCACCTACCTACCTTCTTCCCCAATCCACAAAACAAAGGGAAAGACTGCTGCATACTTTGATGTACATAGACAGTTGCGCTACTACCTGGACAGAACCAAGGGCAATAGAAAACTGACCAGCTTCTGGTAGCATATGCAACAGGAAGGGAAGGAAAAGCAATTTCAAAACAGACAATCTCCAAGTGGATAGGAAATTGCATTAGATTTTGTTACTCCTACCATGGAAAGCAAACTCCACAGAACATAAGGCCTCATTCTACAAGGGCTACAGCCACTACGACAGCTTTCTTAGGAGTGGCTACCAAGGACATTATAGAGGCTGCTACTTGGACCTCCGTGCATACATTTGCCAAGCATTATAACTTGCCTTTATACTCTAGATCCCGAGTAGGGTTTGCCACTGCTGTTTTGCAAGGGATCCTAACTACACCATAATTTCATCTTCCTCCTCCCCTAGTTTGGCTATGGTATTCTACCCATTTGTTATGACTGCAGATGCATCCTTGAAGGACATAGTACAGTTTTGTACCTACCATAAATGTAGATGTCCGAACAGGAATGCATCTGCAGTCAGGATTACCCACCCTCCTTCCCCTCTGTGGTATTCCTAGGGTATTTGCCCACCTAATAGCTAGCTGGGGATCTCTTATGGTGTATTTGTTTGTATATATGTACATACATGCTTATTTTTTGTGTTTGCCTTCTACTATTTGGAAACATTGGCATTTATCCAAAATGTAGCTATCCAAGAGGGCAACTGGCATCTGGGGCAAGAAACACTGAGGAAAATGGCGTCGGCTGATGCCTTTATACCAGAAGAACTGCAGCTATGACGTCGGGTGAAGTGCGACACCAGCCGAGGCCAGACCCGGACTTTGGAATCCGGCCGACCGAAGGGCTGCCTGACGACAGGACAACCCATTTGTTATGACTGCAGATGCATTCCTGTTCGGACATCTACATTTATGGTAGGTACAAAACTGTACTTTTTTCTTAGCTGGGGATATCTGTTATGGTGTATCTGTTTATTGCTTACTTATTTGTCTGGAATCCTGTTTTTGTCTTCCAGTTTGATTACAGCCTTCCTTGGAGGGCACCTGGCATCTGGGGCAAGAAACACTGAAGAAAATGGTGTCGGCTGATGCTTATATACTCCAGCTGCTCTGACGTCGGAGAGAAATGCGACATCAGCCGACGTCGGACCCAGACTTTGGAATCCGGCTGACCGAGGGCTGCCTGAGGCAGGACAACCCATATGTATTGACTGCATTTGCATATCTGTCGGACATCTACATTTATGGTAGGTACAAAACTGTACTTTATTAATGTAGCTGCACGGTAATATATCCTATTTACTTCTGTTATGTCACATGAATTTCTCTGAATAGCGTTGATTGCTGTGTTCATTTGTTTTATCAAACATCTAACATTTTGGGACCTTCTGTAATCTGTTTCTTTTATTCATCTTAATGTGTCTATCCATCTCTTAAATCAAGCAACTCTTCACTTTGATAATTTTCTTGTAAACTAAAGGCATGTTCTGTGTTCCTGTGGGCATTCTATAGAAAGTTCTGTAATACCTTCCTGTGACATATTCTCTTCAGCTTCATCCTGTGTCATTCATGTGGAAACTCACTGGCCTATCACTCTACAACACTGACTGAATCGGAGATGCCACCTTTTCCTCTTCCTTTCCTTGCTGTGCAACTCCAGCAGAAGTTTTGTATTCGTTTCCAGCTGAAGGGGTCAAAGTATGGCAACTGATCGGATGCTTCCTGCTCCACTGATTTCTCCTTAATCTTGGGACTCCTTGTTCTGCCATGCTGTGATATTATCAGAGTTAGATTTTCTTCACTAAATCCCTCACTTCGCAGGTAATTCATAACTTCAGTTTGTTTCTATATCTTCTCCATTACTAGTGTTCTTTTCTACTGTCCCCCTTTTGTTTTCTTATTTTTTGTATTGTAAAATTTTCCATATCCAGATGCCTTTGAATGTATTTCTTTTAACATGTTTGATGCTGCTTTTTTGTTTTGATTAGTTTTGCTTTCTCTTTTACATAAATATTGCACCATATAAAATTTCTTTCCCATGTCTATATTTCCTCTACAGTTGTCTCCCACTCCTCCTATTTCTCTATAATTTGTGGACTAATTGTTCCACCATGCTGTGGCATAACCTGTGTTGGACTTCCCACACTAAACCTTCACTTTACAGTTATTCCATAACTTCAGCTTCTATTTTAACTTCTATTTTACTAGTCTTCTGAGTTCCTCCTTTGTGATCTTATTTTTTGTATTGTAGAATTTTTCATGTCTGGGTGCATTTGCTTACGTTTCTCTTTGAATGTCTTCGGAGCTGCATTTTTGTATTGAAATATTTAGTTTTCTGCACCATGTCTTTCCCATGTCCATGTTTTTTTTTTTTTTAAAAATACCTTTCAAAAATCTCTAGATTTTTTTCAAGTCCTCCCTGCGGTCGAGTGAGTTTTAAAGGCATTCAGGTAGGTGCGTGTGTGTGGGTGTGCCTTCTTTGAAGGTTGGGTGCTGGGCTGGCAACTCGAAACCGTAAAACATGACTGCCAATCTGCGGACCGGTGATCCGCTGTGGTGACCCCTAACTGGGATAAGCCGAAAGACATTGCACTTCCTGAGTTGCTTGTTTTTCCAAATGGCCCAAACTGTCTTGGTCTGTATGTTTTTCATGAATCTGTTGTAATAATGAACACAAATTTGCATATGAAGCTTTTGACAGTTATTCTTGTGCAAGCACTCTTCTTTCTTCTAATTTCTCTCTGTCTTTTTCTATATCTTCTGTCTGGAAGTTCTGGACTTCTTGCACAATAGTAACAACACGTAATTTCTTTCATATCCCCGGTAGTCCACCATATCATCTTAATGGCTCTTTTTGGCCTGTCAGTTTTTGTGGACTGCTGGTTCCTTCTACAACAGGGGAGCAATCCGTGCATTCCAGACCATGTTCTGAAAGATCAAACATAATTGTATAATTAGCAATATAAATGAAACTGACTCACTGTGAAGATGTGCAATTTACAGTGCGAATATCAATGACAGTTTTCTTCATCATTTAACGTTTTAGATGATGACATGCAATATATAGTTTGTAAGTCACTTATTTTTTTTAAGTATTAAATATGGAAATATTGCTTATTGTCATAATTGCTAATAAACAGCTTGCAATATCTACAGTATAGTATGATTTAATGGCCACTGACATTAAATGTTCTTGTCTCCCACCATGGCATTTCACATCTTACACCTCAGTAATGAAAATCTCAACATAAATTTGAAAACATGAATTATAAATGACAAATAGTGATTAATGTCTGTACTGCAGGACATCCTAGGTTAAAATTCTTGGTGTGATTTTATTAATAACTCCTTGCCCTTACAAATATTGCCCACTATTAGCTTTTGGGTCAGTTAATTAAAGAATACAGACTCTGAAAATAATGACAGACATTCAAGTTTCAGACTTAATATCCCTCAGAAAAAGCATATTAATGCAAAGTCATTTATTCTAGTAACTTTCTAAGAACATACAATTAGTAAATGTCCCTGGCTTTGGTTCTTTATCCACTGACACACACACACACACACACACACACACACACACACACACACACACACACACACACACACACACAATGTATTTATTCATGCACATGCTGCATGAAAATGCTATCACTTTGTAAGTGGCTTGGATTTTATACAGTTTTTTTTCTGTAATTCCCAGGCTGAACTTGTAAATGGGACATTGAAATCATAGTTCCAACTCAGTTAAGAAAATGATATAAAAATATAAAAGCATCTGTTATACTCAGTAGTTTCAACTACATGAATTTAGGGGAGGGGATAAAAGTAGCTGTGGACTCTTTCAGTAGTATATTATTGTAAAGCTTTGCGTGTCCAACAGCTGACTTGAACATTTCTTGTGGTACTTTTGATAGGTTTCTTAGTAGGATAAACTCTCTCCTAGATGTGCTTTCTAAAGAAATGAGTTTATTTTACTGATTTAGGGAGTATGTCAGTCTGATTACCCTGAGCAGGATTTTGTTATGACAGTCTTCAGGTTGGAGACGCTTTTTTGTATTCAGAAAAGTGTCATTCCAAGCTCTGTAATGACTTTTTTTTAATATTTTCATTGCTGTTTCATAAATTAAAGTATACGGTTGAGTTATTTTTTCCCTTAATGTTATTGCAGTTCTTGATGCCAAGTCTTAGAAAAATTAACTGACAGCCTTCAGAACTACTAAAACTACCCTGGTGTCTACTGGATACTTATAGTTATGCATTACAAAAATTATTGTTTATTAATACATTGCTCTTCCCTCCTCCATGTGCGCAATTAGCTGACATCCTTTTTGAAGTTGATTAGATGATGACCATTTTTTCCTCACCTGTTGACTTTAGAGAGCAGAGATTCAAACTGATAATTTTTGAACACTTTTTGTTGATAGATGTAACTCTCTTGTGTTTCAGCACATTTCACAATATAAAAATATGGCAGTTAAAGCATTCCCTCTAGTTGTATATCATCATTAACTTAACAAAAGCTGAGCTTTCAATGTGAATAGTCTCTTTGCTGCCCCTTACAGTTTTTTCTTTCTTCCCTGACTGCTACTGTTTCCTATTTTTCAGCCACACAAACTGTTTAATTTAAAATAATGTTGTAGTCCTTTGCCCAAAAGGTATCTGATTGCATTTGCATACCAGGTAAAAGTTAAATTACTGAGTTTTCTCCATAGAAATTATGCTGTACAGCACGTCGGTATGACTCTGTACACTATCTTGCTGGCTCCAACTATTTGTAATTCTGTCCAAAGATCTTCAGATATACATTAGTAAAACAGTATATTGAGGTTGTTGTAGGCTGTTGCAAATGTGTATATAATGGAGAAAGTGGACAACAGAGAGTTAGGTAAGAAACGAGAGAAAAAAATGGGTAAACTCAGCAAAGGTGAAATTTCAAAGTGTGCAGTAAAAGTATTTGGGGAAAAATGCAAAACCACCAGCTCTGGCACTACTACTGAGGGTCATACCTCTCAACTTCTTAGAGCAAGAAGTCTGGACAAAGCCATAAATAGAAGTGGGACAATAGACCAAAAATAGGGACAGTTTTTAAATATTGCTCTTACAAATTCAAAAAAGTTCATAGAACAGGTTTTGCATTAGCATTAATTTTCTTTAGGTTATGAAGTCTGAAACTCAAATGTCTGTCATTATTTTCTAATTTCAGTGTTTAGTGATTTGCCAAAAACTTGCCAGATAACCACAATTTTATGAAAAACAGACCAAAAGTATGAGGCAAAAATCTGGACATTCTGCAAACATCAGTACAGTTGAGGGGCATGCTAAGGGTGTATGTTGATATTTAAAGAAGTCCCAAAAATGCAGTGGAATGTGGTCATTAACAAAGATAACGTTAACCTTGTTAACTTCATCGCTGCAGATAGAGCTCAGCAGTTCTTTTCTCAGTGTCTGTGTTGGTTTTTGCAGAGATAATGCCATTTTCATGGTTTTCAGTACTGGTTGAGCTAGTACCTCCACCTGACCTCCTGTTTGAAACACTAAACCAAAATGCGTACTCCCCTTTCAGACAAGCTCATTCCCTACATCCCATCATACAGTCTCAGTCATTCCACATAAACAAGACTCACGCTGCAAATGATTGGAACATTTCTTGTACCAACAACAACTCATCTCTTTTAGCCTCCGGACTTTGGCCAACATTACCCTCCAACTTAACTTACACATAATTCAGACACCAGTTCAAAGCCTGCCTTATTAACCAGTGCCACTGTCTCAGCACAGGAAACCACTAACCATCTTTTTGCATATAAACCACTCCAAATACTCTAATGTAGACACTGAGCATCTTTGAAATATGTGCATACCCCCCTATTTTCCTAATCTCTCAACATCTGACTCTTCCATTACATCACTGTTTATCTGTTCAGTCCAATTTTTAACTCTACTTTAATTGTATCTCTACATATGTCCACTGTAATCCTTTCTTGGCTTATAAGAAATGCACTTTTTGCTGTTCAGGAATGTACCCTGGGCTAGGCATGATACCCTAGTAAACGAGCAAAAATAAGGAAGGGTTTAATCAGCTTATGCCTGCAATGGTTGCATCTAAATTGGGCCCCTCTTGATGTACCCTTTCTTTGATTATAAAACCTTTGCTAGAGAGTATTTTAATACAGCATAAGAAACTAAAGTGAAACAGTATGGATCTACATCCATACCATCATTGGAGTGATATCAAATGTGAAGTTGTTCAATCTCGCCGTTCATTCATCACTGATGGGTTCGGAGCCAATCCTCGGCTCTGACACTGCCGACTAGCAAACTCAAAGTTCTCCAGTTGCTCGAGACCCCACCCCTTATCCCATGATGCACTGCTGGAATTATCTCGGATCTAGTTTGCCGCGGCACAGATCTCTTGGTTTCCAGCTTGGCTCGAGACTTTATTGGGAATTTTTCAACTTTCAGCACGTTATATTTTCATTTTTTTATATACTTTGTTCTATTCATAGAACAGATATACTAGTTAGTAAATAGTACTTTTTTTCTGTGTTTTTACCCCTTTCCTCAGTATTCTATCTTGCCTTTGGCCTTTTGGCCTTAGAATTAGTGATTAGTCAGTGATCCCCTTTGGGACTATCATTTTGGATCTCTAATTACTGTTTGTAGTTATTAGTTGTTAGTGCCCCTTTTTGGGCTGAGTGTATGTTTGTGTGAGTTACTTAGTTTAAAACAGCTCTTAGTTAATCAGTGTGCTTGAGTTGTGTAATGTCTGAAGATAAGGACGAGCATCCAAAGTCTGGGTTTAAAAAGTGCCCAGACTGCGGACAGAAAATGTCAGTCACAAATGCCCATGTGCAGTGTGTTTACTTCTTGGGTGAGGTACATCTGCAAGAGTCTTGCAGCATATGTCATTCCTTTTCCTCAAGAGTGTTAGCTGAAAGGAAGAGGAAATTGATTGATAGGAGTATCATTAGGCACCCCTTTTCTGAAGCATTGTCTGACCAGGATGGAGCCAGAAATCATCCAAATCTTCTAAGTCTTCCACTGATTCTAGATCCAAGAAAGGAAAGAGGTCAGAAATTGTGGTGACTTCAGCTCCACTGCCCTCGGAGCCGACAGTCTGCTCTTTTCAGAACCGGGACACTGCCTTGGAACTGGTTACCAAAAAACCTCCTTCCATATTGCTCCAATCGGCTCCATCTGTCCACTCTTCCAGGTCCTCTGTCAGCTTATCTGATCTGGATATGGACCGGCTGGTTCAGAAACTCTTGAAGGCACCAGGCCTAGTTAAATTGCTTTTGGCTCAGACACAACCATCAGAGCCAAAGACAACTACCCTTGAATTGTCTGCTCCTCCTCCGAGCCATATCAGACCTTTGGAGCCAGAGGAGGCTGACCTAATGATCTTGGATCCCTTGGAGCCGAAACTTGCTCCGTGTCACCGGCTCCATCTGCTCGGACATTCTCGGTGCCTACCGGGGACTCTAGGAGCTGATACTCTCAGGTCGGGTCCGGGGAGGATAGCCGCACCGACTTGTCAGTACCGACTCTTCCTCTCAGGGCCTCGGCTCGGGTGAGCTCTGCTCCTATCTCGGGCTTGGAGCCCATGGCTTCGGTGCAGGAGGAGATCGTGGCTCCATCGGAGCCAGTGACTCCTTCTCATCGGAGCCGAGGTGCTTTCGATGCCATGAGGCGAGTGTTGTCTCCCAAGACTTCCTCATCTCAAGGTCTGGCCTCTTCTTCCTCTAAAGTGACTATGTCTGTTTCTGTTTCCCCCAGTCCTCCCAAGTGTAGAGACCCAGAGCCTCGGGCAGCCCCACAGGGTGCTCCCTGCTCTTCTGAGACCTCTCCAGAAGTTCCCCCTGAAGAGGTTCCCAGGAAGAGATTATACAAGAGGAGGCATTTGGACTCCCCTCAGGAGTCAATCACATCGGACACTGACCTGGATGAGTTAGAAGGGTCCCACAGATCCCCCTCTGAGGACATCTCCTTTGTGGAGATTCTTGAAATCCTTGGGCAGAGGGGTGATTGGCAGTCCAAGAGCCCTACTGAGGATGAGTCGGTTCTCCTGAAGGCATTTGGGTCTCAACCTTCCACCTCTTGGGTATCTCCGCCCTATGATGAGCTTATGGATCTGGTCTCTCGTAGAGCGTGAGAGTCTCCAGAATCTATGGAACCTGTTCCTTGGAAGGCTAATAAGTTTATTTCAGCCCCTGTGGATAAGTCCTTTTTGACCAAGGGGGAGTCCCTGTTGATGCCATGGTGGTGGCGGCAGCCACCAAAAAGGAAATGTCTGAGACTTCCTCATCTATCCATCCTCCTAATAGAGAATCTAGGATCATGGATAGATATGGGAAACGCATGTTCAGTTCAGCGACTTTCTCACTCAGATCACTGAACTACTTGACACATTTTACCAGACTGCAGAGAGATCTCCTTAAGGAGTTGGGAGATGCTCTTCAGGGTGCTGTAGCTTTGAGTGTATTCGATAAGATTGCCACTCAGCTCTCTACCCTCAATTCGATAGTCAACTCGTCCATGCGTCTCATATCATACTCAGCTGATGGTTCGAGTAGAGCCGCAGGTACAGGAATCACTCTCCGTAGGCATGCCTGGATGCAACTTTGTTCCTTCGCGGAACCCTTCAAGTCTTTTTTTACTAATACCCCATTTGACAGCTCATCCTTGTTTGGGTCAAAGGTGAAGGAGACTTTAACCAGGTGTGAGCAAGATGGAAAGACTCTCTCTGCCATCGAAGTCCGTTTTTCCACCCCCACTCGACCCTTTCCCAAAGGTCAGAGGGGAGGAAAGATGTGGTTCTGGAAAGCCCAAGGAGCCTTTCAAGACACATGTGGAGAGCCCCCCTCCAGAGGCAGAGGATGGGGTTTCAGTGGAAGATGCCACCCTCGCGGCAGAGAGGGTCCGCAACACTAGGGTGACAGAGGTCATTTCTCTGGTCAATCCTACCAGTGCTCCTGAAGGGAGGCCTGCCTGTCCTACTCTGGAGGCAGTTGGGGGGGTCGCTTATCTTTGTACCACAAAGCCTGGCTTAAATATAACAAATGACAGTTGGGTACAAAGTATCATTTCCAGAGGGTATTTCATTCCATTCTCCACCCAGCCTCTTCCCGTCAAAAAAATCCCAGATGTTCCACCCAGTCATTTGGGACAAGGAGCAATAGAGGTACGCCGATTGCTAGAAAAAGAGTCATCCAGCCAGTCTCAGCAGACCAGACAGGATTTGGAACTTACTCAAGGTTCTTTTTGGTTCCAAAGAAAACAGGGGACTGGAGACCCATTTTGGATTTCAGCGGACTCAGTTTGTGAGAAAAGAGAAGTTCTGAATGGTCACGCTACAGTCCATACTCCCCTTGTTGGGGAAGGACAATTGGATGTGCTTGATCGATCTCAAGGATGCGTAATACCACATAAAGATGGCCAGACCATCCAGAGATCACCTGCGTTTTGGGCTGGGAGCCAATCATTATCAATTCCGAGCTCTGCCCTTTGGTCTCACTACAGCCCCCAGAGTGTTCTTAAAGTGCATGGCAGTAGTCACGGCTCACCTGAGGCATCTAGGATTCCAGGTGTTTCCAAATCTAGATGATTGGCTCCTTACCTCCACCACGAGGCATCAGCTTCTTCAAGCTAGAGCGGCTACTCTGACGCACTGCGATCAGCTAGGCATTACAGTCAACTTCAAAAAGTCTGCCTTGTTGCCATCGCAGCATATCATTTCTATAGGGACAGAACTAGACACATCAACCACCACTCTCTGCCTTCCGCCAGAAAGAATCTCTATTCTTCGCCAACACATCATGTCCCTAATATCAAAGAACAGAGCACCAGCAACAGAGGTATTGAAAGTTCTAAGATTGATGGCGGCAGCTATTCTAGCAATCCCCTTAGCAAGGATGCATATGAGAATCCTTCAATGGCTTCAATTCACACAATGGTCTTACCATGAACTTCCAATGAGTCACATGATTCTGATAAATTCCTGAAAGAAGGATCTTCAGTGGTGGTTGACGTCTCTTCATGTCACAATAGCACGTCCTTTCATGCTTCCCCCTCCTGTTGCCACTGTGACCACGGATGCTTCCCTGATAGGGTGTGGGGGTGCTATTTCAGGGAAAGACTGCCCAAGGCACATGAACAGATCAAGAATCACATCTGCATATCAATGTCTTGGAGATGAGAGCAGTACTTCTAGCGTTGCAATACTTTCAAGACTCTCTTCCTGTAGGGACAATTGCAATACAGACAGACAGACCATGTCAGTGGTCTGGTATCTGAACTAACAAGGCAGGACCAAGTCTTACCCCCTTTACCGAGAAGCCCTCAGAGTATGGCAGTGGGGGTCTGCCTGATTATGCCGAAAGCTGAGAACAACAACGAGATAACTGACACCGGAAGATCGACAACAGAGAAGACAGACAGTTGAGAATCCCGACACTGAGAACACTGACATGTTAAGGTAAGTTTGCAATAGGGACAGACGTTAGGGTGAGGGTGTGGGTAAGGTAAGTGTGTGAATTTGACGGATGTTAGGGTAGGGTGTGGGTGAGGTAAGCGTGCGATAGTAACGGACTTAAGGGTTAGGGGTGGATTAAGTGAGTTAGGGTTAGGGTGCGGGTAAGGTAAGTATGCGATAGTGACAGACTTAAGGGTTATGGGCGGATTAGGTGAGTTAAGGTTAGGATGCAGATAAGGTAAGTGTGCAATAGTGACAGACCTTAGGGTTAAGGTTAGTGCATATATAGTTGTGTATGTAAGATTTAGTCTAGGTTTGTAAGGTTTTTGGCGTGCTTGTGTTGTGTGTGTGTTTTTCGGGAAAGTTATTTGTTTTGTTGATTGTCAGGATTGTGGTTTGTCGGGCATGTGAAGTTTCGTGTTTTTGAACTTTCTGTTTTGTCGTGTCGGTTATTTCGTTGTCAGTGTTTTGGCATGTTGGTGTTATCAAGTAGACCCGGCAGTGGGCACTGTCTTCACAGCGCTTTCTGTTGGCAACGCACATCCTGGGCAAATCCAATGTAATAGCGGACAGACTGAGCAGAGCAATCTTGCTGCCCCATGAATGGTCCCTCAAACAAGAGATTCCGGACAGAATCTTCCTCAAATGGGGCCAGCCTTCCTGCGACCTCTTCGCCAGTCACATCAACAACAAATGCAGAAGCTATTTTGCCCTAATTCCCATGCCAGGTCACTCCCAGAGGGATGCTCTTGTCCACGATTGGTCCCCGGGTCTCCTCTATGCATTTCCACCAATTCCCCTGATTTCCAAATTCTTACAGAAAGCAAAGTCGCTGGGACGGACAATCATCTTTATAGCCCCTCATTGGCCTTGGCAGATTTGGTTCCCGTTTCTTTATCATCATATTCTGGAAGATCCATGGATCCTGGACCCAGTTCCGGACTTGATGACACATCCGTCAGGGCATCTTCACCCGTCATTCAGACACTGAAGCTAACCGCTTGGCTGCTCCAATTCCCCACATAGCCATGCTCTATAATCTTTCCCATGACACTAGTCAGATTTTGTTGGCTTCCCACAAACCTTCCACCAGAAAATTGTATCATAGTAAGTGGAAGAGATTTTCCATTTGGGCTTCTTCCCACAACATTGACCCTTATAAAGTGCCATTGTCTTCTATCTTACAGTTCTTGACAGAAATCTTCAACAAAGGAGCAGCGGCAGCTACGGTACGAGTACAATTAGCTGCTATATCTAATTTCCGTCTAGGAATTGATGGTTTGAATATTATGGCTCACCAATTGTCTTAAGGCTTTTCTAAAAGGTTCTTTTCACATAAGGCCTCCAGTGAAGACAACTTATTCCCCCTGGAATTTGAATTTTATGTTATCTCGTATCATTCTTCCTCCTTTTGAGCCTGCATCATCTTGTGAACTAAAATTCTTGTCATGGAAAGCTATCTTCTTAGTAGCCATCACTTCAGCCTGTAGAGTGTCCGAGCTCCAAGCCCTTTCTTTCAAACCACCTTACATGGTCTTTCATACTAACAGAATATCTCTCAGAACTAATCCATCCTTTCTGCCCAAAGTATGTTCTTAGGTTAACATTAATCAAGTCATTGAGTTAGCTGATGTTCATCGTGTTTCACTGTTGCAGTCATTACACTTGCTTTATCCTGCTGGCAGGCTACCTGCAGTCGGCCTGAATTCCAAAGTCTTGGTCCGGCGTCTGTTGCTGTCGCCTCTTCCCTGACGTCAGTGCATCAGGGGTATAAAAGATGCAGCCGATGCCATTTTCTTCAGTCTTTCTTGCCGTGCGGTGCCCGATGCAAAAGCAGTTCGCAAGTGCCGGTCGGCCGACTCCTGAGATTTTCTAAATTGAATTTCAGATCCGAAGTCTTCTATAAAGTTAAGTACCCCGTTGGGGAAACTTTTTTCTTGCTCCAGACCGATGTCAGAAAAAGTTAACAATTGTATTTCTTGTGGGAAGCAAATACCTCATAAGGATTTTCACTCTTACTGTATTCCTTGCCTAGGCCCTGACCACGATGTTGCTAGTTGTCGGTTTTGTGCTAGGTTTAACCAACGCACTATTAAGCGTCGGTACGATTTTGCTTTTCATTACTTTGGCCGAAGGTCTAACTACATAATGCCGTCAGAACAGCCGATGACCGCAGTTCATAAAAAGCACAAAGAAAAAGAAAAGGAATGGCATCCGAGGTCCAAAACCAACGATGAAGCCTCTTCTAGGCCAGTTGCCGGTTCACCGGTTCTCATTGAGGCGCTTTTGCGGTCCCTGACACCCACTACCTCAGAGCCACAGGCCGCCTCCGACTCCCACGTGGAGACAGCTAGGCCTCTGGATACTCAAGGTATTGGGCCTTCGGAAACTAATACATCAGATGGGTCCGGAGCCGCTGAGCAGGCATCGGCTTCTGAGGGTGTTTTCAGACCTACACAGCTTTATATCAAGCCAACTTTAGCATTAAATACAAAGACTAAAACAGTTTTAAAGACAAAGATACAAGTACAGCACTCTCCAGGACAGACTTCCATGCCTAAGAAACAGATGCTCAAAATGGCCGAAGACCTAATTACTTTGATCAGGGGTTCCCATCCCCCTCCTGATAAGAGGCCTAGGCAAGACACTGAATATGATTCCTCTGATGAGGTTTCCATTTCCTCTGACTCCTTTTCAGAACAGGGATACTCTATTCCTCCCTATGAGGATTCTGTTGCTGAAGAATCTATTCCTTCAGCTTCTCCTCCTGAGGTTTACACTTTTGGGGAAACCTGGCATACCATGAGGGAGCATTTCCACTGGGAGAGCCAAGATTATTCTGATTCTAAGAAAAGGCTCAGAGACTTTCTTTTACTACCTCAGCACAGACCTCTTGCTATTCCTCCTGTTCTAGACATTGTAGATGATGTATTTTCAGAGTCCAGCCTGTCTCCCGACTCTTTACCTCCTGCACCTGTTAAGCCAGACAGATACTACAGGGTTCCATATTCTCATAAATTTCTATATAAAAACCCTGCTGCTGACCCAGAAACTATTTCACAGGGTCCCAAAGGGGTCAAAGCTGCTACTGCAAAAAACCCTGTCCCCTCGGATAGAGATTCTAGGGCACTGGACAGATGGGGGGAAAAAGTTTACACTTCTGCTACCTTGGCTGTAAGGGCTTTAAATTGTCAATTTCATATGCTTAAATATCAGCAATATTTAATGTCTGTGTTAAAACAGAAAATGTTGACAAGTTCTGAATGTGTTGAGAACAAGGAATCGCAGGATTTATTGCATGCAGCTGAACAAGTGGGAAAACATACTTTGCAATATGGTTATGATTCACTGGAGGCCTCTTGCAGGGCCGCTGTAACAGGCTCTGTCATTAGAAGGCATGCTTGGTTAAAGGAACAGACTCTGCCTGATCATGTTAAAGAAAAATTATTGGATGCTTCATTACAGCATGATACTTTGTTTGGTGTTAAGGCAGAAGAGGTGTTAAAGAAAATGGAGGATAAAGCTAAATCTGTGCAGACAGTGAAGGATTTCTTACAGGTTCAGCCACCCAGATTTAGCAAGAACTGGCCTTCTAAAAATTGGTCCTTTCCCATGTCAGACAGGCCACAAAGAGGCAAATACAGATGCCCTAGAGGAGGACAACAGCCCCAGGGCTCATACAGGCCCAAACAGTGGGGTGCTTCTACCTCCAAAAGTGGAGAAGACAAAACACAGCCATATAGGAAACAGTCCCAATGACTTCCCTCTGCCAATGCCAAGCATTTATCTTTTGACAGCACCCTTGGGGGGGAAAGCTAGCACTTTTTACACAAAATTGGCACATGATTACCCAGGACAAATAGGTCTTAAATATAGTCTCTCAGGGTTACAGGTTCCACTTTTACACCCTTCCAAAGGCAAAAGGTTTGCCAGACCTGCCACACAATCAATGGGCAGAGGCACAAAACCAGGTTTCATCTCTCATGGACATTTGGGCTATTCAGCCAGTGCCACGACAAGAGCATGGACAAGGATTTTACTCAAGACTTTTCGTAGTACCAAGAAAGGACAAAGCATGGAGACCGATTCTGGACCTGTCTATTCTAAATACTTTTCTGGATGTTCTGAAATTCAGAATGTTGACTCTGCAGCAGCTTCTGACTAATGCTGGGCAAAAAGGCTTGGCTTGTAACTTTGGACCTCAAAGAGGCATACCTGCATGTCCCAATCAGACAATCTTGCAGAAGATACCTCAGATTCATAGCTGGCTCAATGCACTACCAATTCTGTGCACTGCCCTTTGGCTAATCTACTGCGCCCAGGGTATTCACAAAATGCCTGGCACCAGTAATTGCATTTTGCAGACAAAGAGTAATTCAGATATATCCCTACTTGGATGACTGCCTTATTCAAGCAGAGGCCAAATACATTCTACTAAAGCATCTGGCATTTGTAAAAAAGTTACTAATTTGCCTAGGGTACACAGTAAACGAAAAGAAATCAAAACTAGTACCCTCTCAAGAGATAATATTCCTGGGTGCAAGCTTAAATACAACTGCCCAGATGTCTTATCTCACGCCAGACAAACAAAGGCAACTGACTTCTTACTTCGAAAACATGGCAACAAAGACCCAGTTATCTGCAAGAAAAATTCTGCAGGCTCTGGGCTACATGGCCTCCTGCATTCTGCTAATTCCATATGCAAGACTGCATGTGAGGAAACTACAGTGGTATCTAAAATGTGTTTGGGCTCAACATTGCCACAGCCTGGAATCATTTTCACTCGTTCCCTGCCTGCAATAGGAGTTTCGATGGTGGGCACAGGCCTGTCACCACAACAAGGGACAGCCATTCACTTTACCCACAGCCAGGCAAACACTAACAACAGATGGATCAGATTATGCCTGTGGGGCCCACATGGCAGGAAAATGTATTCGGGGCCCATGGCCCCCAAACCAAAGGCATCTACACATCAATCAAAAAGAGATGCTAGCTGTACAAAATGCCCTGACAGCCTTCAAGGACCTTCTTCACCCAGGACAGCTGCTGATAAATATGGACAACACCACTGTCATGTGGTACATAAACAAGCAGGGGGGCACACATTCCTACCCCCTCTGCAGACAAGCCATGATTTTGTGGAACACAGCATTGACTTACCAAGTACACCTGCAAGCACAATTCCTGCCAGGAAAAACAAATGCTCAGGCAGACGAACTAAGCAGAAACCTCATGGACCCTCACGAGTGGAAACTAGATCCACAAATCTTCAGCATGATAACAAGAAAATGGGGATGCCCAGACATAGATCTTTTTGCCTCCCCTCACAACTGCCAACTTCAGAGATTCTGCACAAGGACTTGTCACAAACAAGCATAGAAAGTGGATGCTCTGTCATTCAGCTGGAACAACCTTACAGTATATGCCTTTTCTCCACTGCCTCTCCTCCCCAAGGTATTCCTAAAGGTCAGACAAGAGAAGCCACAAATGATTCTGATTGCCCCGGATTGGCCACGCCAACACTGGTACCCAATCCCAAGGAGCTTGTCCCAAGACCCAGCCTGGACATTGCCTCAAATTCCTCATTTACTGACCCAACAAAACAATCAGATCCTGCACAGCCAACACAGAACTCTAAATATAGCTGCATGGCGGATACTGTAACCAATCAGAATACACCTCTCACTAAAGCGGTTATGGATGTCATTTTGGAGGCCAGGAGGCCCAGCACCAGAAAATCTTATGCAGAAAAATGGAAGAGATTCTGTGCTTGGAACCAGGCACAAGGAATTGACATGCTTGTTCCAAATATTCCTCTGATTTTACAATATCTGAGTTGCTGGACAAAGGCCTATCCTTCTCATCAATTAAGATCCATGCCTCTGCCATTTCAGCTCATTACAATACAGCCCCGCCTATTTTTTCATATCCATTGCTTAGGCAGTTCCTCAGGGGGGACAAAAACATAAGACCTCCAAGGAGAGCAGCAATACCTGCATGGGACCTCAATTTTGTCTTGGAAAAACTCACACTGCCTCCTTTTGAGCCAGCCAATACAGCTGAGATAAAATTCTTGTCATGGAAAACAGCTCTGCTCCTAGCAATAACTTCAGCAAGAAGAGTCTCAGAGTTACAGGCATTAATGGCTGTGGAACCTTTTAATGTTAAGTTGTCTATCTCACCTTCATTCTTGCTGGTTGGGCTTGGAGCTGATCCTCGGCTCCGACTCTGCCATGTTCTAAAAGCTCGAGAGCTGTTTACTGGCTCGAGGCCTCCCCATATCCCACAATGCCTGGCGCTAGATCCCCAAATCTCGTTTGCCGCTTCTGCTACGAGGTTGCTTTTGCTGGCTCAGGTCGTATTTTTCGTCTTTTTGATAGGCTTTATAAAAAAAAATTCTTATAGATAGTTGGTGTTTAAATTTATTATAGTAGTTTTAGTACTCTTATTGTCTCTGTGTAGTTTTAGACCTATCCCATCCCCTTAGAAAAGTCATTTTTACTGTTAGAGAGTTTCCCCTCCCCCCTCTCTTTTTCTCTCTTCAAGGTAGCCGTTTTTAGTTAGAGGCTAACCCTTGTTCTCTAAAATACTTTTTATAGTTTTTTCAGGTAGAAATAGTTGTAGTACTTCACTATTTTCTGGTATATATTATAGTTATAGTGTGTGTGCATTGTTAGGGTGTGGTAACTGGTGTTTTGTGTGTGCGGGTTTTTTTATACTTGTTACCTACTGTCATACTGTTGACCTTTTTTTCCTGTGATATTTCCTTTTGCAGGATGTCCAAAGATAGGAAGGTATCGGGATTCAAGGAGTGTGACTCATGCTGTCAGAAGATGTCTCTATGACAGATGATCACACTTCTTGTGTCTACTGCTTGGGTGCCCTACACCTGCAGGACTCTTGTTCGGAGTGCCATGTCTTTAGTCCAAGAGTCCTGCAGGAGCATAGGAATAAGCTAATCCTTAGAGGATTACTAAAACCTGAAGGGTCACCGGCTAAGACTCAGCCAGGGAAACCCTCCAAGCCAACGAAGCCATCGGCTCCCAGCTCGGAGCCGTCGTCGGGTGTGGCGTCTACTTCGACTTCGGTTCCAGCCGGAACCGAAGTACCTGCCTCTCAATTGGCTCCGACCCTGGTGTTGGAACCTTCAGGGAGCCGAAAACGTTCTAGGTCCCCATCCCTAGAGTTGATTCGCTCGGCTCCGGGGTCGCCTCTGTTACAGTCGGAGCAAAGTCACCGATCTCACTCTTCTCGGTCTTCGAGACTGTCTGACCATGACTTGGAGGAGTGGTGAGCAGACTTCTGAAATCGCAGGCCCTGGCTAAAATGTTATCCAGCCCCCCTCATCAGGGTTTGGCTCTGCCCGTCTCTACAGTAGTTCCTCCTTCGACTCACCCCTTGAGTTCGGAGCTGGAGCTTGTTGGGGTTCGGATCGTGGAACCTTCGGTGCCGATACCTACCCTTTCAGTTACTTCGGCTCCGATTACTTCCATGGTGCCGTCCTTGGAGGGATCTGGGCGCCGAGACTCCCTCGTCGGCTCCGAGGGGGCGAGTGGTATCTTCCATCCGGACAGGGTTTCTCTAAGGACAAACCCAACATTTATGCCTAAGGTAGTGTCCAGTGTGGCTCTTAACCAAACCATTCATTTGCCTACTTTTTACCCAAACCCACAGAATAAAGGGGAGAGACTTCTGCATTCTTTGGACATACACAGACAGCTACGCTTCTACTTGGACAAAACTAAAGCTTTCAAAAAGACTGAACAACTTTTAGTGGCATATGCTGCAGGATCACAAGGAAAGGCTATCTCAAAGCAGACTATTTCAAAATGGATAGGACACTGCATTAATTTCTGCTATTCACAACATGGTAAATCAGTGCCTAAGGGCATTAGACCACATTCTACCAGGGCAGCAGCCTTCGTCAGAGGAGTACCAACCAAGGATATTTTGGAGGCTGCAACTTGGACTTCAGTGCACACTTTTGCTAAGCACTACTACTTACCTCTTTACTCTAAATCCAGAGCAGGCTTTGCCACTGCAGTCTTGCAGGGCCTTATAGCCACTCCTAATTCTATTTAGACCCAGCCGCCCAACCTCAGCTTTGGGATTCAACCCAAATGTAATGACTGCAACAGTGAAACATGATGAACATAGTACATTTGTGTACCTACCATAAATGTAGATGTTCGAGTGTATTCACTGTTGCAATCCAGGTTACCTACCCACCATCCCCCTTTCTTTGCTGGGGCTTATCTGTACTTCTCTATCCTATACAACCTATGTGGTGTATTTGCTTGTAGATGAAGGTATTGTTTATGTTAGTGTATGCTTTTATTAGCAATGTTTTTTAGCCTACCCTTTTGGGGGCACCTGACATCTGGGGCAAGAAAAACTGAAGAAAGTGGCATCAGCTGCATCTTTTATACCCCTGACGCACTGACGTCAGGGAAGAGGCGACAGCAACCGACGCCGGACCAAGACTTTGGAATTCAGGCCGACTGCGGGTAGCCTGCCAGCAGGATAACCCAAGTGTAATGACTGAAACAGTGAATACACTCAAACATCTACATTTATGGTAGGTACACAACTGTACTTTTTCTTCCCTAATCATACCAACAAATTAGAATATATGTTGCATAAACTCGATGTTCATAGACAACTTAGATTTTATTTGGACAGAACCAAAGACATTAGGAAATCAGATGAACTCTTTGTGTCCTTTTTTGAGAACAGGAAAGGTAAACCAGTTGCTAAAACAACCCTTTCTAAGTGTTGTCGGATTGCATCACCTATATGTATGCTTCTCATAATATGCCATTGTCTAGTAAGGTAAAGGCTCATTCAAGCAGAGCAGTTTCTAGCTCGTCAGCCTTTCAAGCCAAATTGCCTTTGGATAACATCTGTGTAGCAGCCACCTGGTCTAAACCTCACACTTTTGTAACTCATTACAAAGTGGATAAGGCCTCCAGGGACAGGGCTTCATTTGGTTCTACGGTTCTGAAGAGTGTACTTCCATGAGCCACCCAAGATCAGGGTGCTAGGGATGCTACCCATCAGTGATGAATGAACGGCGAGATTGAACAACTTAACATAAAGAAGTTATGTACTCACCATAACGTTCCATTTGAGTTGTTCCATCTCGCCTTCATTCTCACGTCCCTCCCTCTTTCCCCCTCTTGGCTGACAGTTGACCTGGAGGCTGTCTTCATCCTAGTTTTTCAATGTGTATTCATACTAGGCAGAATTATTACTGTACTTTTATATGGTATGCAGCAAACAAGATCTGAGGTAATTCCAGCAGTGCATCATGGGATAAGGGGTGGGGTCTCGAGCTACTGGAGAACTTTGAGCTTGCTAGTCGGCTGAGGATCGGCTCCGAACCCATCAGTGATGAATGAAGGCGAGATGGAACAAATCACATGGAACGTTATGGTGAGTACATAACTTCTTTTTCTATGGCTAGAATGCAAAGAGGAGGGGTGAAAGAAAGAAAACGTTCCATCTGATTCATGTAGGGAAAATGAAGACTTATGTGATGCAGATTCAGTCTCTGTCAGGATCTCCACCATAGGATCTTTATGAAAGAATTATACATTCATCTGTAAGAAGAATATTTTCAGCTATAAAGAAGTACAAGGAGATGTTGAGGCTGTCAGACTAAAAGCAGACAGTGGCACCAATTTACTACACATTTCAAGATGTTTTAAAACTAAATATGTCTGACACACAGGCCCTTTTCTCTTCGAGGATGTGTAAGTCACTATTGGATGGACATGATTTATACAAATCCTGATAGTAATTCTTTATCTAGCCATAGCGACAAAGCTCTCCCTCTTGCAACTCTTCCTTTAAATAGGTATTTATAGTTAACTACTTAAATAATGGGGAAAAGTATATATCTTGCTGTCTTAGTACCTTCCTGTTAAGGTACTGAATACTTTAGCTTACATGGCTTCCTATCAGAGCTCTATTATAAAGCAGATGCAGGAAAATTTGCAGACACATCTTTGCAGTAGAAGTTGTTTGCTACAATAGATAACATTAGGGGTAACAGACTGACGCATGCATATGCTGTTGTAAATTTTACATCAAGAATTTCACTGTCAGTGGTAGTGTTGAGAAAGCTATGTGGTTTAGGGTGCAATCTTGTAATAGCGATGGTAGAGGCAGACTAACTTGAATGCTCCAGTAACATGTTCTTGTTTGGTTATCCATCAGGTTGTATTATTGTTTATTTGGAAGAGGAAGATTTAGCTGGAGTAGTAGAAAAGTTAAAAACAAAAACGCAAGACAGGATTGGGATGGCAGCCAGCTACTGCCATATTGCATCTCCCACCCCTCAGGGCAAAACAAGACAAGGCCATGCTAAGTTAATGGCTTCATCTTGGGTAAGACACCCGTGGTGCTCTCTACTGTTAAAACCTATTACTGTTCCACCACGTTTTGTCACTACACAATTCCTTGTTAACTCAACAAGGTAAGTTTTTACCTCCTACTCTGTCAACATGGAAGATAAAATTTTGGTTTCTAACAGCAGAAGCTTTTTTGTTCATATATTAAATAACTTGAATCCATAACGCCTAATACAAGAAAGTGTTAATATTTAAAAATGGAAGAGAGTTGCTTGTTGGAGCATGTTGCAAAGTGTGCTTTGACATTATACCATTCCAAGGCTAATAAACTATTTAAATAATTTGTTTCCAACTTAGCATATTCCTCTATCATAGTCATTTAATCAGCAGTACAGGAAACTCTCATTTAATTGGCACCCGTGGGGATTGGTAGATGCCAGATAATTGTAGTTTCTGGTTACTTGAGAGTTGCTATTAAAAATAGGCCTAATACTGTACACTGTACTGTTTGGTTTGATTTGTTCTTGGGTTGGAGAGAGAGGGAATGTATTCCTATTTTCCTTTTTAAAACTCTAAAAAAAATCTAAGGTATGTTTCTGTGGGGGGGGGGGGGGGCAGAAACTGCAGCACATGAAAATTGTACTGTATTTCATCAATTTTTTTTTCTAGTTGCTTGAGTTACGGTCAACTGAGAGTGCTTGTCTATTAACTTCATACTTTATCATCAGCAAATTGTTTCTTTAAGAATTTCTTTACATAAGATGTTACCTACACTGAGGCTGAAGATATAGCAAAACTATTGGTCGATAAATTTAACTCTGACTTTACTCCCTTGTCTTTCCCTCCATCTGTCCCTCAAGGTATTCCTGAAACTGGCTTGCCTGCAGCTATCACACTGGACCAAATCCTAAAAGTGCTATCGAAAGCTAAAAAATACTACGTTGATTGACTCCTGACAATATCCGTAGAAGTATCTTCAATAGCATGGAGCACGACTTGGCCACACCTCTAACAGCACTGTTCAGTCTCAGTGTTCGTACAAGTTTTGTACCAAGTGAATGGAGAACAGCTACGGTCATTCACCTGCATAAGGGAGGGCTTTCCACAGACCCAGATAATTAAACCCATAAGTCTGACCAGTCCCATATGCAAAGCCATGGAAAGACTTGTCATGGAATTGATCAGTCATTACATAGCGAACCTCCAAACACTGGACCCATCTCACTTTGGATTCTTCAGGGGCAGGTCATGTTTACTCAGATTGGTGGAAAAATGTTACACACTGCATACGTCAACCTGTCTAAAGCTTTTAACACAATTTCCCCACACAGGCATAGTAGAAAAACTAAGTAAACGGGGAAATAAACTCCTGTGTCACCCACTGGGTTGCTAGCTGGCTCACAGATAGGATGCAAATAATCAAAATAGGGGCATTTAATTTACCTCTGGAAGGAGACTAGTCACCAGGAAGTCCTCCAGGGTTCTGTGCTTTTACCTCTCCTGTTTGGCATTTACTTTTCTGAAGTAAAAGCAAATAGGAAGGTTTGTCCCAGAGAAATAACTGGGACCAAAAAATGTATTATTGTATCTTTTAGGAAATCATCTATCCCAAGGGACTACCACGTTGACAATATGCCCCTAAGAGTTGATGGAGTGGTTCAGGATTTGTGAGCTTATGTGGATACTGACCTAACATTTGACCAACATGTGTCTATTGTTGTAAGAAAGTCCTTGTATATTGCACAGCTTATAATCAGTAAGATTCTGTTTAAGTCTAGGGATGTCATTCCCCCCTTTTACTCCGCCCTCATTAGGACAGTCTTTGAATATAATTCCCCCAGTATCATGTATCTGTCCAGACACATGAAACAACTGGAACATCCACAGAGATACCTTATTAAAAGGATACAAGGCCTAAACCGCATGTCTGCAAAGCCCTATCACTATACTCTTTATCCTACAGACTGCTAAGAGGTGACCTGTGTCTTGCATACAACGCATCCTCCAGCCCATTACTGATGTATTTACTACACATCAGCAAGTCAAATAGCATCAGAAATGCTCTGTATAGGGATCTAAACTACATTTGCAACATCAGCAGAACAGTTTAGATGAACAGGTTTATCTCTCAGAGGATACCGCTGCTGTAGAACAGGCTGTCCTTCCACATAAAACAAAGTTCATTCCTCTCCATATTCAAGTGCAAGTTAAATCTATGGATGGGAAATAGAAAGTTTACTGCAAGACTGCCCCTGTACTATTAATGGACAGAGGCAGCTTCTAAATGCTTTATCCCATGCATGAGTTCTCCCACATTATCTATTGTATGATCCGTATCCTCATTAGGGATATATAATATACAATTATCAATCAATGGGAATGGGTAAGGCCAGTCTCTAACCAAATGAGATAGGTTGTTTTGAACACAAAAGGGAAAATTAACTAGGCTTAAAATGGTCCTCAAAGGCAGCAAGCCTAGTACTTACCTATGAACCTCTAAGACCTCCAAAGTGACACATTCCTCCTCTGTGGGTTTTGAACTTTATGCTGTAGAAGCTGACTTTTCCTTCATTTTAACAAACAGATATGAAATCATTTATAGCTCATAAGTCTAGTAAAAAGAGTCTTAAAGTTTCAAGCTGTCATTAAAAAAAATACCTTTCTTGATATTGCAAAATTATGGGAGTTTCACTAATTTCATTTCAAAAGTGGTCATAGCAGTGTATCTTGATCAGTCCGATCAACTGCGAGTCTTTTGTCTTGACTGCCAAATTATGGAGATTTTTCTTGTGCTTGTTTGAATGTACACAGTTTCAGTATTACACTGGGAGAGCCAGATAATTAAGAAGAAGTGAAAAGCATTTTGTTTTGTTAAAAAAAAAAGAAAGTCTACCAATCAGTAATCAGACTTGGCCTGAAAAGTTATCCCACTGCACTGACAAGCACAGTAAGAATGTTTTCTAGGGCAGCAGCAGCTACATGGGCAGTATGTTTCGGAAATGCTTTTGCACTGGATGTTTTACATAGCTGCTACATGGACTAGTAATAACTATCTTCACAAAATCCAAGTTGGATGCACAGTCTAGGTAGGACAAGTTTTGGCATGACTGTGCTACATGGCGTCTTTTAACTGTTCACCACCCAGCATTTAGGAACAGTGTTTGGGAATTTACCTAAATGTTATTATTTACTGCCAGAGTTGCCACCTCTCATAGTAAGAGGTTCTTTGCCTGTGTTAGTGTTTTTTTTTTTTTTTTGGGTGATCCGTTTTCCACCCACATTCCGAAGCATGCAGTAAGTAGACAGGGATTCAGAATTGTCTGTGTGTGTGTGTGTGTGTGTGTGTGTGTGTGTGTGTGTGTGTGTGTTTATTTGGTACAAAAGAAAGACCTGGAAACCTACTTGCATTTCCCCCTTTGCCTTATAAACTCCATGGGTAAGAGTAGCTGCCCATGGAGTCACTGTTGTAATTGGCTGCAACTTGAAAGAGACCCTTCCCTAAGAAGCTGGTACACATTTAAGGTATAGTAGATCCTTGAGTAGAGATCACTAACAGTAAAGCTGTTCTAACTTCCTTCCTTCTCCAAAGAAAGTTTTACATTATTTTATTGTAACTACTTGTTAGTTTGTTACATGGTTACTTTTATTTATTATGAAAATATTGCCTTGTACTAAGAACAGAGATTTGCCAAAGTCACAGCTCCATAAGAACAGAGAAAGGCTCCTGGCAAAGTTGTGTATGTAGGAGCTCTTTTTGTGCAAACTAAGGTTTCATAGGACTCTGGCCGTACCTCTTAACTATTCTGTTTATGAATTTTGGACAGTTCCAAACATAATGGGCAAATAAATGCCCAAAACTCCAGGGCAGTTTTTAAATGTTTCAGTATTTTACTTGAAAAGTTAATTTAACAATAGGTTTTACATCAACATGCATTTTCTAAGTAGTAAGAAATATAAAACTCTGACTGGCATTATTGACTGAATATAATCATAAATGATTTAGCAGAAACTCAGAAGTGTTATGAGGAACTGGGCAAAAGCATGAGGCAAAATCAGACACATTTGAGAAGTATGACTCTGACAAAAGATCATCATAGACGACCTTCGAGAAATAAGCACACTTGATGAAAAAAAAATTAAACCCAAATACTTTATGAAGTACTGTTACTCTTGAAAGTATATAGTCAGGTACATACCTTAAACACAGCTCATTTAGCTTTATTGGCAGGGAGCAGTAAAGAGAAAGGACTAGGTAAAGAGAATGAACTAGAAAGGTGGTAAAATCAAGTCCATCTGAGTATGTTCTTTAATTCAAAATAAATCCCATAGATGCGCACAAAACAAGGACTAATATGATCTAAAAGATGGGACTAAACTTTTCAAGTTAGCTTTATCTCCTCAACAAAAGTGGTGTCTGAAGAGTATGCTGTACGAGTTGAAGAAGTCCCATTTTTTGAAGATTTCAGCAGAGGTACAACTTCAAATTGCATATAAAAAAGAGAGAGCCCCATTAAAAGGAGTCCTATATGGTATTTTAAAGAACATATTCACGATATAACATTTTAAATAAGCCTTCCTCCGTATATTTGTTAATTGGATCTTTTGTTTGTGCATGGCTTAAAACTTGGTGACTAGTTCTTCACAAAGGAATACTCTGACACTGGTGACAAATACCAGTCCAGGAATGTGTGAACACCAGTCCCCTATCCTCTTTTCTGCCCGACAAAGAATTTTGGATGGTATACAAGTTCAGGAATATTTTTGCTTTTTCTGGTTTAGTTGTGAGAATAAGCTTTTTGCCATTCATGGTGTATTATGGGAACTGTATCTTAATACAGATGAGCTTCCAAACGCATCATAATACCAGGTGACACTCAAAACATTATTTGTAGCGAAGCCACATACTGTGCTGAGTTTGGTTGAGCTATACTGTTATAATGCATTTCAGAGACATGCACAATTAGCATGCTAAATAAGTGTGCTAATAAGCTTGTTAAAGCCTTGCTGTGAACATTGTTGAATTTCTAACCACATAGTTTTAACAACTGTAGATAAGTGCCTTAATGAGTAGCCTGCAGCTGCTTAAACTGCATAGATAAAGTTATGCTTTGTTGGTAAACTGTTTGTGTTGAAATGAATGAGTGCATCTTCATTAACAGCTGTGTGTACCCTTCATAGAAGTTGTGCACTGTAACACCTTTGAATTTCCATATTATGTACTTTTGTCATGGCAAAGGTGTCCATGATGAACAAAGGCCTAGTTTACATAGGGCACAATCACAGCTAGGCTGCTCACTTGTGAGGTAGGTACTGAGCAGCTAGATTTAGAAAATTCCATTCCTTCTACATGCTATACAACACCATGCAGGATGGCCTGGAGTAGTATGCAGCTGTTTATGAAAACAACCTGTTTTTTTAATGCGAAGGTCTCAGCTAGAAGAATCGGTACTAAGAAAAGGTGATGTGGATTTTGTGACTGTACTTTGCTTAAAAGACTTTCTTGCTCCACCTTTTACTTATCTTTTGAGACAGTTGTTAATATCATTGGACTGTCTATTAAATTGTATGGGACAGTGTGTGGGCAGAATTTTTCAAGACCAAGCTGAGCCACGTGTGTTCTCTTGGGCATGTATGGAAGTGGTGCAGAACACCATTTGGAGAAGAAAAAAGAAACTGCAGAAAAGAAAAGTTTGTTTATAAGTCTTGTGTTTTAAAATTTATCTAAGTATGGAATTATTGCTGGGATTGGTTTTATTGTGTATTGTTTTTAAATTGAATTCCAGAATGAATGTTGCGATAGCCTGTCTTTCTGTTTATGCACCTGACATTCAGCCACACCTTGGAGACTGTGAATGAAAGTGGTCCTTGTCATGTTACTACTCACTGAGTGAATCTGTGGAGAATCACTTTTGGATGGCTGAAGAGATTCTATCAAAGTATCCAGTGACTTGTCGGGCTGGAGGCAGTTCTGCAGGAAACTTTTAACCTGATTGGTGTGGCTGGTCCTGGGACCCTTTTTAATCACTTTCAACACTCAAGAACAATTCCTTAGGGACATGTAAGTCAACATCCGGATATGACTGAGGATGACATCTGAAAGAACATATATGAAAGGATTGTTTTGCTTGATCCATCCTTGAGTAGTGAGTTTATGTTTGATTTCTGTGCTAGTCATGAGTTTATTGCAAACTCCATATTTGAACACAGAATAGCTTTAATTGTTTTTGCTGCTAGAGAGTCTTGGACAAAAGATCAGTGTAATCTTGTCATCAAACCAGAGGCCTTGTAGGGCACTTCGGTCAAGAGAGGTGCTTAACTGTCAACTGATCACCACTTGCTCTTAAATTGGTTTATATGATCAGGCAGTAGCCGAATACTTTTAGAAAACCCAAATGTGGAGTGAGGTTATCTTGAAAACACCTAGCAAGTTTTGCTGTGTAGGATGCATTCACCTCCTTTCTCTGAAAGAGCTTTTTCAGACACCTGCTGAGGTCTGGGATGTGTAATCTGAATGGATCCTTTTCAAGTCCTCAGTAGTTTTACCGTGAAGGAGCTATGGCTAAAAGGTTGTTCTTATAAGTAGTTGTTCTAACTACAGGACCTGGTAGTGGACACCAGCAGAGAGGGAAGAGGTCAGGTTAGAGAAACATGCCTACTTTGCTATGCTAGTTGGGGGTGTCGGGTTCAGTCTCCATAGTAGACCAGTAGTTACTGAAAGATCAAGAAGGCAGTATCTGCCGTAGTCACCCAAGTTGAAGGCCCATATGTGATAGGGCTTTGGTGAATCAGTGGAGAATCACTTCTGGATGGCAGCAAAGATTCTAGGACAGTATCCAGTGACTTTTCTGGCTGCAGGCAGTTCTCATTTGAGGCAAAGAAGCCATGATTTTAAATGGGAACATTGTTGTGAGGTGGGTAGCTTTGAGGAACTCCTGAACTTGAACATTCCCTCCTTTGATGTGACAGAGCTAAAAGTAGCTGGTAGGATTCGGTCTCTTTATTTAGATTAGAGGGTAGATATAGTTGTGTGGTCCAGAAGATCACTGAGGAGCCTAGCCAAGTTTCCCAGTTACCCCAGACCACTGTGTGGATAAAGGGTTTGCTCAGTGTCACACAGTAGAACGAAGGAAGTCAACACCCTGGGCTACCAGAATCAGTCACTTAACAGCTCATATCCGTAAATCCTCTGCATTAGCTACTAAAATTGTTGGTGAGGGTACCCAGATGAAGGTGTAGTAACCTAAACTATTTAGGTTATACCATTGTATAGGATATGATCACAAGCCAGATTTCAAAGTTTTAGGGAACCTTCCACTTGCCCAGGCAGTCATCGTGTCAAGTAGAACCATATAAAAAGGAAGGCAGTTTGGGGGCCAAAAGCTTCAAAGTTTTCTTGCCACTGAAGTACTCTGCCTATGTGGGCTTTGTGGAACTGATAGTCTGCATGCTATCCTTTCAAGGCTGGACACAAGTACTTTTCTAGGGAAAACCTTCCAGTCTGTCATTTTTTTGTGATTAAGAAATGTTTTTTGTCTGTGAATATTTTAAATTTATGCTAGGAAATTTTTTTTTTGTTGTTGAACTGTCATGTTTGCGGAAATGACTTTTACTGCTATTGTGCCTTTGTGAAAATAAAAATGTAAAATCTGTTTTTCTGTTATTTTCTACATCTCTGTGTAGAATAAGTGTGATGGGACAAGTTATTACACTTTTAGGTTTACCAATTTGCTTAGGCTCTGTTAGCTGCTTGTGAAACTTCCCTAAGGTTTGAACATGGAGCAGTTGTCTGCTTTCACAGTTCTTGCCTCTTCCAGAAGAAAAAGAAAAGCTACTAGAGAATCTTGGGTATTTGACCAGCTCTGTCACTGCCTCAGCCACCAGTCAGTGACTGTTGTGGCTAAAATGGGTTCCTCATACTGCTCATCTTTTATTCCTGGTTCCTGTTTTTGTAATTCCTCGGGAAGACACTGAGAACAGTGGGACTGCCACATTCTCTGCAGCTGTAGGGTTGCCCTCACTGGACAAGGGAGAGCCACTCTCGTCAGTCTAGGGAGAGGAAATGAGTGATGGTATGTTGCTTAGCTGAGGTAAGGTGCTAGATTCCCAAGCTAGTGATCCTGTCATGGGTTAGGGAATCTCCCAAAAAGTTAAAGCAGAAACTTAAAAAATGTTTTCCTCTTGTATCTTTAACTAAGGACAGGGAATATTTGCTAAGGGATTACGTTCCTCTTTCAGTTTTAGGTTGTGTTTCCTTGCTACCTATATAGAACCCATCACTGCACCAATTTAATCCAGCTAAATTGGCTTGAGCTACCAAAACATATTTCGTATAACCTTCTAGTCCTTGCCCATAAAATAATTTACAACCCTGACTACTCTCCCTCACTCAAAAAACTTATCTCCCTTTGCAATAACCCTCGAACACTGAGGTCATCCAGCCGCCTTCTTATCCAAACTTGTAAAACTAATGACTCTCTTCTTACCAACTCAGTAGGGAGAATCTGGAACAAAATTCCTCCTGACATTACCTCACTGCCCTCCTTAAGTCTATTTAAGACCAAACTAAAACTCTATCTGGTCAACACATACCTGCTACTGTCCTAACCCTAGCTAGCTATCTCTCTGAACTTACATTGTTCCCAGACTCAGGGTCTCAAATATATCTACTGAATCATATCTTGAATATATTGTAATCACAAACTTTATCTTGATTTGGTTTTTATAAAACTAAAACCTTACCTGTATTATTTAATATATAGTTGTTTTTTGTGACTTGTTTGTATTGTCTTGTCTGGAGCTTTTCTCCCCGGGCCTCCGCTGAAAATGGACATGTATCCAGTCGGATCCTCCCGGTTAACAAATGTAAAATAAAAAATAAATAAAATACCTTCTAATAGAAATCTGACAGTGATTTCCAGTCTGATGGTCAGGAGTGGAGAGAGTCTGAAGATTCTGATTCTGAAGAAAGTTTTTCTTAAGATTTCCTTCCAGAAGGATAGTCTTTTTCTGAGATTCTAAAGAAAACAAAAGATTCAGTTCAGTAGAACAGAAGGAAATTAGTATTGCCAATCGAAAGTATTATGATTTGTTAGAAGTAGATTTTCCACAATTTGCAGCTGGACTTCCTGTCTTATCTGCCTTTGACTATGTTTTCTTAACACTTTGCAGTATGCATGACAACCAGCCCCCTGCCCCACTGAAATCTGAGAGGTTATATGTAAAGCATCCCAGACACACAGATGTATGCTTACCTCAAATCAAATCCCACTGCGGTTTCTTTACCTACACCTTCCACTGTTAAACATATTGTGAATGCTAACCCCATTCCTTTTGACAAGGATGGGATAGCTTTTGGCAGATTTGGGAAGAAAGTTTATTTTTCTGCTACATTAACTTTCAGAATTTTGAGCTGCCAGGCTCGCAGGATAAATATATTACTGGTTTCTTTTGAGAATATCAGAAAGGTAACAGTTAAACTTCCTTCTATAGAGGTAAATACTGCTTTGAATTCCCTAATTATGCTTACCTGTCAGGTAATAAAACATTCCTTAAAGTGCTCTTATGACTGCTGGTGTTGAATCCAGAGTGGTGACTACTGGTTCATTTATAAGAAGATTTGCTCAGTTACATTTTCATAGCGTACATGATGTTAATATACGAGATTCTAAAATCCCCCCACCCCCAGCATAGATTTTATTGGGGCTTCTGAGGTCCTTAAAAGATTTGATGAAGAGGGTAACTTGATTCAAAGGGTTACTCAGATTTTCCTTCCTTTTCAGGATCATTTTCCAAGAAGCAAAGTAAGTCTTGTTAGCAAAGTACTAACAGGCACCATTTCAGAAGCAGTAAGAAGGAGGTTCAGAGCCAAGGACAAGTCTGAATGACTGTTTACCTCTTCTCTTCCCCAATCCCTTTCCACCCTGACATTCCTACAAATTTCTCCCCGTCTAGGCCTCAGTCTTCCTCTGTGACATCAGAATACGTCAGACTAGTGGGTCCTAGACTTGAGAAGATATAGCAGTGGGAATTCTTTTCCCCTTTTCAGGGAGTTCCTTTTTGTCCTGCAAACCAGATGGGTGTATTCCCTCCTATTTTAGAGCACATGTTGGCTCTGGATTTGATGGAATGTATGCCCTTAGTTCAAATGAGCAAAGGGTTTTTGCTTAAGGATTTTTCTGGTGCTAAAGAAAGAGGGAACTTAAACCTGTCCTAGACCTCACATTTGGCAAACTGTGTCATGGCCGAATGGGAAGATCAGTATGTAATAAATGGTCGCTACAACAGGTGTTGGGTCATGTACACTCGATGTTTGGGTGACATCATTATTTTATGGAAAGATATAAACCGTAAATTAGAAGAATTTTTGCATTTTATAAACACTACTGTTGATTTTTTTGTTCTTTTCATCATGTTATGATAGAGAATCCATTATTTAGATGTAGAGATATCCAAGAATTATGAAAAAGGTAAATTAATGTCCAGTTTTTATGGAAAACCTACATTCTCCAACACATACCTGCACTTTTCTAGCTGGCACCCAATTTATCAGAAAAATCTGTAGTGAAGGGCCAGCTAGTAGGAGTAGCCAGGATGGTGTCTGAAATGGGCATGTTTATTAGAGAATGTGAAACGATCATCTCTATGTTTTTAAAGAGGGGTTACCATGTTGAATTTTTGGAAGAAGTGAGAAGTGGCATAACCAGGAAAAGAGAGAACGGATTTTACAAGCCGAATCTTGACAGTGGAGAAACTGTAGGGCAAAACAAGAAAGACAGTTTGGTAAATAGGGGACCCTTTATTTCTACCTGTACCCTGGACAGTAAGACTATTTGTGAAGTGATTAATAAAAATTGGCAGATTTTTAAGGGTGATTCAATTGCAAATGGAAAAATGGGCGAAAAAACGGTTTTTGTATCAGAAAGGATAAGTCTTTTAAAAAGTAGATAGAATGGGGGTGCAAGGATGTAACAATGGATGGAATTGGTACAAGGAAATGTGGAGCTTGCTCCCAACACCCCTACATTCTTAGTAGGAATCGATTTGTTATTAGGAATGTCATATATATAAAACTATGGGTCGGTGTAATTGTAATAGTATTACTGTACTTCACCACAAACTGGAAACAGAACATCTCATCACCACACAAAGAAAGAAGACAGTGATTACCTTTATATTTTATTAAAATTATAGCCAGTCCAGTAGTAGATCCACAATGTAGTCCCACAAAACAGGTAAAATAAGCACACACTGGATCCAATAAAATCTGGTTAGCAGCAAATACAAAGCATAAAATGCAGACTCTAGCACCTCGGCTCTTCAGCCTTTACAGAGTATATGATAGCATCAGTGTATTGTATCTTGCTCAGTGTAACCAGTGTTTGGCATTTTTTGTTGGAAAGACCTCGAGAAGGTTAAGGGACCGAATTTATGAACACTTTTTAGACATTAAGAACTGCATGACAAACATTGCACTGTATAGGCACTTAATGAATTTTCCCAGTCATTTATTTGGTTTTCTAGTTGTAAACAAAGTTTCAAAAGATGTTCAAGGTAAAATTGTTGAACACTTGGATATGTGTGAGTTAAAGTGGCAAATTAGGTTGAATGCAACTCACTATCCAGGTTTAAATGAAACTTTATCCATTCATTCTGTGTTAAAATTTAAGCAATTAGATTTTAAATGATTTTATTGGCTGTTGTGAAGATCAGGTGACTTATATGGTTGCTAATAATGTGATATTTTTAAGACTGTTAATTGAGTTCTGAAGAAGTTCCTGTGGGAACGAAAGCGCTTAGCTCATTTTTTATTTTAATAAGTTAAAATGGCTATTGGTGTCTTGTGGACTGCACCACTGATTTATATTTTTTGAGTTACTTGTTTGTGGACTGTTTATAAGTTTGTGGATGTGAAGATGTCATCTCCAATTTTGTGCAGTAGCTTAGACACCAGTAATAGCAATTTGGCGGCCATTTCTGGGATGAATACACAGCCTGCTGGAAATTTAATGTCATTGTTGTATCCAATTAATCAAATCAATCAACAGGTGGCAGATATCATTGCATCTGGCAACAACAATTCGAGAACTGGTTTCTCTCTGTATAGTTTAGGACTTCCTTTAACTCAAGCAAGTATCACCAACCTTCATGAAGGAATGAGAGGATTGAACAGATTGCCAGTACTTGAGGAATGGAAGGCGAATCATTTCAATATGAACCGTAATACAGAGGTGTGGTCTAATCTTAATTCCAGTGCGCAAATACCAAGTTTGAGTGAAATGTTGCACTCATTAGACAAACAGCTCTTTACATATAAAAGACTGCAACTGGAAAATGTCTATTTAATTGAATCTATCCACCTAAAGTGTGTTCTGAAGGGATTAAGGCTTTGGCTGTTTCCTAATGGGGCTACAATCAATCCCGAGATGCTTAAGGAATTATCTGAGGTGTTTGATAGAGCTGGGTGCGCACTAATGAAAGTTATGGAAAAGTGCAATGAATTAGAGCTGGATAAGCTGTCTAGACTAATAGACGATTTAGATAAAATGATTCTTGATGACCTATTATTCAAAATGTATGAAAATAACTATTTCAACTTTATTGATAATGTGGAGAAGCAATGTGACAATATGTTAAGTAGAAAAATGAAAAAAAATAGAGACTTGGAGCAGTATTCAGAGAATATTGCTTATCCAAAACCTCCAGGTCCCTATGGCAGCCAAGTTGAAAGAGCCAATAGGCGAGTGACAATGATGGAAGTTCTGCCCACTGCTGCTGGAAGCGATAGCAATAGTTTCAGTGAAATGAGCGAGTAGATCCCTTTAGGGAATGGTGAAATACGCAGGTCAGAGTGTTTGATGAACAGAGAATGAATTCAATGAACGGAGAAGCAGTACAAGAAGGAAGGAGCAAAATCCAAACAGAAACAGTGGAAGAGGAGATAATTTTTGAAATACCTTGTTTGAGTGATTCTGACTTTGAGACTTTTACTCTACAGTTTAATATTGTATCTAACAATGAGGGAGACTTCAAAGTGCACAATTACTCACATAAGACTTTAAATAACTGCCATGCCAGTTTACTGTCCAAGGGACTTTCATTTGTGCTGGCAAGATGAGCAGGTCTTGTAGAATCTATTATTGACTTAAAATTGTTTTGCTGAAAATGAAATCTATGCATGTCACTAAATGAGAACATGGAACAAGGAAGTATATTGTATAAACCCAGTACTTTTAACCCCCCATTGCAGTATCTGATACAACAGTTTGAAACATTTTGTGAGTTAGACATCAGAAAAATATTAAAGGATATATATGAAATTGCATTTTGTAATCTAAACAAAAATGAAAAAGAGCTGTTATTTGATGTCTGTACTGATATGAATATCAGAGTAATGAAACCGGATAACAGGGGTGGACTGGTAGTAATGGAAAGGGTGGACTATTTGAATAGTATGTGTCAGCTTTTGTTGGGTACTTATGAAGAAGTTTCAAGAAGTTAAATGAATGTAGCATTTTTAAAAGTTGACAAAATGCTAGAAGACATGGTGATGCAGGGACAGATCTCTGAAAGAGAATATAAATATATGTCCAACCCTAAGCCAGTGATTGTACAGATTTTTGGGATACCAAAGATTCATTTAGATATTAACCCCCCATTCAGACCAATTGTTGATGGGGCAAAGTCAAAAACATGTCATATAGCAAATTTCTTGGATTTAAATTTAAAAGGTGGTATAAAAAAATTAAACAAGTGTGTAGAGATTCTTGGGAATTTCTGAGGAAGTTGAATCAGGTGGAATTTGACCCTGACTTCATTTTTGTGACTGTAGATGTTCATAATTTACTTTCAGTGATTCCCCCATAAGGAAGGGTTGGAATATGTTGAAGAACAGATAAATAAGCATTTCCAAATGGAAAGTTGGAGGATAGCCATATCACATTTAATGGAAGTGGTATTAGAAAATTTTCTGCATTTTGAAGGGCAGAAATGTATAGGCCAGGTGTGGCCATGGGGGGGGGGGGGGGTCACATCCACTCCTTTGTTTGCAAACTATGTCATGGCCGAATGGGAAGATCACTATGTGATAAATGGTCCCTACAACAAGTGTTGGGTCATGTACAGTCGATTTTTGGATGACATCTTTATTTTACGGAAAGATACAAACAGTAAATTACAAGAATGTTTGCATTTTATAAACACTACGGTTGATTATTTTTTCCTTCTCATCATGTTATGTTAGAGAGTGAATCCATTATTTCGATTTAGAGATATCCAAAAATTATGAAAAGGGTAAATTAATGTCCAAAATTTATAGAAAATCTACATTCTCCAACACATACCTGCATTTTTGTAGCTGGCACCCTCTTTATCAGAAAAAAAATCTGTGGTGAAGGGCCAGCTAGTAAGAGTAGCAAGGGTGGTGTCTGAAATGGACATGCTTATTAGGGAATGTGAAATGGTAGTCTGTGTGTTTTTAAAGAAGTTACCCTGTTGAATTTTTGGAATAAGTGAGAAGTGAAGTAACCAGGAAAAGAGAGAATGGGTTTTACAAGCCGATTCTTGACTGTGGAGATACTGTAGAGCAAAACACCAAGAAAGACCGTCTGGTAAATAATAGGGGAGCCTTTATTTCTACCTGTACCCTGGACAGTAGGGCTATTAGTGAAGTGATAAAAATTGTCAGATTTTTAAGGGTGATTCAATTGCAAATGAAGAAAATTGGTGAAAAAACTGTTTTTATATACAGAAAGGATAAGTCTTTTAAAAAGTGGGTAGAATGGGGGTGCAGGGATGTAACAATGGATGGAAGTGGTACGAGGAAATGTGGAGCTTTCTCCCAATGCCCCTACATTCTTAGTAGGAATCAGTTTATTAGGAATGTCACATATATAACTATGGGTCGCTGTAATTGTAATAGTATTAATGGTGGTGTATCTTGCTCAGTGTAATCAGTGATGTTATGTTGTCTGCATCTCACCTTCGTTCTTGCTGTTTGGGTTTGGAGCTGACCCTCTGCTCCAAATCAGCTGTATACTGTAGCTCAAGAGCTTTTCCTGGCTCAAGGCTAGCCCCTATCCCAGCATGCCTAGCGGTAGTTACCTAGATCTCGTTTGCCGCTTGCAGTGTCGAGATTGTGGATACTGGCTCAGGCTGTGTTTTCTCTTTATTATATTTTTGAAGAAAAAATGTTGCTCTTATGTTATCTAACTTGTTAACAGTAGTTGTCCTTCGTATTTCAACTTTTCCCTGTCCCGTGCAAGTGACTTGCTTTGTTGTGGACTAACCGTTTTTCTCTCTGGCCCTTTTCCCTCTTCTAAACCCGTTTAACTTAGAGGGTTCTTCGTTTTTTCTTGCATTCCTTAATATCTATTAAGTTTTAAGGAGTTGCCTTTTAAGTTAGAGGCTCTCCTTAGGTGGGGAGTTCGCCGTTTAACTTAGAGGCTCTCTCCCCTTCTCTTCTTTCTTGTCTGTATAAAAAAAAAAAAAAGGGGGATTTTTTTGTCTGTATTTGCTAGTTTATCTTGTTAGTAGTGTGTTTTTTTGTCTAGCTTTAGATAGTGCTGTTCAACATTATGTCGAAAAATGCTGTCAAGGAATCTAAACCTTCAGGTTTCAAAAAGTGCGATTCGTGCTGTCAAAAGATGTCCCTTATGGATGGGCACACGAGTTGCGTGTATTGTTTAGGGCCTGTTCACCTCTAGGATTCATGTTCTATTTGCCATGCATTTAGTTCACGACTCCTGCAGGACAGAAAGAACGAATTGATCTTAAGAAGGTTACTGAAGGGCCCTTTGCTGCTATGGAGGGGATTCAGCCAGCAAAAAAACTGGAAAAACCCAAGCGTTCATCCTCTTTGGCTCCCATTTCGGAATCATCAAAAGAGAAGGTCCAGTTACAAGCTAAGTCGGACCCGACTTTCGGTTCTGACAAGACACTCTCACCTACAGCTCCATCTGTTGTTTCAGAGCCAGTAAGGTCTCATAAGCGATCCAGGTCTCCTACCTTGTAACCGGTGCGGTCTGCTCCACAGACTCCTTTATTACAGTCTGTGGCAGGCAGTCACCAGTCTTCAACCCATTCCTCTCTGTCATCCAGGAGCCTCTCGGATGATGATGTGGAGAGGGTGGTGAAGAGGCTTCTTAGGACACCAGCATTGGCTAAAATACTTTCAGGCCCATCCCAGATGGAAATGGTGCCGACAGCCCAACCAACATCTGTCTCGATTCCTCCTCCGATTCCTCTGAGCTCGGAGTCGGAGTGTATGGAAGTCGTAGTGGTGACACCATCAATTCCAGTAACCTCCGGTCTTTTGGTTCTGACTACCACTCCGATCTCCTCGATACCCCCTTCTATCGAGGGATCTGGAAGCCAATGCTCCCTCATCAGCTCCGAGGGGGGAAGCAACATTGGAACCTTGTCTACCCTACTGTCCTTCTCGGAGCTTCGGCGCAGGTAAGCTTGGCTCCTACATTGGCCTCAGAGCCACCGCCCTCGGTTCAGAGGAGGTCTCCAGCTTCTTTGGAGCCAGAGACTCAAGCATAGCGAACCCATGCTCCAGGATGCCCCATTGGGTGATCCCACTTCTTCCGAAACCTCCCCTGAGCATCCCTCAGAGGAGGTCCCTCGGAAGAGAACTTGCAAGAGGAAGCATGTGGACTCCCCCGAGTCCTTGACATCAGACACAGACTTGGATGACTCAGAAGGGTCCCCACGGTCCCCCTCTGAAAATGTCTCCTTTTCAGACATCTTAGAAATCCTTAGACAGAGGGGTGAGTGGAAGTCCCTTGCCCCTTCTGAAGATGAGTCAATGTACCTGGATGCATTCGGTTCCCGACCCTCCACTTCTTGGGTATGTCCTCCTTTTGACCCACTATTGCACATAATGAGTCTGAAGGCATGGAGTTCTCCAGACACGATGGAACCAGTTCTGTGGAGGCCCAATAAATTCATAACAGCTGCTGAAGATAGAGCCTTCTTATCTAAAGGTGTTCCCGTTGATGCTATGGTGGTGGCAGCAGCCACCAAGAAGGAATTAGTGGAAACTTCATCTGTCCATCTGCCGAATTAAGAGTCTCGTATGATGGACAGATATGGGAAGCATATGTTTTCAGCGACCTTTACACTCAGGTCGCTGAACTATTTGTCACACTTTACAAGGCTTCAAAGGGATCTCCTCAGAGTTAGGAGATACCTTACAGGATCCTACAGCTACGGGAGCCTCGGACAAGACTGCTTCTCAGCTTGTGACCTTGACTTCGGTGGTTAACTCCTCCATGAGGCTAATTTCTTATACAGCCGATGGGGCGAGCAGGGTGGCAGGCACAGGGGTGGCCTTACGCAGACATTCCTGGATGCACCTTTGTCATTTTGCAGAGCCCTTCAAGTCTTCCTTTACCAATATCCCCTTTGACGGCTGATCCTTATTCTGGCCTCAGGTAAAAGAGACCATTACCAGGTGTGAACATGATGCAAAACTCTCTCTGCCATGGGAGTACGTTTTTCTGCTCCATCTAGGCCTTATCCTAAGGGCCAGAAGAGCTGAAAGATGTGGTTCCGGAAATCCCAGGAAGCTTCGCCTGACACACTTGGAGACTTTTCCCCCAGGGGCAGAGGGGGAAATAATGGAAGACGCTGATCTCATGGCGGGGGGGAGGTCCGCAGAATCAGGGCAACAGAGATACCTTCTCTGGCAGGCCCTTCTAGCGCTCCTGAAGGGAGGCCCGACTCTCCTACTATGGAGACAGTTGGGGGGGAAATTATCCTTGTACCTAGAAGCCTGGCAGACCATCACAGAAGATATGGGTACTGTCGATAATATCCAGAGGTTACAATATCCCCTTCTCCCAGCTTCTCCTGTCAAAAAGACAATGCCCTATCCCATATGTTCCACCCAATCTTCGGGATCAAGCAAACCTAGAGGGTCAAAGGTTACTAAGAAAAAAAGTCATCCAGGAAGGTCCCGACAGACCAAATTGAATCTGGAATTTACTCAAGGTTCTTTTTTGCTCCAAAGAAAACAGGGTACTGGAGACCCAAATTGGATCTCAGCAGGCTGAACAAATCAGTCAAGAAAACAAAGTTACGGATGGTAACACTGCAGTCCATTCTTCCCTTCCTAGGACAGGACAACTGGATGTGCTCTATCGATCTCCAGGATGCGTACTACCACATAAAAATGGACAGACGGTCAAGGAGATATATACGCTTCTGGCTGGGAGCCAATCACTATCAGTTCAGAGCACTGCCCTTTGGTCTCACGACAGCCCCCAGGGTGTTCACCAAATGCATGGCAGTAGTTACGGCTCACCTGAGGCGTCTAAGATTCCGGGTGTTTCCATATGTAGATGACTGGCTCCTTACTGCCACCACCGAGCATCAGCTAATCAGGGCAAAGGAATCCACAGTTCGCTCTTGTTCCCAACTAGGGATCACCATAAAGTACAAAAAGTCTGCCTTGTTGCCTTGTCAGTATATTACCTTTATAGGGGCAGATTTAGACACAAGCGCTATGATAGCAAAGCTGCCTCAAGAAAGATTATTAACAATTCGTCGCCAAGTTGCAATGCTATTGACAGAAAAGAGAGTTCAGGCAAGATTTATCCTCAAGGTTCTGGGTTCTATGGCAGTGGCAATCACTCTGGTCCCTGTGGCTTGCTTCCACATGAGAATTCTGCAGTGGCTCCTCTTTGCACATTGGTCGTTCCAGGATTTACCCATGTCACATCAGATTCTGATCACAGAATCTTGCAGAAAGGATCTGGAGTGGTGGCTTTATTCCCCCTAAAGTAACAATAGGCAGGCCATTCCTATCCCTCAACCTGTAGCCACAGTGACCCTGGATGCTTCCCAGATAGGGTGGGGGGCATTATCTGGGACAGACTGTTCAAGGGACTTGGCAGGAACACAAGTACCACTTGCACATCAATGTCCTGGAGATAGGAGTGGTGCTTCTGGCATTGCAAGTACTTCAGGACTTTCTACCTACTGGGACTATAGCAATTCAGCCAGACAATATGTCAGTAGTATGGTACATCAACAAACAGGGTGGAACCAGGTCTTACCCCTTGTGTCAAGAGGCTGTACGAGTTTAGCAACAGGCAATGTCTTCCCAATGCTTTCTGGTTGCAACGCACATCCCATGGAAATCCAACGTGATAGCGGACAAGCTCAGTTGGGTATTCTGATGCCTCACGAGTGGTCCCTGAAGCAGGAAGTTGTGGACTTGATTTTTCACAAATGGGGCCAACCATGCTGCGATCTGTTTGCCACTCCCCTCAACAACAAATGCAGCAGCTACTTTGCCCTAGTCCCACCCCAGGGACGTATTTGTTCATGATTGGCCCCTCGGACTGCTTTACGCCTCTCCACCCTTTCCCCTGATCCCCAAGGTTCTTCAGAAGGCATAGTTGTTGGGTTGCAAATTAATCCTCATTGCGCCTTACTGGCCTCTTAAGATATGGTTCCCATTCCTTTGACCTCACCTGAAGGGGGAGCTTTGGATCCTGGACCCAGTGCCAGATCTCTTGATGCATCAGACGGGGGCTGTCCATCCTTCCATTTAAACTCTCAAGCTGACAGCTTTGTTTCTCCACTTGCAGCCTTAGCCAGGCTTCCTGATGTTTCTCCTGCAGTTCAACACATTTCGATTTCCTCAGATAAGCCCACTACTAGGAAATTTTATGCTAGGTTCTCTTGTTGGGCAGGCAAAAATCAGGTTGATCCTTTTACTCCACCCATTTCAAAGATTCTCGAATTTCTTGCTGAAACTTTTGAGCAAGGAGCAGCTGCAGCTACTATCTGGGTTCAGCTAGCTGCCATTTCTAATTTCCATATGAGAGAAATGGGGTCCATTATCATGTCCTGTAGGATATGTAAGGCATTCCTAAGATGTGCTACCCTCTTAAGACCTCCAATAAGAGAACCTCTCCCCCACTGGGATCTAAATTTAGTTTTAGACGCTCTGATTCTTCCCCCCTTTGAACCATCTGCTTCTTGTCCGCTCAAATTTGTGACTTGGAAGACCTTTTCCTTGGTTGCAGTTACCTCCGTTAGAAAGGTTTCAGAATTACAGGCCTTATCTATTTGTCCCCAGTACGTGATTTTTCATAAAGATCGGGTTTCTCTCAGAACCAACCCCTCTTTCTTATCCAAGGTATGTTCTGACTACAATTTGAATCAATCCATTGAGCTTCCTGTTTTCTTCCCCAATCAAGGCAGCAAGGCAGAGTATAAGCTTCATCAATTGGACGTACATACAGTTACTTTTCTATTTACACAGGTCCAAGGACTTTAGAAAATCTGACCGATTGTTCATATCCTTTGCGGGCAATAAAAAAGGTTGTGCAGTCTCAAAGGTGACTTTATCTTAGTGACTTTCAGACACTATAAAACATGTTTACGATTTGAGTAAACAAAAACTTCCAGGGAAAATTAAAGGACACTCAACAAGGACCTTGGCTACCTCTATTGTTTTTCAAGCCAGACTGCCTTTGGATTCGATCTGTGTGGCAGCTACATGGCTAATCCTCATAGCTTTATCACTCATTACAATGTAGATGTGGCCTCCTGGAACAGGGCATCCTTTGGTTCCACGATCCTGAAGAGTATTTTCCAATGAGCCACCCAAGAATCAGGTGCTGGGGACACTGTCCCAAACAGCAAGAACGAAGGCGAGATATGGACAACACAACATAAAGAAGTTATGTACTCACCATAACATTCCATGTTTGTTGTCCTTGATCTCGCCTTCCTTCTTGCGTCCCCCCCTTTTTCCTCCTTCCTGGAGGATCAAGAGAAATTCCTTGTTTTTTATTGGTTATACTGGCTGAGTTTCCTTTTTACCATACCTTTTGGTTAGTCCTAGTCTCCCCTTCTTGCTCCTGCAGATGGTTTACACCTTTATACGTAGGTGTCCTTTGATATGTAAAACAGGGTATAACTTTTTCTAATTGTATGGTCTACTACTGGATTATCACAAATGAGATCTGGGTAACCACCGCTAGGCATGCTGGGATAGGGGCTAGCCTTAAGCCAGTAAAAGCTCTCGAGCTATAGTATACGGCCGAGTCGGAGCCGTGGGTCGGCTCTGAACCCAAACAGCAAGAAGGAAGGCAAGATCAAGGACAGCAAATGTGGTGAGTACATAACTTCTTTTTTGGCATTTTATGTTGGAAATACCTCAAGAAGGTTAAGGGACCGAATTTATGAACACTGCTTAGACATTAAGAACTACAAGACAAACAATGTGCTGTATAGGCACTTAATGAGTTTTCACAATCATTCATTTGGTTTTCTAGTTGTAAACAAAGTTTCAAAAGATGTTCAAGGTAAAATTGTTGATGAACACTTGGATATGTGTAAGTTAAAGTGGAAAATTAGGTTGAATGCAACTCACTATCCAGGTATAAGTGAAACTGTATCCATTCAGTCTGTGTTAAAATTGAAGCAGTTAGATTTTAAATGATTTTATTGGCTGTTGTGAAGATCAGGTGGCTTATATGGTTACTATTAATATGATGTTTTTAAGACTGTTAATTGAGTTCTGAAGAAGTTCCTGTGGGAATAATGGCGCTTAGCTCATTTTTTATTTTAATAAAAAGTTAAAGTGGCGTCCTGGTGTCATGTGGACTGCACTGCTGATTTATGCATTTTGAGTTACCAGATCTCACATTTCTCAATCTTTGTCAAGATTCCAAAACGTAAAATGTTATTCCTTCAAGCCCAGAGACCTCTCATGCCCTCCTGCAGCTTCATGGTAACATCAGTTTTAAAAGATGCATAACCCCATTCTAGCTGCAAGGAATTAGTGTTCTTTAAGATTCCATTTCTAGGGTTTGTAAGAAGGGAGTTAATTGTAGTGAGTGGACCAGTTATCTCTCAACCCAGGTTTTTTTGTTTTCCTTTCCTCTCCTTCTTAGTCTGTCACAACAAATGCTTCATACTTTCCTTGGGGATCGATTTCAAAGTAAAAGTGCAGGAAGTGTGGAACTCCTAGGACAGACAAAAGCACATAAATGCCAAAGAGATGTTTGTGGTAATCAGTGCTGTAAAGGTCTTAAATCATTTTTGGTCTCCAGGACCTCTGCAAGTTATCATAGGCAATACCACAGATGTGTTACATAAACAAGGAGTAACCATCTCTCATCCCTTTTGCAGACTTGCTGTGATTTTCTGGGAGGTAGCAACTCAGATCATTTTGACTCTTCAGGCTTCATACATCCCATCAGAACAAAACATCATAGCAGACAAGCTGAACAAGAGAAGGAAAGACCTTCATGAATGAAAACTACACCCGTCAGTCTTTCAGGAATTCATCCAACTGTGGCAGCACCTCAAACAGATCTGTTTGCCTTGTTTCAAAACAGACAGTTAGAAATTCTGCTCCAGCATTCCTTGCATACAGGCCTTCAAGACAGATGTTTTGTTTCATTCTCAGACTGGAAGGTTCCTGTATAGCATTCCACTGATACCCTGGTCCTTTTAAAGATTCTGAGGGAGTTTCCAAATATAGTGTTGGTGACTTTTAGTGTAGGCAACAGAGGTTCTTTTTCTACTGAAATTAGCCAAGGGAAACTAAATCCAGCCAGTTAGAAAGCATGTAGTACTCACACAAGACTGATAGTTTTATGCTCCCCAGTATGAAGACATTGAGGTTGACTGCCTGAATGATAGAGTTTTGATAACTTTTGCCCACCTAGTTTCTGATGATTGGCAGCAGCTATTAACAGAAATGAAAAAAAAAACTAGAATATCATATTTGTGGAGGTGGAAAAATGTTATAATTGGTGCCCCTCTAAGACCCAGGACACTTTCAATGCCCCATTTTCCTATGCTTAAAGATCATTTGTGTGAGTTATCCTCTGGCCTCTTACTCTTTTATCAAAATTCATCTTTCAGCCATTTCTGCTTGACTGTCCTCAGATCACCCCCCACCCCACCCACACACACACACTCACACACTCACTCACTCACTCACTCACTCACTCACTCACTCACTCACTCACTCACTCACTTTCTGCCTGTTTTCAAGTCAAGCAGTTTTTGAAAGGAGTTTTACATATTTGTCCATTTAGGATAGGGGCGGTTCTTACTTGAGAACTTAATTTTCTTCTTGAAAATCTTAACATTTCTTCCATTTGAACTAGCTCAACAAGGCTTGACTCAAGGTTCTTAACATGGAAAACAGTTTTACTGAGTGCTCTGATCTCTGCAAGGAGTACTTGAGTTACAGGCTCTTAAGGTGAGTCTACCCTACCTCATTTTCCATAAGGACAGGGTTTTGAGAATTAACACTTCTTTTGTGCATATGTAGTGTTTTTCAGAGGTTACCTTAAACCAGACTATTAATCTCCCTGTACTCTTTCCAGAACCTGAAAACAAGGAAGAAAGTATTTCATACTCTGGATGTCCACAGCAGCTCAGACACTACTTGGACAGCACTAATCCCTTCAGGAAGCCTCCGTGCTGTATGCATCCTATGAAGGTAAGAAGACAGTTTCCGGATGATTGTCTGATGCTGTTTCCTTCTAACATGCTCACTATAGCAAACCATTTCCAGGCAGGGTCAAGGCCAATTCTACCAGATTTTTTGCTTTTTCTGTGGCTTTCTGGAAAGGGGTGAACTCGAAGTATTCTAGAGGCAGAAGCTTGGCCCCTTGTAAATTTCACAAATCATTATAAACTGGATTCCTTTTCCTGGTACAGATCACACTTTGCTATGACCATTCCCAGGGGCTCATGGATGCTTGAATTCCTTCCTGCTCTCTAGTTATTCCAAAGCTATCGCAATCTCTCCATATAGTTTAGGCTACTTGCAACAATGATCTAAATGCTGTACATAACACAGTTGTTTAAGTAAACTTATCTTAACAGTGGATGTTGTAATAGAGCACTTTTACAATGGGTGGTCTTTTAGATATATTGCCAGGGTGTTGATGTATAATCCCTTGTGCAAATAATTCAATTTTGTTTGTGTGTGGCACCCAAACCTTCTGTTCGAGCCACTGACAGTTTGGGTGCATGGGAAGTGCACTAAAGCTTTAGAAGCAAGCCAGTAGTCATATCCTAAGCGAGGATAACACCCAGATAGCTTCATCTACTGCAACAGTGATCTATTATAAGTTTATTTGCACAACTATAATACGGCCAGTAAAAAGATGACTGAATTGTGAGAGACCCACAACAAATGGAAGAAAAAACCACGCTGAGATCCAAAATTGAATATAAAAGTAAGTGCTTTCGTTTACTACATTAAGCAAATTTCATCAGACAAGATAAAATACAAGTACACTCGTATTTAAATGTAAAAAAAATTGTGACATCATTTCCTTGAAAACCAAACCTCCAATTAAAGTACCAAACCACAAAAATAAAACTGTTATGAAAATGTCCAAATAATACATACAATAAATAAAGAACAAAAAATTTATATGTTCTAAGAATAAATAGATAAACATAATAGACATGTACATATATGAATGTATATGTTATCTCATTAAAGCCCTCAGTTTCAATATACTTTTGATAGATACTGAGTCATTTAAACCGGGGGCAGAAAAGGCATTCAGCCTTAGTTGCCAAATTAATTCCCTTTCCTCAATTTTCAAGTCTATGGGTCCCCCTCTCACATTTTCATAATTTTTTTCAATAACTAAAAATCTAAATTCATGTTCAGGAAAACAATTAATATGTCTGGCTAATGCATTATTTAAGTTCAATTTATTAATGGCATAAATGTGCTCATAAATCCTGCTTTTAAGTGGCCTCCCAGTTTTGCCTACATAAAAAGCTGGACATTTCGAGCATGTAGCCAGATGCTCACTAATCCTTTAGTATTACAGTTGAATTTATCTTTAATATCAAAAATCTTCCCTCTAATACTAAATTTACTACCAACTTGTATGTACTGACACCAACGACATGCCTGGCATTTATACATGCCACAATGAGGTTGATAGCATCTTGTGTTAACCCCTTCAACGATGTTTTTCAAATTCAGACCCTTTCTAAACACCAAATTGGGTGAATCACCTACTTGGTGTCTAATATTGGCATCATCCAAAAGGAAACACCAATTTTTAGTCAGAATAGATCTTAACAGGGGGGCGTCAGTAGAAAAGGTGGTAATGAAACTCAAGCTAACTATATTCTTGTCAGGAAGTTTTTCAACTATTATTAAATCTGGTGTTGTCACTCCGTCAATCACATTGTCAGCTTTTATATAGGTTCCCTCTAAAAAAGTGCAGATAGTTTGATGGCTATTATTTGTTTGAGGCCTAAAACTATGGTGTTCATTATTTAACAAAGGTGTAAAATACCCATTAGACCTTTTTGTGGAGACTTCACAAATCAAATCATTAACCAGTTTGTCAGGGTAACCCCGCTTAATAAACAAATTTCTCAAAAAAATACATTCCTCGTTAAAGTCAGATTCTAAGGACACCATCCTTGCAGCCCGAACTAGTTGACCTTTAACGACACCTCTCTTCTGAAAATAGGGGTGGCAGCTTGAAAAGTGTAAAAAAGAATTAGAATATGTTGATTTTCTGAATATTTGGGAATTAAATCTATGGGTGTTGCGATTCTTACTTAAATCGACATCCAAAAAGGAAATCCTGTCAGTGTTGAATTCCCATGTAAATTCCAAAAAGTCAGTATAATTAGTAATATGTTTCCCAAAACATTCAGCCGAAGCCACATCCCCACGCCATAAAATGAATATGTCATCAAGGTAACGGGTATACCACACTGCTCTCTCCCGAAAGATGGTGTCCACAAAAAGGTAATTTGTCTCCCAAAATGCCATCACAGTGTTAGCAAATGTAGCTCCACAAGGAGAGCCCATAGCTACACCGTTTTTTTGCAAAAATAGTTCCTTGTTGAACATAAAGAAATTATGGTTTAATACTAGCTCTAATAAGTATATAACTAAATCAATACATGGACCATCTACCCATTTCTTTAACATAAATTCTCTAACCCATTCACACCCAAGATCTTGTGGGATGACGGTATATAAATCCCGTATATCTATGGTGAGAAAATTCAGATCTTCTGAAAATGGGAAGCTGTTCATCGCTGTTAAAAAGGTCCACGAATCTTTACAAATTTGAATCTCGTCTTTCAAGACTAGTTTGAGCTTGGCATCAACAAATTTGGCGCACCCATAGGTGATAGATTGCCTTCCGTCAATAATAGGGTGGAAGGGAGGGTTGTTAAGATCCTTATGTATTTTGGGTAAACCAAATAACATAGGAGTCAAGGGATATTTCATTGATAAAAAAATGGTATAAATCAAGGTCAATACGTCCCTCAATGAATAGGTCATTAATGAAACCTTTCAAACGCTGGTGCGCTCCATTCATTTCATTGAGGGAAACCTTAATATAAGAGTCAGATGCCAATAAGGAACAAATCCTGTTGTCATAGAATTCCTTATCCATAAAGACCAACCCACCCCCCCTTGTCAGGCTTCATAACTCGAATGTTGGCAAACTTGAGACCCGCCAATATGTCCCTTTCAGTTTTAGATAGTTATTTTGGTATCTTCTTAATAAATTCCTAAAATCATTCTCACAAATCTTCTCATATAGTGAGATTGAAGGGTGTATAGGAGGATTAAAAACACTAGATACCCTATAGTCCTTAATCAAACATGATTTGTTACAGAAAAGGACATTCAAATTCAACTTCCTTATGTACATGTTTAAATCTATCAAAAGTCTAGCTAGATCACTATTAGCCAAGGGATCAAAGGACAAACCCTTGGTCAATATTTCTATTAGAAGTGGATCAGGGCTGAAATCAGAGTAATTATAAATTTGAAAATCACCAGTACTACAGCTGAAAAATCAAAGTGGCACTGAAGTGAGGCAAGTGGCACCACTTGATGTGAAACCCCAACCCCATGTTGAAAAAGAGGTTTGATGGTGATGAATGATCGTGGAAAAGATGCCAAGCCTTTGTTCTTGCATGGCTGCAGGAAGTGAAGTGGGAGGTTACAAGCATGGTTGATGTGTTTTGTGAACTTGGACAAAGTGCACGTGACAGATGTATGCAATATTTAATGTGAACTGCTCATTTGTTTTTTTTATTACTTCTTGATGAAGATTATTGTTGAAGCCTTTCTTCCTGGGTCTGTGCTGTTAAAAGATCATGCCCAGTCAGACTAACTCAGCTGCAATAAATAAAATAAAATGTCAGTGTACCTTAAGGAGGTGCTAAAACAGTATGGAGTCTGGGCTGTTGCTGGATGTCATTTAGCCCCTGTATTTGTAAATGAATGTTGCACTAAATGCTGAATTGTTTATACATTCATAGGTATATACTAGGCTAACAACCACCACAAGCCTAGACGTGCAAGCCAATCCAATTGAGTCTCCTTGTAGCATGTGCTTGTAAGTTAGAGGGGTACGTTGTTTGGGGGGTTTCTGAAATGTTATGTGGGAGTGTGTTACTTCTCCAGGGATGTGTTTCATTTCCTCTGCTGTTTGTATTTTCTGTGAATAGGATTTCAGTATACAGTAGAGGTTTGGAGTATATCCAGTTTATGACAGGAGGATTTTATCTGTGTTGTCAACAAATGTCTGCTTAACTAATGTGGATTATAATTACCAGAGGCTATTACATTCCCTTTTCCTGTCTTCTCGCAGTAAGATCAAAGTTAGTTCCCAATGTACCACGCTGCTAAAAGAAAGACGCAGTCTTAGAAGTTCAGAAGCTGCTAGCAAACAGTCATCCAGAAATTCCTACCAGACCAGCAAGGGTTTGGAACTTACTTGAGATTCTTTTTGGTACCTCGGAAAAATGAGGACCTCAGGCCAACTGTAAATCTAAGCCATCTAAATCTGTTTGTAAAACAGTAGAAGTTTCAAAAGGTCATGGTTGTGTCCATATTTCCGCTACTGAGGAAGGACAATTGGATGTGCTTGATAGATCTCCAGGATGCATACTGTTGCATCAAAATAGACAATCCAGGAGGTATCTTCGCTTCCAGCTGGGGGCCAGTCATTTCCCGTTCAGGGCCCTGCCCTTTGGTCTCACCACAGCCCCATAGCTGTTCACCAAATGCATGGCAGTGGTTGCAGCTCACTTCAAATTGCTAGGATTCTGTGCGTTTCCCTACCTCGATGATCGGCTCCTCAACACTCCCACCAAGCATCTTTTGACTAGTGTTAGGGACTGCTTGCTCCATCTGTGCCTCGATCTGGGCATCACAGTCAATTACAATAAATCACACCTTTCTCCCACTATCAAGCCCTGGAGTTCATAGGAGCTTAATAGCAAGACTGCTTCAGTCCGGGCTGTCCGCCTTACTACACAACCCGTTTCTTCAATCCCCACCTAGCCAGCTTCTTGGTTCTGTGGCCTTCTCTGATAACAGTTGGACCACTGGTAAGGATTTATATGAATGTGCTACAGTGGGCAATGTCTGCCCATTGATCAATAAGAAGGCAACCCATGAATTTTCCCATTCAAATCACCAAGACTTGCAAAGAACATGTGTCCTGGTGGATCCATACACCTGAAGTTCCTCAGGACTGCCCTTTTGTTCCACCCCAATGAGGAAGCGTCCATGGTCACTGTGGCCTTGGGGAAGTGTGGGAGTGGGGCACTATTTGGGACAAACTGTTCAAGGCACATGGTTACCCCTTAGAGACCAATCTGCACATTTTTATTGTAGAGGTGACAGCAGTCCTACCATTGCAGGCCTTCCATTATGCTCTTCCACTGGGGATGATTACTGTAGAAAGACAACCAGGCTGTGCCTCATTTCTAAGAGCAAGTAAATCCAGAAATACTCACCAAAGTAGAAAAATGTTGTTCAATGGGACAAAACAATCCACTAACGTCGCACACAACAGATAGCAGGTTACTGGTTTCATTTATCAATGTAAACTTCATCAGACAACATTCAAGTGCATTTCTAACATTTAAATATTCACACTCAAGTTCTAATAGTTTTAACTTCCCTTATATTGCAGCTGAGTCAAAGGCTTGACAACTTTTATATCACTGGATCGGCATTTCTGAGAATTCTGATGCTTGTGGAACTTTGAATGCACGTAGGGAAGGAATTTGTCCTTCCTGTGACTTTAATTCAACCCCTCTATGCCTGGTAGCAAGCCATGTGAACGGCTTGCATCATGGCACTTTTGGTTTGGAAGAAGCTGAACCAAGAGTTGTGAGTACACGGAATGGCGAACCTGTTGGCAATGATATTTTAAGGAAGGAAATACCTCTTCTAAGAGTGGCTTGGGTCTGGACTTTATTTTATGGTGGATTCAACACAAAGCATACCATCTTTGAACGGTAAGCTGGGTGAATTTGATGACAAACTTTTACGTTGTAAAAAGTTGCAGTTGGAAAACGCATACCTTAAAGAATGCATTAGACTAAAAATTGTCCCTAAGGGTTTAAGGTTATGGCGTTTTCCAACAGGACTTGGTCATAATTCCACTCTCCATCTTGAATTGTTGCAGTCATTTGATAAGTTTGGGAATGAGTTACTGGACTTGCTAGTTAAGCACAATAACATTACAATAGACTCGACTTGAATGGCTTAGATAAAGCTATTGGTGAGGATGCTCAGTATGACACCATGAAGTTTGAGCACCTAAGGATCTATAACAGCATAGACCAGTACATTAATAAACTAAAAGCTAGCAAGCTAAATAAAATTAACAGAGACTTGAGTGACTATGCTAACGGTTCAGCTTACCCAAGACCTCCAGGCTCATACAAAAAGGCCAGATATAATGGTGGCAGTAAAAACATGCATTCTAATACAGCCAAAGAGTATAAGCTTAAAGAAGAGGTAGCTGAAATTACAAGTGAGCCAGCTTTGAACTATGAGAAAGATTATCCTGAACTTAGAAGAAGTGAGCGGCTTAGAAACAAAGATAATTCTTATAGAAAGCAGCAGTTTCAGATGGGGTTTCCAGCAGCGGGGTTTAAAGGGGCAAGACCCAAAAACAAAAACTGGAGATCATAAATTCCAGTTTTTTTGGACGGCACAAGTTCAAACAATTCCTGTATGAGTGAAGAACATTTAGAATGTGAAGTTTCTACAGAAACTGAAAGTTTAAATGAAACTTCTAAGATTTTGATCAAATAAGGGTGTGAATGAAAATGTGACTGACATTGTTTTATCCAGCATGGAGTTAAACAGTGAATGTGAGATAATTTACAACCAGCAAAAAGATTTAGCAGTGTATATTTATTCTAATTTAGGTATTGATGAACATACAGCTGATTTTTTTATCGAAAGGCATGACATTTGTACACTCTAAAGGGTTCAGTATTGTTGACACCATGATTGGCCTTAAGCACTATGTAGGAAATTTAATCTTCGCTTTATTGCATGGGAATCATGGACAGAATAATAGTCATAACCTATATTCCATCAGCTTTACTTATAACCCTCCTTTGCACCCAAAGCTTGTAATTTATGAGAAATTGTGTGAACTGGATCTTCACAATTTATATAAACATAAAAATAAGGTTGACAGTATGAATTTGAGTGAGGACGAGTCAAATATTTAGAGGTACTTAAAGAACCGGAATGTCAGAATTATGACACTGGATAAGGGGGGGTGGGGTGTTTGTGATGGATATTGATGTGTACAATAATAAAATGCAAGCTATTTTAGAAATGGACAGTTATAAGGAAGTCTCCATTAATGAGCTGAATGGGGCTTATAAGAAAATATATTGTCAATTGACTGATAATTTTTTTGGAAAAAAGAATAGACATCAGCCTTTACAACTACCTAAACATCATAACCCCTAGAATTCCCGTGTTCTTTGGCATTTCTAAAATCCACAAGGGGTTTCATGGTCCCCCCATGAGGCCCCTTCTGGATGGTAGAAAATGAAATTCTATAATATCTGTATGTACCCAGTACCTAGATTACGAACTCAAGACAATATTAAGAAGGAGAGCCAAATCTGCAAGGATTCCTGGATATTTTTAGAGCACATCAATAAAACAGAATATGATGTGAATGACATATTGGTCACTGTTGATGTTAGGGACCTGTATATAGTAATTCCACGAGATATAGGTTCATAGGTTGTACTAGGCTGTCGGCCCTAGGGCCTATACAAGCCTAGCCATAACAATTCCCTGGCTATTTCTTCCCACGCTATTTACTTCCCAGGACCCCTGTCTAGCAGGCCGACTGACATGATCCCGGGGTGAATTTCCTTTCTCCCATCCAATCATCAAGGTTCCTTTTGAAGAGTGCCAAAGAGGCGCTTTGCTTGACATGTATGGGCAGTCTATTCCAGAGTCTGGGGAGTCTCTGGGTCAGGAACCTATCCCTCTAGCATGTTTTGTTTATTGTGATGACAAGTTTTAGATCCCTGGAGCATGTGGCTCTGAGGGATTGGGATTTCTTTAAGTGTAGCATGTCCAACAGCTCTGGGTTTGACATGGCCTTGTATGTTAAGCAGAGATCGCCTCAGAGTAGATGATATGCAACAGAGTATAGCTGGAGGTTTTTAAGGCGGTCAGCATAGGGCATCTGCTTTAGGCCTGTGATTCTTTTAATGAGGTATTTCTGCGGCCTTTCCAGTTGTTGCAGATGTCTTGAGAGGTACATACCAAATGGGGCATTGTATTCTATAATGGGTCTAATGAGGGATGAGTACAGTGGGACAATGACCTCCTTTTTTCTGGATAAAAAGCCCTTAGTGATGAGGTGTGCCACATAGAATGATTTCCTGACTGTTGTGGTGATGTGGTTATTGAAAGTGAGACCACTGTCCACCTGTGTCCCTAAGTCTCTTATTACACTTTCCGTGTTTAGTGTACTGCCACATGTGGTAATTCACGGGTACATGTTTTTTCCTAAAGGGTATAACTATACATTTCTAGGCATTGAGCTTGAGCCCATGGCTCTGGCACCAAGCATCTGTTTCTGTAAGGCCCTTTTGTAGAGTATCCACATCATTTGGGGATTCAATAATGGCTCCCAGTTTGCAGTCATCTACAAACTTTGTTAGCCAGAGTCCCTTAGTGTTGGTCTGTACTTGAGAAGTAGATGCCAAACAAGAGCGGTCCCAGGACTGAACCCTGAAGTGCTCCGCTTGTCACTTGTCTGGAGCTGGATTTGGAGCCAGCTAGTTTTACAGTGTGGGTTCTGTCAGTAAGCCAGTTGGCAACCCATCGAGTGACGTAGGGATTAGTGCCTAGCTTAGTAAGTTTATCTATGATTCTTGGGTGGCAAAAGCCAGGGTACCTTTTTGGCTGGGCTTGTATAGACCCCAGGGCCGATAGCCTAGTACCTACCTATGAACCTATTCCAGAGTGGGGGATGGTGTCAAAGGCCTTGGTGAGGTCCAGATAGGCTGTGCGGACTGCCTTACCCTCGTCCACAGCTCTGGAGACTAAGTCGAAGAAGTCAATCAGACAAGATCGGCCCTTCACAAACCCAAACTGAGTGGGGTCCACTGTTTTAAGGTTGCCAATGTCTTTGTTTATAAGTTCCATGATAATACATTCCATGGCCTTGCAGATAAGGCTCATCAGACTGATGGGGCGGTAGTTCCCAGGTTCCAAGGTGGATCCCCCCTTGTGGAGTAGGATAACTGTAGCTGTGCGCCACTCAGTGGGCACGAAGCTGAGGTGAGGATATGATTAAATACGACACTTGGGTGAGGTGCCAGTTCTTTTTGTAGTTCATGTAGTACACAGCCCGGAATGTCATCTGGTCCCATGGATGCTGTATTCTTAGCTTTGGAGAGTGTATTTTTTACCTGTGTGGCCGTTATTACCGGAATTTGGCAATCTTCCAGTATTGAGATGGGCCATTTAGGGGGTGAGAGGGGGGTGAAGTTGGCACTGAATCGATCTGCCAGGATATTGGCAATATCCTTGGGATCAGTATATTTAATGCCATTCTGTTGTAGCTCAGAGCAGATCTGAGCATTGCCATTTAGATTCTTGACATAGTTATAGAACGCCTTCTGGTTGTCTTTGGAATCTTTAGCAATTTTATTTTTGTAACTAGCTTTGGAGGATTTTGAGGGATTTCAGCTTCTTACTGAGGCTAGTAATGGAGTTTTTTTTTGGATCCTGGGATTTTCCTCTTTTCTGCAACAGTTTCTTCCTTTTGTTGTAAAGTTTGTTTATGGCAGGGGACCACCAGATTGGCTTCCTTTTTTTGGAGGAGAGCATCTTGGTTCTATTTGGGATGGTACGATTCATGCATGAGTGGATGTACTCGTACAGTGCCTTAGTGTAGGACTCAGCAGTCTAACTTTCAGTTCCCGTCTGCATGGGTGTCATGAAGTTTGTAACTTCTGACTTGAATAGCATGAAGCTGGCTTTGGAGAAGTTTTTTTTATAGAGGTTTCCTTACTGGGGGGTGGGATGTGGATGTTAAGACTGATTAGCTTATGGTCTGACCTGACCAACAAGGGGGTGACCATAGGTATGGAGCATCGATTTTCCATGTTGGTAATGACCAAGTCTAGGATATTGGAGCCCCTGGTGGGACTATGGATTAGTTGATCCAGGGCATTGCAATTTATGAATTCCAAGAACCGTTGGGCAACGCTGTTGGTACACGAGTAGTTTTCCCATGTAATAGCAGGGTAGTTGAAATCACCCAGTATTAGGGTGTTTGGTTGTATATTAAATATTTTCCAGTATATTTAGAAAGGTTTAGTGAGAATCTTGGGGCATGGTGGGGGATCTGTAGCAAGCTACGATTTGGATTGCAGTCTTACCTCGTGTTAGTTGCACCTGGAGAATTTCAGACGCATTGTGTTGGGCAACTAACCTGGTGATGTGAATATCCTTGGTGAATATGGACACTCCTCCACCTTTAGTGTTTCGATCCTGGTTTGGTGGCTGAAAAGTGTGGTAAGAGTTGTAGCCTTGTATTGCAGGGGTGTTTTCTGGAGCCTTGAACCAGGTCTCAGTTCCTGCACAGATATCAATGTTCTCCATTTTTAGGAGTGCCTCGAGAGAGTGCATTTTGAGGTTTAGACTTCTAGCATTGAGTAGCATTACCTTCAGATTTTGCATGCATGTACCTGCTACAGTGGTGGTTTTGTCCTTTGAACTTTGTCTAAAAAAGGCACTATAGAGGTGGCAAGAGCCTTAGCCAGTAACCTGAATCCCAGGGGCGACAGGTGCAGACCATCTCTGGCAAAGTATTGTGGTCTGTCGATCATGTCGGCCCAGGCAGACATATACTGGATCCCCTTTGAATGACACCAGAAGCTTAGCCAGTTGTTGAAGTCAATCATTTTTGTCCTTATATTGTGGTGTCATTCTGGGCGAAGGCAGGATGCTACTCAAAGCTAGGGTCATACCTGCCTGGGCCACATGATCCGAGAGCTCTTCCATGTCTCTTTTCATGTAGTCATATTGGTTTACATTGGGTTAATGAACTATTGTTAGAACATAAAGTCAACCACAACAAAATAGACCTTATAATGGAACTTTTGGAGGTAGTATTAACAAACAATTTTATATCATTTGATGATAAATATTACCTATATTTAACTGGAATAGCCATGGGATCGGCTTGTGAGGGAGCATATGCTAATAGTGTCATGGCATATTGGGAAAGGAAATGTCTTTCAATTTTAACTATCATACCCATATAAAAGTTTATTACAGGTTTCAGGATATCATCAGCATTATTTGGAAAGGATCCTTAAAAGATTTGGAAGAATTTTTAGAATATATTAACACTACAACTACATTCTTGCATTTTACTTGGGTAGTGAATAAGGGCCACATGGACTATTTAGATGTGCATTTGTTTAAAGATGAGAATTATGAAGTATATGCAACAACAATTTATAGAAAGAAAACCTATTCAAACTCCTCCTTACACTACAGCAGCTCACACCCAGAACATCAGAAAAGGTCAGTTGTAAAGGGGCAATTGGTGAGAGCTGCTCGTGAATGTTCTAATTTGAGATATCCATGTTTATAAAAGGGCTTACCCAGTAGATTTAGTCAATAATTTAATAGAAGAGGTCATTAGAAAAAGAGAAAATGGACACTTTAGGCCCATTATTAACAGAGAGAAAGGACAAAGTGAATTACCATCTTTTTAGGGAGGGAGTTGCACAACAACTGAATGGCTCTTCTGTTAGTGTTTCATCTTTTGATAACACAACAGCAGAGGCTGAAATTGGTTTCACAAGGTCTTTGACCATTACTTTCACTCATGATTTCCTCACTTTAAGATGAGTTTTTAATAAAAACTGGGAAATTTTGAGCGAAGACTTTAACATCAGAACTCATTTACTGTAAACACTATAAGAAATGAAGTTGAAATATCTAGTACTCCAAATAGGTCTTCTAGCAATCCTGAGGCAAATGACAAGGAGGGGAATGGAAGTAGTTCTCTTCAGAAACTAGCTGCTTTTTTAGTGGACCACCAGGGGAACAAGAGGACACCATCTTGGTCCAATGTGGTGGAGAACAAAGGTAAGGGGAAAGGAAAGAACAACAGGAGAAAGTGGTAGAATTTAAGTACACTCATCATGATATAGAAATATTAAACTTATCTAGAATACATTTGTCTAATTCTATGAAGTTCTAAGAAAGGGTCTTTCCTTTATTCCTGGAAACTCTTTTAATTATGCTAGAACTGTTATTGATTTCCGATTATTTTTAAGGAAACTGAATTTAAAATGTCTATTGAATGACATCAAGTTAGTAATTTAAATAATGACAGTAGCATTAAAAAGAGAAGTACATATAATCCTCCTCTTATAGGGACACTGCAGGTATTCCAGAATATTTGTGAATCTAATTTTAGAAACATAAAACATGACAATACAATGTATAATTTAACATTGGGAGAACAAGAAGCCCTTGAATATCTGTGGTACAGTAGACAAATTAGAGTCATGAAAGCAGATAAAGGGGGTAAAATAGTCATTTTGAATCAGGAGGATTATACTTTGGCAATGGAGGACAAGTTAAGAGATGAAAAAGTTTACAAAAAGGTTGATTACACCTTTATTAAGAAAAGTTATGCTAAGTTGGACATGTCATTATTTGACATGTTCTGCCAAGGAAAAGTAGATCAATAGACCTTTGCATTCTTACAAGTAGAATTCCCCAAGATGGCTACACTTTTTGGAATTCCGAAGGTGCAGTAAAATTGTATAAACCCTCCTTTTAGACCAGTTATTTCAGCACCTTAGTCTAAGACTGAAACCTTGTCTATATGGTTGGATCATTTTTGAAATCATGTGACACAAAGTTCTACTTTTTATATAAAGGATTCATGGCATTTGTTGGAAGTACTAAGAGATTTGAAGTTAGACAATTGTAAGTTCTTTTTTGCTTCTTTAGATGTGGTCGCATTATATTCTAGCATTGATCATGAAGTGGGAATAGAATATTTGTGAGATTATTTGAGTAACTACACTAATTTTTCTGGTGTTAAAGTTAACACTATTTGTACTATTATGCATATCATTTTGGAAAACAATTTCTTTCTTTTTAATGGTATTTTGTACCAACAAATGTCGGGAGTTGCCATGGGAGCGAGGGTGGCTCCTGCATTTGCTAATTTGGTAATGGCTAGTTGGAAGAAAAAATTTTTGACTACCAATAGGAAAATGGAGAAAGTGTTGTTGTATCGTCGTTACATTGACGATTTGTTTTTTCTTTGGAAGGGGGGCTATGAAACTTTTGTTGAATTTGTGTCGGATTTGAATGATTCTACAAACTTTAAAATTCACTATTACAGGATTTGGTAGTAGTTTAGATTTTCTGGTCTTGCATTTGTCTTATGGCGATTTGAATGAATGCTTCAATAGTTGTATATACAGAAAAAGTGTATTTGCCAATCAGTATTTACATAGCAACAGTTTGCATCCAGTACACATAAAAAAGGGGTGGTCAAAGGACAAATGATTCGGTTAAGTAGACTTGCGTCTGATGACAACACTTTTATGAAGGAATTGGTCACTTTAGAATGTTTTTTCATGGACAGAGGTTATGAAATAGGATGGCTTAAGAGAACTGAAGAGGAAGTAGTACTTCTAAGAAATACCAAGGCCATTCCTATACTGAAAGGAAATGCTAGTCACACAGGAATAGGATGTTCTTCATCTCACATTGCTGCAGTCCTTACACTTGGGTAGTCCGCTGTCTGGGTCGGTCCAATATCATATAAAAAAGCATTAGGCTGATCAGTCACTCAAGAGACTGACTGACATCAGCAGGGTACAAAACAGCGCATGACCGCGACCGACGCCTCCTGGTCTCAGTCTTTTTGCGCGAGAGGTGCCGCAGCGAGCAAGCGCAGTGCCGCTGGAGTTTCAGAATTCATTTTTCGACCGGCAGTTTTCAGACCGATTTATTTACCACCAGTGGTTTTTAGTTTTCTTTTTTTTTTGGTGATCGGATGTCGTTTACCGGATGTCAGAAAATTTCTTGTGTACTTTGTGTGGCGCTTGATAACCGCGATAGCTTATCGTTATTCCTTGTTTGGGGCCTTGGGGCCTGAGCGACTACGTTAGGTGTTGTGTTGTGCTAGGTGTTCAAGCACTATTAGTACTAAGGTTATTGTGTGGCCCAGGATTGGTCGAGCTAGCACAAGACAATGCAATATACGTCCGATCCCGAAGAGCCTGCGCTATTCGAAGAAGCACAAAGACAAAGAGCAGTGGACTCAGAAGAAGAGTCGTCGTTCTCTGGGACTGGGTTTCAGGACTTCACAGTTGGCGTGGAAGGAGGCTTCTCTGGCTGGAGGGGATATATTTGATATTGCAGGATGTGGAGGGCAGGTCCAAGGGGCAGAGGTTCTCAGGTTACTGTACTCCCTCCCTTCCTAGGGGGGTTAGCCCCCCTCTTCCCTCTCCTTCTCTTTCCTTCTCCCAGAGGCAGGCCAGGCCAGGCTTCTGTTGGTGTGTCACTCATGTCACATCAGTCTTCAGCAATGAAGCACATGCCCAAAATGTTAGAAAGATTTAATGCTTTTTATGAGGGATCTTTGCCCCCTGATAAGAGAGGCCTAGGGTGGAACCCCAGGTTGGGAGTTTTGAGCAGGCTGATGATTCCAGAGAGTCTTTGACTGAAGACTTGCAGGAGATGAGTATTCTTCTTTCTGATGATCATGATGATTCTCTTCTTTCTTCTTTCCTCCCATGATTTTTTTCAGAGGCTTTTCATTCCATGAGGAGAGGAATTTTTTAAGTGGGAAGGTCAGGACTTCTCTGATTCCAGGAAAAGGGGAATTTTTTTTTTTTACTTACCCATATTTAGGCCCCTATACCTGTTCTGGATGTTGTGGAAGATGTGTTTGCAGAGGCTTCACTTAATCCTGATTCTTTGCCTGCCCAGGGCTTAAACCGAACCAGTTATATTTACAGGTGAGGCCTAGCTCATAAATATCTTTAAGAGTCCTGCCCAGATAGAGAGGCCAGAGCTGAGGACCTAAGGGTGTCAAGGCCTCTGTTGTAAAAAATCCCCCCTGTGATAAAAAATTGAGAGCTCTGATAGATGAAAAGGGAAAAAATTCTTACTCAATCACAGCTTAGCTAAGGGCTTGATGGAGGTGGTTTTTGAAAGAATTGAAAAATCTGTTTTCTCAAATTCTCAAGGTGGGTCTGGTGTCTGCTACCGTAGATTTGGCACAGGCCTAGAGATTTACAAGATTTGGTACATTCTCTGCAGGCAGGTCGTAATTCTTTACAATGTGGGTTTGATACTGTACAGGCTCGCTCTAGGTGTGGCTGAGTGGCTTCCAGTTCTTATTGGCACGCCTGCACTTTAATCTGACCCGTTAGAAGCACATCTTTTATGCAGGCTTTTTTTGGATGCTCCTGTTTGTCCAGCTGTGTTACAGTCTGTTGGAAAACAAAGTCAGAGGTAAAAGAAAATCTCAAGTCTAAAGATAGATCTAGAGGCTTTAGCCTTTTATTGCCTCAAGTTCCAGAGTTTAGTAGGAATTGGCCTGCTAATCTACTGGGTCTAGGTTCTTATGATTCACAGTCTAGGGAGGGAAGGGGGCAGGGCTCTGGGAGGAGCCTTCAGCATGCTTCAGAGGAGGAAGAGGGGGTCACCTTCACAGTCTTAGGGCCAGGCAGGCCCATCTTTCAGAACATAAACAGGCCCAATGACCTAAGCAAATTTTTGCCCTTACCTTGGGAGCTCCTTTAGGCTTGCCAGACGCCTCCTCAGCAAAGACAAGAAGGTATGGAATTTATTTAATTACACTTACAATCCAAATTTTAGGTCATCGCCCAGATCCAAGCTAGCCTTTCGTTCCCTTGCCTCCTTTCAAATCCTCAGCTCGTTCCTCCTCAGCAAAAACAAATTTCATCACAAACAAATTTCTCTGCTGCAGTGTTCAAGGGGCCAATTTTATTCTCCCTCTGCCAGAGGTGGGCCTAGTGTTTTATTCTACTGATCACGCTAGGACCAAAGAACACCTTCATGTTGACGGATTTTATTCAATCAGTTGACTTCTGCGCTGGACATCACTTCAAAGGGCAAAACCTCAAGGATCTTTGGCTTAGCTCTCTGAGGCTTAATCTCATGGATCCACTCTCATAGGATCTCAAGGATCTTAGCAAGTTCTCTGTTCAGGCTAAGTTGCTGGAAGTATATCAGTTCTCTGTTTGCCCTTCTCATTATCCACTTCATCATTGCCCTGAAGGCTGTGCTGCTTCCAGATCTAGCTTTCATTCTGAAACTCCAGTATTAGCTTTCTTCGTACTCATTGACATCTGCAAGATTCAACTTCACTGAATTTGGTGCCCAGATGGCCTTAAGATTTCGACAAATGTGTGAATGTTTCTTTACTTCCATCAAGCGTCTACTAGTGGTCTCTGCTGACTCTATGACAGGGTGCAAGTCTTGATACAGCATGTGAGCTTTCTGGTTTTTGCACCTGATTCTGAGGAAGAATCAAATGTTTCTCTTTTGTCTCAAACAAAAGAATCTTTCTTTATGGACACTGTTCAAGTCTTTCTCAGTCCAGGCTGACTGCATTGCTGTCTCCCAATGCCTTGGTGCATATCATGCATGTTTCTGATTCAATAGAAAAACAATGTCTGGATTCTAATACCAGAATCTCAAAACAAATGGACACACAGCTGCCAATGGAAAAAGGAATTGTTGTGGTGATAATACCTTGATCACAAAATCTGTGGGCTCTCTCAGGAATGCATCACCTTAGTCAGGCAATCTGTATTAACAGGCCAGGATTAAGCTTTTTCCAGGGCATAGTGTTGGTTCTAAAAGACAATTCTACTGGCGCAAATGGAAAGTGGATACAAGACCTAAGCAACTCCTACATGACAATATCTGAGCAGACCAATTTGCAGGATGTTAGCAGTCAAGAAATCTTCAGGTAAGGTTTTCAGGATTTACTGTTGGTTCTAACAGGTTCAACAAGGTACACAACACATACAACAACAAGGGATGGACAAGCAAGGGCAGACATATGCACATTCTCAATAATTTTGTAGCAGACTGCTTGTGAGACTGCTCTCAGTTTACAGCTAAATGTCTTCTGCCAAAGTTTTGCCAGTTGAGCAGATCTCCCACAGTTTGCAGATCTAGTGGAAACATTCAATTGAGTCTTCATGGGTATCCCAAATTGATAGACATCAGTTTCAGAAAATTCTAGGATCCGACAGGACAAGCCAAAAGACTCTTTGTAAAAAAGGTTTTGGCTCAAAAGCTGCAAGGATGCCTTTCTGGAGACAGCTTGGAAAGTCATTGCTCTTTCATTCAATTGGAGCAATCCTTCCAAGTGTACCTTAAAGGTCAGACAGGACAAGCCAAAGAGGATTTTTCATACTCCAGCTCAGAGATAGGACAAGCCAAAGATGATTTTAATAGCTCACAGAGTCACAGGAATGTCTGGTATCCCTTGATTCCCCTCTACACCTGCTGTGTGTACAGCCACACCATTTGTCAGATTTTCAGCTCCACAATCTCAAGCTCAAAGCCTGTTCTTTTTGCTCAATTTACTTGTGTTCTGTCAGTCTCATAAGTTGAATTTTAAGTCTGTTTATTTTGGAGAATGTCATGTTGGTTTGCAGATTTCTCAGTAGGAGGAAAGGTTATTTTACAAAAAAGGAGGAAAGTGTTTTTGGGAGTTGGAGAACTAATTTAAGTGTTTATCTTTTCCAAGCTCCGTTTTGTATCTAATTTTCTGTTGGGTTCTCTTCTATTTCCTTTCATCCTGGACAACCGCCTAAGGAAATTCAGACATCAGAAGACTCTGCTTTCCTGTTTTGGGTACCTTATTTTGTGAGGCCACTCATTGTTTACCTCCTGTTGTGGTAAAGCCTTTCCGTTGGAGAATGAGACTCTACAACCTCACGAGACCTCCTTCCTGAGTTGAAACTTTCACTGTTTGTGACCTAAATTTGAGGTTTGCAACCTTTTTGAGCCTTATTAAATAAGCAGTTGAAATATTTATCATGGAATTTCATATTTTTTCGGCCATTTCCATATCTATTAGTCCAAGGGTTCAGGCAGTCCTAAATTTTATTTGTTTGTTTTTTTATGGGGTTTCACTAAGGCAACTGTCAAACAAAAAGTGGTTTCTAGTGTGGCTTAAAAAGTGGTTTCTGTTTTGGTGGCTTTTATGTAAAACCCCCAAATTGGCAGGGAAAAGATTTTCCCACTTTATAACTCAGAGGTTTTGCACTTTTTATTTGAAAGGCACTAAAGAATATTATGTGCAGCTACTTGATCTAAAATTGTTCAGGCAGTCTCAGCAGTTATTTGTTTCCTTCCAAATCATTTCTTCTAGGCCACAGCCTGTTTAGGCTTTATTATTTCCCACTATGGACTGCTTTTACAGCTTTTGTTTTAGTCCCCATCTCCCTTGGAGGCAGCACCCAATTCTGGTGTACATACAGGGCCTTTCTACTACCTACTACCACTGTATGTTTAAGGGGGGGGATGTAGATGCTTACATTCTCTAAGCATTACCACCTTCCTCTGTACTTTCTCTTAGTATAGTTTTGCCACACTGTACTCTAAATCTATTTTATGGCTTTGTATTGTTTGTATTGTTTTAATGTTAGTGCAACCCTGCAGGTCATTTTTGTACCTAAGTTTTTGGCTTGGCAGCAATGTAGTATCTGATATAGTACCAAGTTACCCTCCTCTAATATATATTGTAATGTGTGATGAATATTTTGGTTGGTGTTTGTGTGTACCCTGTCCGACTGTAGTTAGAGGTGGCTGTGTGTAGTGTCCGGTGGCGGGTTGTTTTAGTGTATATATTGTACATATGATTAGTGCAAGGGTGGTTGGTTGTTTTTGTGTCACTTGACTTTATATCCCTTCCAATGTTCAAGAAGAAAAGATCGTTACTAAATATAGTTGTTGTTTTCCTTTGCCCATTATGAATGAGATGGGGTAATTAGAAGTATTATTATAGATAATTGGAAGATATTGTTAGGAAATTTGGATTTAATCAAAGTCATTGGGTCTAGCCCATGTTTTACTTACAAAAGAGGCTTTAATCTAAAAAGTTTACTGGAAAGTGGACCCAAAATGTCACGCAACAATAGGGGGTCCATAATACACAAAAAAGACACTTATGCATGTAATAACTGTAGGCAGTGTAGCTTTGTCAGCAATACTACTACTGTTCATTTTAAACACATTAACAAAACTATTTGGACCAAAAGTTTTATGACTGTAATAGTAGTTTGATTGTCTATGTGGCTCAATGTCTTTCCTGCTCAGGATTTTATGTAAGGAAAACTGTTAGATGTTTTAAAAGGAGGATATATGAACATCAACTACCTATAAAAAAGGAGATGATAAAAATGCCTTAGCTAGACATGCTAAAGTATGTCAATCTTTCAAGAAATTTGTTTTTTCAGTTATTGGTAGTGTAGATTGTGAAACATTTTCTGGTGATTTCAAAACCAGATTAGAATGTAAGGAAAGCACTTGGCAAATTAGTTTAGGTGCTGATATAATGCCAGGCCTAAACGAAGTTATTAATTTAAAATGTCTTTTACAATATATGTAAATTATTTATATATATATATATATATATATATATATACATACACACTTACATAGCTATATTTGTATATTTTTTTAGTATTTTTTTAGTAGTTTATGTCAATTATTCTAAGTGAATAGTTTATGTATATATTTATTGAGTTTTTGTATGTATATTTCTATTGACCATTGTTCGCTGGTTCTTTAAATTTTTATTGACAATTTAACATGTGACTTATTGAAAAGGATATATACTATTGTCAAATGGGTAGATGTTTTTTCTGAAGAAGTTCACATCTATTAAAGTGAATGAAAGCTAAATACGAAGTGTCCATGCTTTCCTGATGATAGTTGGTGCCAACTTGTATTACAGAACTCATTTAGGTGACAAACCTGTCATTATGTATAGGAGAGGTAGGAACATGAAAGAACTAGTCAGGTTCCTTGCTCACATGTACATTTTGGTATGTATAAGTGTGGAACATGTAACTGGAGGCATTAGGTCAGAACAGGAGATGAATTTGAAGTCAAGAATTTCAAAATAAAAATTAAAGCCAGATACAATTGTAACTCAAAAGCTATAGTATATTTAGCTGTTTGTGAATCATGCTCATTTTTTTATATAGGAAAAACTGAGAGGAGATTTAATCAGAGAATTTATGAGCATGAACATGCTATTAGAAACAAAATTTTAATAATGCCCTAGTCTGTCATATTCATGAAATGTCAGCCATTCATTCAAGTTCATGGCAATCGACCATGTGGAAATTAATGAAAGGACACCATGGGGTACCAGTTTAGAACTTAAAGAATTAAAATGGCAGATATTTTTACAAGCTGATTGATAGCCAGGCATAAATGATAGAGTTTCAATTGTCCCAGTTTGAAATTAAAGGCACTTAAAAGAGAATGAAGATAGAGACGGAAAATTAATGCTGTTCCTTTCTAAGTGATTTTGTAGTAGAGATAGTTCATGAACGAACCAGAATGTGGTGAAAAAAGTGTTTCACATTTTTTAACATATTTTAAGTAGTTGTATATATTTTTTGTTAAGATTATAAGTGAATAATGTGATGCAGTTGTTTTAATTCAATGCATTCATTTTGTATTTACCATGTAACATATTTTATAGAACACACAGTAGATTTTATTCAGACATTTTAGTGGTTTATGTTGCTTTAAGTATTTCAGCCAATTAAAACATGAATGTGAATATTTAAATCTTAGAAATGCACTTGAATGTTGTCTGATGAAGTTTGCATTGATAAACGAAACTGGTAACCTGCTATCTGTTGTGTGCAACGTTGGTAGATTGTTTTGTCCTATTAAACAACATTTTTTTCTACTTTGGCGAGTATTTCTGGATTTATTTGCTCCTAGGAACGAGGCCAGCCTGTTTGTCTTTCTGCAGTTTGTTTCAGTTGGTTCTCTATGATTACTGTAGAAACAGACGTGTCCGTAGTCTGGTACATCAAACGGGGAAACCCACTCCTTTCCCTTGTGTTGAGAAGCAATAAGAGTGTGGAAGTGGGAGATCTCTTCTAATTGCTTATTAATAACAATGCTCATTCCAAAGAGGTCCAACGCATCACTGGACAGACTAAGCAGATCTGTTCTATTGCCTAATGAGTGGTCTTTCAATCCATCAGTGGCGAAGCTTGTATTTTTTTCAATGGGGTCAGCCATGCTGCTATCTTTTCAATTTCCCCACAACTCCAAATGCAGCAGGGTTTTTGCTTTGATTCTCCCAGAGTGGATGCCACCAAGAGATGCTCTGATCCATGAGTAGCCCACTGGTTTCTGCAGAATGCATGCCAGCAGATGAACACAGTAATCTTCATTGCCCTACTGTGGCCTTCACAAGTGTGGTTTCCCTTCCTTTGGCCTCACTTAATACACCTTCCTTGGGTACTGGATCCCTCTCCAGATTTCCTGTCTCACCCATCTGAATGGCCTCATCTGGACATCAAAGCTCTCAATCTCACCACATGGTTTCACCACTTCCAATGATGGCTAGACAGTCCAGGCTTTTTTCAGTGGTTATATATATGGGTACATATCACTTCACCTAAAACTCATTTCACTGAGACCAAATCACCTAAAGTTCATTTCACCTAAAATTAACTTCACCAAAATCTCATTTCACTGACAAGTAGTACTCTAAGGTAATTCAAAGGTATATGTCCTTTTCCCCACTGTAGTGCGATTCTGGTGTTAGTATATATATTAAGGGGGGGGGGGAGCGCCCCCCCCCCACCTAGTTGGCTTTTACCAAATAATGTAAAACAAAACCAGACAACATAAAACCAAAATAAGTGGGGGCTAGGCCCCCCACAACCCCAATGTGGGAGGCTGTGCCCCCATCTTATATATACTAACACCAGGATCGCACTACAGTGGGGAAAAGGACACATACCTTTGACTTGCCTTATTGTACTACTTGTCAGTGAAATGAGTTTTAGGTGAAATGAACTTTAGGTGATTTGGTCACAGTGAAATGAGTTTTAGGTGAAGTTGTAATGTACCCAGTTATATACACATTCTCGTTTCCTTCCAGAAAGATTCTCCCAGGAAGCTATACAAAACAAATGGAAAAGATTTTCTATTTGAGCTCATGAGAGAAACTTGAATCCTTTCTCAGTTGTCCTAGATTTTCTTGCTTCAGTTTTCAATGGGGGATGAAGTTATTCTACAGTCAAGGTACAATTAGCTGTTATTTCCATTTTTCATTTTGGCAAAAATCATTCCTCACTTGTGTCTCTCAAGCTGTGCATAGCATTCCTTAAAGGTACCTTTCTACTCAGACCACATATTAAGGATCCTTCTCCTCCTTGGGACCTTACAGTGTTTTTACAGGCCTTGACACAATCCCCCTTTGAACCAGCAGCTAAAGTATCAAGTATTTATATTGGAAAACAAACTTCCTCGTTGCTATTAAATCAGCAAGACTAGTATCTGAACTCTGGCACTATCTTGTCAGCCACCTTACCTAATTTTTCTTAGGAAAATAGTTTTTTTGAACCAGTCCTTCCTTCATAACAACGGTAGCCTTAGAGAATGTGTTTAATCAGTCCATTAATATGCCTGTCTTCTTTCTGAAATTCTCTAACAAAGGGGAATATGTGCTTTAGTTATTGCATTTAAATAGCTCAGATTCTACCTCCATAGAACTAAAGTTTTCAGAAAATCTGACCAGTTGCAAAACTGGGTCACTCTCTGTCCAAAGTAACCTTAGCTAGATGGCTCACTGTATTTCCTTATGTCTACAGGTAAAGGTTTTGACCTTACCAAGGCCTTCAAGGGCTCATCCCACTGCATCCATTTCTACTTCTGCATTCTTAGCAAGGAATTCAGTAGATGGCACTTGTGCAACTGACACTTGGTCTAATACTCATTTATTGCTCATTACAAATTGGATATTTTTTCAAAGGACAGGGCACTGTTTGGCTCTACCATCCTCCAGAATATCCTTCCATGAAGACCACCTTGAGCTACAGCAGCTGGGGATGAAAAGGACAACATTAGATACAAAATTTATGTACTAACCATAACAGTGCATCTGTATAGTCTGTTTTTGTCCTTCCTCAACCCCCATTTTTCTGATCCCCCTTCCATTTTTAGAAGATTTATATGTGGCTCTCTCATATGACATGTGTGTGATAGTCCCTGTTGGTCTTTCCCCCTTTTAGTTCCAGATCTTCTTCTATCTTGACTTCTGTACCTTGATACCTGTCTGAGGAGGCAAACTTGATCTGAGAATAATACAGGGTTTGGAGGGGATTATGGATAAGGGAAGGAGCTTGTGCTACAGATACCAAGTCTGAAGTTGAGTCCGAGACCCATTGGTTGAGAAAGGATGAAAACAGACAACACAATGACTTTTGTTCTGTTTGACTTTGACATTGCTGGGGAATATATATATATCCAAATTCAGGTAAGAAGCTGATATTGAATGATGCTAGTTGATAAATATTAATAGAAACTAACTTCCCAGGATTTGAATTCATTTTGATTGGTTCATGAATGGAAGAGATTGTTTCAGTAAGAATTGCTGTAGATATATATATATGTAGTCTGCATTGATTTAAAATGCTGCATTCACAGTGAGTCACTAGAAAAGTTTAGGAGTAGTAACAAGGATGTATAGATTAAATTAAATAGGTATCATTTAGGCAGTATTTCTACATATCCAAATACCAGTTGAGCTAGTATTGTAACTGATGATAAAACATGTAACAAGATTTTATTCACAAAAGTTATATATACTTTTTGATAAATTTGCTTAATGTTCTGTTCTTATGAGTGTTCTAAAAACTTAATGTGGTTTGTAATTGATGAGTGTAATGTGAAGGCTTTATAAAGAAAAACAAGTAGAATATTCATTATCGTGGAGTTTCTTTTAAAAGTTGCTTGTTTTTCCCCTAATAAATATTCGTCTGCTTTGGCCCTTTGGTGTCCCTCCCCACTTTTTGCCTGCTGACCCTCAAGCCTTTTCCAGTAATATGTGAGCCAGACCATTCATGCCTCTGTGGTGGTAAGTCCTCCGTAGCCATGACAGCTATGAAGATTGCTTGTGCACTTGCCATTTTCACAGCTCTGAGGATATTTATGATGGCCCCAGTCAGTCCCACCCCCTTGGGAGGGGAGGGGAGCAAACCACTTCTTTTTAGGGCTCGCAAAGCTTTCCCTACATGGGTGTATGCTCCTGCACACTCCCGGTGTAAAGGCTACCACACATTGATGGCTTAGTGAGCTGAACAATTGCCCACAGGCTACATCTTTTGAATCGTAATTGTAGCAGTAGAGTGTTGTACTATGTTTTAAGATAGTTTCAAATATTATCATGGTATAAAATAAACAAGGGTATAACTCAAAGGCTGTAGTGGTAAATTGTACCGACGTGTGAATTAGTTCATCAGTGCCCACATTTATAGGGAAATGAAAAAATTAAGTGTTTAGGCATATAGTTTGAAAGGTATTCTGTTGTGACAGCTAAAAATATTTGGAAAGAAACTAAACAGAAAATTATTAAAAAATAAGACACTGGAAACTAATGGTTATAGGTGTGGACAATAAAGTACAGACAGTGAAAATCTGTAGTTCCTTTGTTCTTATACATAAGCCAGGCATACTTTTGTCAGTCACAGAAAAAGTTGTGGATGGCAGTCAAATAGTTGAATACATTTTTAAGATGGGGAGAAGAGGGCAAGAGTAAAATGGGATAAGTTGATTCCTCCTATGGAACATGGTGAATTAACGCTACCTGATATGAAAGGATAGTTGTAGTTATTGAACTAACAAAATCATGACAGTATGAGGAAATACTGTTGCCTGGATTATGGATATCTGAAATATAGTTGCCTTAGATCAGATTGGCATGTTGGTGGGGTTTTATATGTTTCAGAAAGCATCCCTTCCTGATTATTAATGTCACATCCTACCAAGGAAGTTGTTATATTAGAACTGTTAAGCCTATGTAGTAGCTCTTGTTTAAAAATCATGGCATGCTACTTCTGATGAAGTTCTTAGCATTAAGGACGAAAGCACTTATGTTTTTATCTTTTGGACAATGAATATTATGCCTTTTCATCCTTTTGATTTGGATTATTGGATTTCATCTTTCGTAGAGTGACTGCTTAGTGGGGTTGTGCTTCCAGGTACCTGGTGTGTTTTTTCAAATTAACATTATAACTCTGCATAAGGTAGATAAAATAACCAATTTCAGATGAGTTAGAATAACATCCTTTTTAAGCAAAAAGCTTGAAAGATGTTTGCATGCAGTTATGGAAGCAGATGGAAAAATTGAGCCTCTATGTGATGCTTTGCAGTATAGATTTAGTACAAATAGATCAACTTTTATTATTCTAGTGGATTTATGTGATCCTGTTAGTGGGGCTTTAGGTCTTGGTTGAAGAGTTGTTATTTTGACCTTTCCAGTGTATTTGACTGCATTCTATACCACACGATTGTCAACTTCATGAAAAAAAAACATTTAATAAATCGTTACTTAGTAAACTGGGCAACTAATTAACTCAGTAAGAGACTGCAGTAAGTGAAGATTCAAAACTTATTTTTCAGATTATGCAATAGTTATGACTGGTGTCCCCAAGGGTTATGTATTGGGAACTGTTTTCTTTAGTACAGTATTTTCACCTAAAACCTACTGGAGATCAAAATGTGCTGATATCGTTATTACTGGTGTTTTGGACACTTGGTTGGATGTTTTAAAAACTTTCTTAGCAGTATGTCTAGTTGGATTAAGGCCTCCGGGGTAAAAGAATGCTTGAAGTACTGTCTGGCGGATTCAGTATTCAAACTAAAATAAGTATGGGCTACGTACAGGTATCAATATTCAACAGTTATAAAGATGCATCAACATCAGTAATGGCCTAAAATTTAAAGCACGTGTATAATCCATGAAAAACAAACCTTTAAGTGCAGCCGGATTAATTCTTTTTAAGAATTTCACAGTATGGGCACATTCCGTCTTAGTGAAGCTCTGTATGTTCTGTGCCAGACCAGTGTTAAGTTTATAACGCTTTGCTTTGCATTGGTGTTAAAGTAAGTGTGACTTGCTAATACTGGAAAGTGTACCGAGGAAATTCATTAATAGTATTGCAGCATGCAAGTCATTAACTTAAAGTACACTATTAGAATTACTTAAATTGTATTCAGTAAGTTACAGGTGTTTGAGAGGCATGTTGTGTCTGGCTTACAAAGCTCTTAACAATGATGAATGCAGGACACTAAAGAATATCAACATTCTCCAAACTAATATTCTGTCCTGGGGATGTAGCTTCACATTCAAGATAGAAAAGTGTAAAACTTCATCAAAGATGAAATTTATTTCAGAATCTATGGTCATGCTCTTGAACAAGAGCCTGTTAAACTTTAGGCAGAGTGATGCACTGCAAGCTTTTAAGAACTCAATTGCTACTTAGATGAGACCTTTTGTCTATTAACTGAATCCAGTCAGTGTTCTAAATGGCATATTTGGCTGACACACAGTGTACCCTTAAACTGGAAAACAATGAAACTAGCTCAGACAACCATATGGCTTGAGTATAGCTTCATGATCATTGCACCCACAATCTTGTCACTTTTGACAATTCCAGATCATCTCGGTAGCACACTAGCAACACGTTGAGATCTGTTTCACTGCTGAAGGGTCCAGAGTTGCATCCTCTTTACTGTGTGGAATTTGCATGTTCTCCAATTTATGCTTGTGTTTTTTCTTGCTAATCTTCCAGAAACATGCTAGTTTACTTGCTACTGTGAATTGTTCATACATTGAATTCACCTTTGCCCTTGAAGCCTGTCGTAAGCAAAAAACGTCCATGGACCTAGCCCACTTAGTGAATAATTAGTAAATAAATATGTCTAACATTTCACCTTAATCTTAACCGAAGTATTTTTTTTTTTTAATTTTGGTTGATTTACTCTGTTTGCTTTATTCAGACAATGGTGGTGTATCGTTTTTATTTTACTTGTTTCACTTGTAGCTTCTGCACCCTTTTGTTTGCTTAATGTTGACTGTTGGTTCTGTTTGTGCTGGTGATGTACATGGTTTAAAGCCTCAATTATTGCCCAGGCAAACAGAGTTTAAAAAACAGCTTGGGTGCCTGAAAGCCCAAACAGAGAGAATAGACATGCTCATCCTGTGGGTTTGGGGGATGGATAATTGGTTCCCATTTGGCTACACTCTCCTACTACATATGTGGCCTGATCTTCACTGGTGAGCAGAGATGCCTCTCTAATGGAGGACCTGAGTGGGAGGAAGACATGGGCATGACCAGCCCAGGCTGGGGATTTTAACCCTTTTGTTTACATATGGAGGAGCAATCATACACAGGTAAGGAGGTATAGATGGCCCTTGGATTGATATGAATGCTCGTATCACAACCAAGGGGAGGAATTAAGGCATTAAACACAAAACATGTCACCAGACGTTGAGGTGCCAGTAAAGGCACAAAGTTCACATTGTCTACCAGCATGATACCCTTTCTGAACAACTTGCCCTAGTGGCTTTGAGGAATCCCTGACATCAGGGCTTGCCTCTTCAGCTAGTGGATCACAATATTTGAATTCAGTAGGAGGAGGCTTAATGGTTGCCATGACAGAAAGTGGGAAAAAAATGTACAGAAAAATACATTGCTTGTTAGTCTTCTGTTTGCCTGCATGCTTAAGTTATTGAACAACCAGCATACATTTGCTGACCTTTCTTGCCATTAGTAGAGTTTCCTACTTGCTTCCTAAATTGTTTCAACATGTCAGATCTTTCTTTTCCAGTTTGTCTGCTACAGGCTCAGTGTTTATTGTCCAATTTTTCATACAGTTGAATGCCTCACTAATGGATATACTTTTGCATCAGCATGGATCTCTTGCTGGATATATGAGGCATGTGGTACATAATTTATCCCCTGGATCATTATGTTGGAATTGTTTGATTTCATCTCAAACTGTGCAGTTGCCAGCTTAAATTTGATTGCTATCATTCGTACATGCTCATCTTAGTCATGAGGATTCCCTAGAGGAGGCATTACTATTCTCCATGAAAGACTTTCTTCATCATCATCATCATCATAGATTTCTTTTGGGCTGTTAGATTCTATTTGCGTGTTTAGAAGCTTTAAATTAATTTTCTGATTTCTGTGGGGATGTTGGATTTGGCACTTGCTGAAGTCTATTTGCTTGCTGAACATTGTGTTCTTCCACATTAATTCAAAGTTTTAAATTGATTTTGCACATCTTTTACAACTGCGTCATAGTGTAAGCATTACAGTCTGTTTCTTTTAGATTATTTCCTGTTGAATTCAGGTGCATAACAGAGTAATTCTAAGCCTAAGATTTTTTTATGCGATTCACAGCTGTTTTAATTGTTTTTTAAATTGAACTTACTTTTTTTAGGCCTTATTGGGACCAGGCTTTATGTTTGTATGTAAGTATTTGTTTGTTAACCAGGTAGGTGTGCTTGGTCCTTGGACCCTTTTCAGTCACACTCCAGGCTTAGAGTGCGAACACAGAGATAAAGATCTTCAGGTTATCCGTTAACAAATTTCATACTAATAGATGATAGAATTTAGGTTATCTTAACAGAATGGAAACAAAGTGCATCGCTGGTTATCAAACTAAAATTACTCTACGTAAAGGTAATCAGTAAATTTGGATTGCACAATTCTTGTCTAAGTGTACAGCCAAAATGATGCTTCCTTCACAACTATTTTTTTTGATGGTCTTATGTATAGCTATGGATTTTCAGTTAGCATTCATTGAAAAGATCAGGATAAACCAAGTAGCATTAAGCCTACCGAGTTGCTTCAGAGATTGAGTAACACAACCTGGAAGTAGAGCAGTACGCATAATGTTTGTTGATAGAAAACTAGGGGCAAAAGAGAATTAGGTAATTTTAATATAGTTGATAATATCTACATACATACAGTGAATGTGGTGGCTAGGCATTCAATTTGGGCCATAAATGTACTGAGTTATGCACAGGTGCAGCTGAAGTTGCATTATATGTTTTGTTGAGGTATTTAAACATTGATCTGAAGTAGTTACTTCATTTGTTCTGCAACCTGTGGGTATTGGATCCGACCTTGGATCCGAGCCGGCAGCTTCACAAGCTAAAAGATCCAAGCTCCTAGCTCCTCTCCCCTACCCATAATCCCCTGCTGCCTACTGTATTACCTCAGATCGAGTTTGCCACGGCTGAAGACAGCTACTTGTGAAGAGCTCCTTAAGCTTGGTGAGGTCGTTTCAGCTTTTTCTCCTTGAGAAAATTTCTTTAAGTTAAATTTAAGCTTGTTAGTGTTAATTCCCCTTTAGAAATAGAGTGTTAGCCCCCTTTCTGTAGTTTTCTCGTGGTCGTTAGCGTTTTTCTACCCCTCCCCCTTAGTGTTTGGGTGTGTGTGTGTTTTGTGTAATGGCGGAAGGGCCCAAAGCCATTTTTTCCAAGTGCACTGAGTGTGGCCATAAGCTTTCCCCAGCTGATGGCCACACTCAGTGTGTCTTGTGCCTGGGGCTGGCCCACTTATCAACGGCTTGCCAAATTTGTGCAGCCTTTAATCCTTGGGCAGTTAGGGACAGGAAGAATAAGCTGATCCTGGCGGGCCTACTTCCCCAGGATTCTGCTTCTTCTTCCTCCCCTTCGAAGTCTCAGGCTACTATCATAGCCCCGGCACCTTAAGTTCCCCCCGCTCTGCCTGGGACTCAAACTCCCTCTGCTGTGCAGAGTTCGGGGGACTCTAGTGCTTCTTTCTCCAAGGAAAAAAGGCACAAGGAGAAAGATAATCTAGAGGCAGAGGAGGACAAGGTGGACGCCGGCCCAGAGGCAGAGGGGGGCCGCGTAACTTCGGGTCTAGGGAGCCTTTCTCGGACAGGCCCACGCAACAGCCCTGAGGGCTTACCCAGCTGTCCCTCTCTGAAGGCAGTCGGGGGGTCTTTATCGGAACATCTGTCAAATTGGGAGTCCATCACGACAGATCGATGGGTGCTCCGAATCATATCCAGAGGTTACTCCATTCCTTTCATACACCTACCCCCCAAAGTCAGGCGCCTCCCCGATGTCCCACCCAATCAAAGGGAGGCTGCAGCCGTAGAAGTGTCAAAGCTGCTAGAAAAAAGAGCCATCCAGCCCATCCCCCCAGACCAGTCCGGATTGGGCTACTACTCCAGGATGTCCTTCAAGGATGCATCTGCAGTCATAACATATGGGTTGTCCTGCCTCAGGCAGCCCTTCGGTCGGCCGGATTCCAAAGTCTGGGTCTGGCCTCGGCTGATGTCGCACCTTCCCCGACGTCAGAGCGTCTGGGGTATAAAAGCATCAGCCGACGCCATTTTCCTCAGTCTTTCTTGCCACGCGGTGCCCGAAGCAGAAGCTGTTCGCAAGTGCCGGTCGGTCAGATCCAGTGATTTCAGCTACCAAAACTTGAAAAAGCTAAGTACCCGTTGGGGACTCTTTCTTGCCTCAGCCGATGTCAGATAAAGTAAATAATTGTTTAACTTGTGGGAAACAAATACCTCATAAGGATTTCCATTCCTACTGCCTTCCTTGCTTAGGCCCAGACCACGACGTATCGTCCTGTTCAGCCTGTGCTTCCTTAAACCGACGAACTCTTAGACGTCGGTCGGAGTTTGCAGAGGAAATTTTTGGGGCTAGTTTTGCATATAAAATGCCGTCGGAGACACCGACATCACATTTGGTGAAAAAACGGAAGGACAAGTACCGACACTCGCGGCCCGCGGTTTCGGCTGAAACCATGGTAAGGCCTACCGCGAGTGTCTCTGTTTCGGCCGAAACCGAGTTGTCGGAGATTCCTTCATCCGAATCCACTCAACCGACCACCGCGGCCCGGGAGGCCCCGGCTGAGTCGGCTACCGAGCTACCTACCGAAACCAGTGCCCAGGATATGTCCGACACCATACCTTTGGACATATCTACTCCTGCACGTGGGGCAGCTAGGCTCCCTGCTTCCATGTCCATTAAGGCCTTTTCTAGGGCTAAAGCTGCTAAACTTTCTAAAGCTTTGCCTCCCAAGACTACATCCCAGAGGCCTTCCTCTAGTTCTCAGATCCTCAGCCTTGCAGAGGACCTTATTTCTTTAATTAGAGGTTCACAACCTCACCCGGACAGGGCCTCTCACCCTCCACCAGACAAAAGGCCCAGGACTGAGCCTTCTGACCCACACTCTTCAGATGAGTCCTCGGATGGTTCTGAGTTGCCAGACCACCAGGAGGAGGCTTATTCTCCTATGAGGATTCTGATGCAGAAGAATCTATCCCTTGACCTCCCCTCCTGAAGAGTTTTCCTTTGGTGAGACTTTACACTCCATGAGAGAGCATTTTCAATGGCAAGGTCAGGATTTCTCTGATTCTAGAAAAAGATTAAGGACCTTTTACATTTGCCTCAGCATAGGCCCTTAGCTATACCTCCTGTTTTGAATGTAATTGATGATGTGTACAATGATGTCAGTACAGCCCCTGATACTCTCCCCCCGGCCCCTGCCAAACCTGATAGATACTACAGGGTCCCGGATTCTCATTTTCATCTGTATAAAGCCCATTCTGCAGACCCAGAAACTATTACTCTGGGCCCTAAAGGGGTTGCGGCTGCCACTGCCAAAAATCCTCTACCTTCTGAAAGAGAGTCTAGAGCTTTAGAGAGATGGGGAAAGAAGGTATATACTTCTGCAACTCTTTCCGTCAGGGCACTAAATTGTCAATTTCATATGATACAATACCAAGAGTATTTGTTAGATGAACTGAACAAGAAGCTTTCTTCTCCTGAGCCCCTTGACCATAAATCCCTTCAGGATTTGGTACGCAACTCACAGCAGGTTAGTAATCATTTCTTAAAATGTGGTTATGATGCATTGGAGGCTTCATTTAGGTCAGCTATGACTGGGGCAGTTATTCGTAGGCATGCCTGGCTGAAGGAACAATCTTTGCAGACCATGTTAAAGCTAAACTCCTGGATGCTCCAATGGAGAAACAAAATTTATTTGGCTCCTCTGCTCAGGAGGTCTTAAAAAAGTATGAAGAAAAGGCAAAATCTGTGCAAACAGTTAAGGATTTCCTACAAGTACAACCACCGAGATTCAGCAGAAACTGGCCTACTAAGAATTGGTCCTTTCCAGACTCGGACAGAGCCCAGAGAGGCAGGAACAGACGCCCCAGAGGCAGAGGCCAATCTAGGGGCTCTTACAGAGGCCGCCAGTGGCAGCCTGCCAACCAGAGAGGTAGTGCAACAGCAGCAGCAACAAGAACTACTACACCAGGACAGGCTCAATGACTTTACTCTGATTCCGCCCACCAGGGCTCAACTGGAAGCACCCTTGGGCGGAAAGCTTGCTTTATTCTCGGAAAATTGGCATTATATTACAAGGGACACATGGACACTGCAAATAATAGATAAAGGATACAGGTTCCACTTCCACACTTTGCCAAAAAGAAACGGAATGCCAAACCTACCACCAAATCAGAGGGCAGAGGCTTTAAAGCAGATCAACAGCTTGCTTCAAATGAAAGCTATAGAAAAGGTACCACTTTCAGAGCAAGGCCAAGGATTTTACTCCAGACTATTCCTTGTACCAAGAAAAGAAAATCAATGGAGGCCTATTCTCGACCTGTCCGCACTGAATACTTACCTCATTGTGCCAAAATTCAAGATGCTGACCCTACAGCAACTTCTTCCCATGTTGGGCAAGGAGTCTTGGCTGGTGACTCTAGATCTCAAGGAGGTATACCTGCACGTCCCTATTCGACCAAACTGCAGAAGACACCTCAGATTTCTTGCAGGATCAGAGCATTATCAATTCTCAGCATTGCCCTTTGGCTTATCTACTGTGCCCAGAGTATTCACGAAATGCCTGGCATCATTAATTGCACACTGCAGACTTCAGGGGATTCAAATCTACCCTTATCTGGACGACTGCCTTATACAAGCGGACAACAAGGTAAATTTGATAAAAGACTTGGCCTATGCCATCCACCTACTACAGGCATTGGGATACACAGTCAACATCCAAAAATCAAGACTGGTTCCATCCCAAAGGATAACCTTTCTGGGTGCGGATGTAGACACAACCAGAAAGGTTATCCTTTGGGATGGAACCAGTCTTGATTTTTGGATAACCTTTCTGGGTGCGGATGTAGACACAACCACCCAAATGGCCTTTCTCACAGAAGAAAAACAAAAACAACTTCCGGATTACTTCATGAATCTGACAAGACAAGCTCAGCTTACTGCAAGGAAAATCCTGCAGGCCCTCGGTTACATGGCATCATGCATAATTCTGATACCACAGGCCAGGCTGCATATGAGAAAATTACAATGGTACCTAAGGAGTGTATGGTCTCAACACAGTCACAGTTTGGAAACTTTGATACCAATCATTCCTTGCCTTCAAAAGGAATTCCTGTGGTGGGCTCAGGCCTGCCAGTCCAACAGAGGGTTGCCTTTCAACAAACCAAAAACAAGGCAAACCATCACCACGGACGCCTCAGACCGAGAATGGGGAGCACACATGGAGGGCAACTGTATCCAAGGCTTATGGTCTCAAGGACAGCTACACATGCACATAAACCAAAAGGAAATGCTGGCAGTGATGCATGCAATCGAGGCTTTCAAACCCTTCCTCCATCAAGCCCACCTGTTAATAAGGACAGACAACACCACGGTCATGTGGTACATAAACAAGCAGGGAGGCACACACTCCTACCCTCTATGCCGGCTGGCTATGAATCTATGGGAGCTATGCCTGAAACTCAATATCCAACTGCAGTCCCAGTTCGTGCCAGGAAAGGAAAATGCACTGGCAGACAGCTTAAGCAGAACTACCATGGATGCACACGAATGGATGCTGCACCCAGACATCTTCCAACTCATAACAAAGGCATGGGGAATGCCGGAGATAGATCTATTCGCCTCCCCCCTCAACCATCAACTGAGGACATTCTGCTCAAGGACATACCACCCACAAGCATGGAGGGTGGACTCTCTCTTTCAGCTGGAAAGCTCTAAAAGTATATGCCTTCCCACCTCTTCCTTTAATGTACAAGGTTCTACTGAAGATCAGGGAGGAACAGCCACTATTGAGGAGCATGTCACAGGCAAAACCATGGCCTCTCCCCTTATGGCCTCTTCTTCTGACGCAGAACAATTTCAAGATCATGCATCCCAATTTGAAAACATTGCAGCTAACTGCCTGGAAAATCCCTTAAATCCAAAACAAAATGTTTTATCACAGAGAGTGAAGGACATTATCATGGAAGCTCGCCATGCTGGCATCATTCCACAAGGAAGACATACTCAGCTAAATGGAAAAGATTTTTCATTTGGAACACATCAAAAGGCTTAGATGTGACAGTGGCAAGCATGACACATATTCTGGAATACTTAGGCAGCAACAGCGGATCTTTAGTTTCTGTCTTGGAAAACTGCATTCCTTCTGGCAATAACTTCAGCGAGAAGAGTATCTGAGTTACAAGCATTAATGGCAGTACAGCCATTTCTTATCTTCCATCAGGACAGAGTTACACTAAGAACTAATCCTACTTTTATGCCAAAGGTGGTATCTAGGGTATCCTTGAACCAAGCTATTCACTTGCCTACGTTCTTCCCAAATCCACAGAATAGAGGGGAAAAACCTCTGCACACCCTGGATATACACAGACAACTACGCTACTACTTGGACAGAACTAAAAGTAGCAGAAAAACTGACGAACTATTTGTAGCACATGCTGCTGGGGTGCAAGGAAAAGCAATTTCCAAACAGACAATTTCAAAATGGATAGGAAATTGCATTCGATTTTGTTACTCCTTTCATGGAAAGTCAGTTCCTGCAAACATCAGGCCTCGTTCCACAAGGGCCACGGCCACCACTACAGCCTTCCTACGAGGGGTGGCTACCAAGGACAGTTTAGAAGCTGCTACTTGGAGCTCCATGCATACATTTACCAAACATTACAATCTACCTTTATACTCCAGATCCAGAGCAGGCTTTGCTACTGCAGTCGTGCAGGGGATCTTAACTACACCATCTTTTTCTTAGTACCTCCTCCCCCAGATTGGCTATGGTATTGTACCCATATGTTATGACTGCAGATGCATCCTTGAAGGACATAGTACAGTTTTGTACCTACCATAAATGTAGATGTCCGATAGGTATGCATCTGCAGTCAGGTTTATCCTCCCTCCTACCCCTCTGTGGTATTCCTAGGATGTTTACCCCTCTTTTAGCTAGCTGGGGGAATCTATTATGGTGTATTTGTTTGTATATACATGTATATATATATATATATATATATATATATATATATATATATATATATATATATATAATTTTGCAAATGTTTGGAATTCTATTGCATTTATCCAAATTTAGCCTTCCTAAAGGGCACCTGGCATCTGGGGCAAGAAAAACTGAGGAAAATGGCGTCGGCTGATGCTTTTATACCCCAGACGCTCTGACGTCGGGGAAGGTGCGACATCAGCCGAGGCCAGACCCAGACTTTGGAATCCGGCCGACCGAAGGGCTGCCTGAGGCAGGACAACCCATATATTATGACTGCAGATGCATACCTATCGGACATCTACATTTATGGTAGGTACAAAACTGTACTTTTTTTTTAGTGCCTGAGAAGACGGGGGACTTAAGACCGATTCTAGATCTCTCCGCTCTGAACCTGTTCGTCCCCTAGTAAAAGTTCCAGATGGTCACTCTTCAGGCTATTCTCCCCCTTCTTCGGGAGAATGACTGGATGTGCTCCATAGACCTCCAGGATGCGTACTACCACATTCTGATGGACCGACGATCCAGGAGGTTTCTCTGCTACCAGCTAGGAGACCGTCATTATCAATTCAGGGTTCTCCCGTTTGGCCTCACCTCAGCCCCCAGGGTGTTCACCACGGTCATGGCAGTAGTCGCAGCCCACCTGAGACTCCAGGGAATTCAGGTCTTTCCATACCTGGACGACTGGCTCCTCGTCACCCCCAGCAGGCATCAACTCGGCGTTGCAAGGGATTACACTCTAGCTCTCGCCCAGAAGTTGGGCATATCAGTGAACCTTCAAAAGTCTTCCCTTCAGCCAGTACAGGTCTTGGAGTTTATAGGGGCCAAGTTGAACACGCGCATTTGTCGAGCTCTACTAAGTCCGGACAAACTGAACAGCCTATCGCAGCAGGTCTTAGCCCTTCTTCGAATCCCAGCTCCTGCGGCGGAGTTGGTCCTGAGGGCACTGGGGTCGATGGCAGCAGCCATCGGGCTCTCTCTTCATGCACGCCTCCGGATGAGGATCTTACAGTGGACTCTTCAAGTTCAATGGTCGTTAGTGCTTCACCTGCTGAACACCCCGATTTCACTGAGCAGAGTTTGCAGGGACTCCCTCCTTTGGTGGCTTCGCTCGCGGGAGCTGCAAGAAGGGAAACCTTTTGTAATTCCCCCACCCCAAGCCACGTTGACCACAGATGCTTCTCGCCTCGGGTGGGGGGGCATTGTTTGGGCAGAACCGTCCAAAGCACGTGGACCCCCATAGAGACCGCTTTGCATATGAATGTCCTAGAGATGAGGCCGGTGCTTTTGGCGTTGCAAGCTCTCCACGACCTTCTCCCTCTAGGGACTATTGTGATCCAGACAGACAACATGGCGGTAGTCTGGTACATAAACAAACAGGGGGGAAGCAGGTCTTATCCCCTCTGTCGAGAAGCTATGAGAGTGTGGGAATGGGCGATATCCACCAACTGCTTTCTGATAGCAGCGCACATTCCGGGTCGGTCCTACATATTGGCCGACAAACTGAGTCGGGTGATTCTCGTACGAGTGGTCGCTCAATCCTTCAGTTGCGAAGCAAATCTTCCGTGCATGGGATTGGCCTCGCTGCGATCTTTTCGCCTCTCCATCAAACACAAAATGCAGCGAGTACTTCGCAAAACTTCCCCCTTCAGGGGAAGCCCCAAGAGACACTTTGGTACATGCTTGGCCACCCGGTCTTCTTTATGCTTAGCCCCCCCTCCCGCTTATGGCGAAGTTCATTCAGAAAGCACATCGGTTGGGGAGCAGAATGATCCTCATAGCCCCATTCTGGCCTCATTAGATCTGGTTACCTTACCTACAGTCTCACAGTGTTGTTCCTCCGTGGATTCTGGATCCCATTCCAGATTTGATCTCGAAACCTGCGGGATGCCAAACCCCGAACCTGCTAAACCTCAAGCTGTCTGCTTGGTTGATTCAGTTCCTCTGATGGCTAGGACTCCCGGTTTCTCATCACCAGTGAAGGCCATTCAGGTGGCGGCCCATAAACCTGCTACCAGAAAAATTTACAATAGTAAATGGAAACACTTTTCCATTTGGGCCGAACACAAGGGCCTGGATCCATTTACAGATTTCTTGTCACTTATCTTTCAGAAGGGAGCGAGCGCTTCCACAGTTAATGTGCAGTTAGCAGCCATTTCCCACTTTCATGTGGGGGATGGACTGGGATCAGTAGCATCCTCAAAGATATGCAAAACCTTCCTGAGGGCATTTTCTTTTGAAACCACCGGTGAAATCTGTAGTTCCCCCATGGGACTTAACTTTAGTATTACAAGCTTTGACAAGTCCACCCTTCGAGCCTGCCTCTTCGGTTCCATTGAAATTCTTGTCTTAGAAAACAGCCTTTTTATTGGCGATTACATCAGCCAGGAGGGTCTCAGAACTTCAAGCCCTGTGCATGAAACCCCCTACCTCATTTTCACAAGGATAGAAGCCTCTCAGGACTAACCCGTCTTTCCTACCGAAGGTGGCTTCAGAGTCAAATTTTAACCAATCAATCAATTTGCCAGTATTTTTTCCAAATTTTCGGAACAAAGGGGAATACACATTGCACAAACTGGACGTACACAGGCAATTACGTTTCTACCTGCACAGGACTAAGGATTTTCGGAAGTCTGATCAGTTGTTTGTGTCCTTTGCCAAATCAACTATGGGAAAGGCAATTTCTGAAGTAACTCTGGCAAATTGGATTTCCTTCCAGGATCTTGAAACCCGCACTTATGGTCAGACCTGACTAACGAGGGGTGACCATAGGTATGGAGCATTGATTTGCCATGTTGGTAATGACCAGGTCTAGGATATTGGAGCCCTTGGTGGGACTATGGATTAGTTGATCCAGGGCGTTAGAATTTATGAATTCCAAGAACCGCTATGCAAAGGTGTTGGGACAAGAGTAGTTTTCCCAGTTAATGGCAGGGTAGTTAAAATCACCCAGTATTAGGGTGTTTGGTTCTATCTTAATATTTTCCAGTATGTTTAAAAAGGTGTAGTGAGAATCTTGGGGTATGGTGGGGGATCTGTAGCAAGCTACAATTTGGATTGCAGTCTTACCTAGTGTTAGTTGCACTTGGAGAATTTCAGACACATTGTGTTGGCCAACTAGCCTGGTGGTGTGAATATCCTTGGTGAATATTGACACTCCTCCACCTTTAGCGTGGTCCTGGTTTGGTGGCGAAAAGTGTGGTAAGAGTTGTAGCCTGGTATTGCAGGGGTGCTCTCTGGAGCCTTGAACCAGGTCTCAGTTACTGCACAGATATCGATGTTCTCCATTTTAGGAGTGCCTCGAGAGAGTGCATTTTGAGGTTTAGACTTCTAGCATTGAGTAGCATTACCTTCAGATTTTGCATGCTTGTACCTGTTACGGTGATGGTTTTGTCCTTTGAAGTTTGCCTAAAAAGGCACTATAGGGGTGGCAAGAGCCTTAGCCAGTAACCTGAATCCCAGGGTTACAGGTGCAGACCATCTCTGGCAAAGCATCGTGGTCTGTCAATCATGTCATCCCAGGCAGACAGATACTGAATCCCTTTGAATGACACCATGCTTAGCCAATTGTTGAAGTCAATCATTTTATCCTTATATTGTGGTATCATTCTGAAGGCAGGATGCTACTCAGGGCTAGGTCATACCTGCCTGGGCCACATGATCCAAGAGCTCTTCCATGTCTCTTTTCATGTAGTCCAGGAGGTGCCCCAAGTCATTCACTCCAACATGGACAATGACAGAGTCATATTTGTACTTGTTGTGGAGTGACTTGAGTGCATGCGTTATGTATGGATCCTGGCACCCGACAGGCAGCTGACTGTAATTTTCTCCTTATTCAACCTGGTGAGAGGGACATCAGTGTGCCGGACTATAGAGTCACCTATGACTAAAGTGTTAGGTACATTGTCTTGCCTTAAGGGCTGTTGCTGGGTGGCACACTGGTGTTGTGAACTATGTGACGCATTGGTTGTGATTGGTGTTTGTTTGCGTTTCAGCTTCAGAGTTACAAGCATTAATGGCAGTACAGCCATTTCTTATCTTCCATCAGGACAGAGTTACACTAAGAACTAATCCTACTTTTATGCCAAAGGTGGTATCTAGGGTATCCTTGAACCAAGCTATTCACTTGCCTACGTTCTTCCCAAATCCACAGAATAGAGGGGAAAAACCTCTGCACACCCTGGATATACACAGACAACTACGCTACTTGGACAGAACTAAAAGTAGCAGAAAAACTGACCAACTATTTGTAACACATGCTGCTGGGGTGCAAGGAAAAGCAATTTCCAAACAGACAATTTCAAAATGGATAGGAAATTGCATTCGATTTTGTTACTCCTTTCATGGAAAGTCAGTTCCTGCAAACATCAGGCCTCATTCCACAAGGGCCACGGCCACCACTACAGCCTTCCTACAAGGGGTGGCTACCAAGGACATTTTAGAAGCTGCTACTTGGAGCTCCGTGCATACATTTACCAAACATTACAATCTACCTTTACACTCCAGATCCAGAGCAGGCTTTGCTACTGCAGTCGTGCAGGGGATCTTAACTACACCATCTTTTTCTTAGTACCTCCTCCCCCAGATTGGCTATGGTATTCTACCCATATGTTATGACTGCAGATGCATCCTTGAAGGACATAGTACAGTTTTGTACCTACCATAAATGTAGATGTCCGATAGGTATGCATCTGCAGTCAGGTTTACCCTCCCTCCTACCCCTCTGTGGTATTCCTAGGGTGTTTACCCCCCTTTTAGCTAGCTGGGGGAATCAATTATGGTGTATTTGTTTGTATATACATGTATATATATATATATATATATATATATATATATATATATATATATATAATTTTGCAAATGTTTGGAATTCTATTGCATTTATCCAAATTTAGCCTTTCTAGAGGGCACCTGGCTTCTGGGGCAAGGAACACTGAGGAAAATGGCGCCGGCTGATGCTTTTATACCCCAGACGCTCTGACGCGGGAAGGTGCGACATCAGCCGAGGCCAGACCCAGACTTTGGAATCCGGCCGACCGAAGGGCTGCCTGAGGCAGGACAACCCATATATTATGACTGCAGATGCATACCTATCGGACATCTACATTTATGGTAGGTACAAAACTGTACTTTTTTTTTAGTGCCTGAGAAGACGGGGTCTTAAGACCGATTCTAGATCTCTCCGCTCTGAACCTGTTCGTCCCCTAGGAAAAGTTCCGGATGGTCACTCTTCAGGCTATTCTCCCCCTTATTCGGGAGAACGACTGGATGTGCTCCATAGACCTCCAGGATGCGTACTACCACATTCTGATGGACCGACGATCCAGGAGGTTTCTCTGCTACCAGCTAGGAGACCGTCATTATCAATTCAGGGTTCTCCCATTTGGCCTCACCTCAGCCCCCAGGGTGTTCACCACGGTCATGGCAGTAGTCGCAGCCCACCTGAGACTCCAGGGAATTCAGGTCTTTCCATACCTGGACGACTGGCTCCTCGTCACCCCCAGCAGGCATCAACTCGGCGTTGCAAGGGATTACACTCTAGCTCTCGCCCAGAAGTTGGGCATATCAGTGAACCTTCAAAAGTCCTCCCTTCAGCCAGTACAGGTCTTGGAGTTTATAGGGGCCAAGTTGAACACGCGCATTTGTCGAGCTCTACTAAGTCCAGACAAACTGAACAGCCTATCGCAGCAGGTCTTAGCCCTTCTTCGAATCCCAGCTCCTGCGGCGGAGTTAGTCCTGAGGGCACTGGGGTCGATGGCAGCAGCCATCGGGCTCTCTCTTCATGCACGCCTCCGGATGAGGATCTTACAGTGGACTCTTCAAGTTCAATGGTCGTTAGTGCTTCACCCGCTGAACACCCTGATTTCACTGAGCAGAGTTTGCAGGGACTCCCTCCTTTGGTGGCTTCGCTCGCGGGAGCTGCAAGAAGGGAAACCTTTTGTAATTCCCCCACCCCAAGCCACGTTGACCACGGATGCTTCTCGCCTCGGGTGGGGGGGCATTGTTTGGGCAGAACCGTCCAAAGCACGTGGACCTCCATAGAGACCGCTTTGCATATCAGTGTCCTAGAGATGAGGCCGGTGCTTTTGGCGTTGCAAGCTCTCCACGACCTTCTCCCTCTAGGGACTATTGTGATCCAGACAGACAACATGGCGGTAGTCTGGTACATAAACAAACAGGGGGGAAGCAGGTCTTATCCCCTCTGTTGAGAAGCTATGAGAGTGTGGGAATGGGCGATATCCACCAACCGCTTTCTGATAGCAGCGCACATTCCGGGTCGGTCCAACATATTGGCGGACAAACTGAGTCGGGTGATTCTCACCCCGTACGAGTGGTCGCTCAATCCTTCAGTTGCGAAGCAAATCTTCCTCGCATGGGATTGGCCTCGCTGCAATCTTTTCGCCTCTCCATCAAACACAAAATGCAGCGAGTACTTCGCAAAACTTCCCCCTTCAGGGGAAGCCCCAAGAGACGCTCTGGTACATGCTTGGCCACCCGGTCTTCTTTATGCTTAGCCCCCCCTCCCGCTTATGGCGAAGTTCATTCAGAAAGCACATCGGTTGGGGAGCAGAATGATCCTCATAGCCCCATTCTGGCCTCATCAGATCTGGTTACCTTATCTACAGTCTCACAGTGTTGTTCCTCCATGGATTCTGGATCCCATTCCAGATTTGATCTCGAAACCTGCTGGATGCCAAACCCCGAACCTGCTAAACCTCAAGCTGTCTGCTTGGTTGATTCAGTTCCTCTGATAGCTAGGACTCCCGGTTTCTCATCACCAGTGAAGGCCATTCAGGTGGCGGCCCATAAACCTGCTACCAGAAAAATTTACAATAGTAAATGGAAACACTTTTCCATTTGGGCCGAACACAAGGGCCTGGATCCATTTACAGATTTCTTGTCACTTATCTTTCAGAAGGGAGCAAGCGCTTCCACAGTTAATGTGCAGTTAGCCATTTCCCACTTTTATGTGGGGGATGGACTGGGATCAGTAGCATCCTCAAAGATATGCAAAACCTTCCTGAGGGGCATTTTTCTTTTGAAACCACCGGTGAAATCTGTAGTTCCCCCGTGGGACTTAACTTTAGTATTACAAGCTTTGACAAGTCCACCCTTCGAGCCTGCCTCTTCGGTTCCATTGAAATTCTTGTCTTGGAAAACAGCCTTTTTAGTGGCGATTACATCAGCCAGGAGGGTCTCAGAACTTCAAGCCCTGTGCATGAAACCCCCCCCTACCTCATTTTTCACAAGGATAGAGCGTCTCTCAGGACTAACCCGTCTTTCCTACCGAAGGTGGCTTCAGAGTCAAATTTTAACCAATCAATCAATTTGCCAGTATTTTTTCCAAATTTTCGGAACAAAGGGGAATACACATTGCACAAACTGGACGTACACAGGCAATTATGTTTCTACCTGCACAGGACTAAGGATTTTCGGAAGTCTGATCAGTTGTTTGTGTCCTTTGCCAAATCAACTATGGGAAAGGCAATTTCTGAAGTAACTCTGGCAAATTGGATTTCCCAGTGCATAATCCACGGGTATACATCCTCAGGTAAACCAGTTCCAACGGGAATTCACGCTCACTCAACCCGATACATTGCTACATCAGCAGCTTTCTGGTCCAGGGTTCCTCTGGACGACATATGTTCAGCAGCTACTTGGTCCACTTCTCATACGTTCATCTCCCATTATAAATTGGATATGATTTAGAGGAGTAGGGCTTCCTTTGGCTCCGCGGTGCTTCGGAATATCCTTCCGTAAGGCCACCCAGGGTTACTTTCTATAGGTAGCTGGGGACTCTGTCCCACAGGTTGCAGAACAAATGAAGTAACTACTTCAGATAAAGAAGTTATGTACTCACCATAACGTTCCATCTGAGTAGGTACTTCATTTGTCTGCAACCAACCCACCACTCCATACCCCCTAACCACATCGGGATAACTGGCCATCTACAAAATGTCGTTTTCATGAGATGAAGCAGGGCTTGATCCTCTGTCAAAGGTGTGATTTGTTTAGGACTGAGCAAACTTGATCTGAGGTAATACAGTAGGCAGCAGGGGATTGTGGGTAGGGGAGGAGCTAGGAGCTCAGATCTTTTAGCTTGTGAAGCTGCTGGCTCGGATCCGAGGTCGGATCCGATATCCACAGGTTGCAGACAAATGAAGTACCTACTCAGATGGAACGTTATGGTGAGTACATAACTTCTTTTTTCTTTGAATACTTCATGTTCTGTAATCTTTCTCTTTCTCTGAAGGGTTCAAATTGGTAGATATGATTTTCATAATCTTTTTTCACCAATTGAAAGGGAGACTGAAGACTTTTGATATGAAAAGTATTCTCATCTTTTTTGTTTGTAATATGGGGGGGGGGGGGAGAAGATTTTATTGGAAGTTTGTTTGTGAACATTTTGCAGTAGTTTGGGTGTAAAATTGAAGGTAGAAGGCAGCAGAGTGGAGGAAGTCGTGACCGGTAACAACAGGGCATGTTTTAGTCAATGTGAAAATATAGTCTTTAGAAGAGCATCTCTTGTTTGGGGTGTTAAATGGTTTGCGATGCTGTAGCCTGCATTGAGTTGAAAGTTTACTTTGGTGATTTTTCTAGTATGTTTTGTATATGTTAGTAATGACTTAAGAAGTAGGCCTTAGTATTTATAATATTCTAATTTGGTGATACGTCTGGAGTTAGATCTATAAGTGTTTGCATTTTTGAGTTTTTGCTGGATGCCAAAAGGTATTAGAGCTGTTTTTGAAAGGTTCACTCTAAAAACCTTCTCAGGGAGTCAGTTGCTTAGTTTAAGTCTTTTTTTGGTAAAGGTTTTGGATTGTATGGCAGTTAAAACTCTGGAGGATGATACTATCTACATTGAGGGTAAAATTGTTTTGGAGGAATAGTAGTGATAGTGCCAATTATGAAGAGGGAGAATAGAATATGCCCTGACACAGATCCTTGTGGTACCTCGGAATTGGAAGCATTAGTAACAGAAGAATAACAGTCAACCCTGACAAAAAAGGTTCTGTTGTTGAGGTAGTTTTGGAAGTATGAAGTGGTATTTCGGCCAAACCCAAGTGAATCAAGTTTAAGACATCGTGGTCACTACTTTAAAAGCCTGAGTTATGTTAATAAAGATAGCACCTTTTGCCATGTTATTTTCCATTGCTTAAAAAGTTTTACTCTTAATTGTGTAGATGGCAGTTAAGGTGTGGATATATCTAGTTTTAACTAGATTACATATTTTGTGGTAGTGTTTGTCATAATTTCCTTCATACTGTCCTAGTCAGAATTCATTCATATAACTATGTAATGCCATCATTACTTTGATTTTAAATTATTTTGCTGTTGCCTTGTCATCATGAAGTGATTTTTAACACACCTTAATGAGGGCTGCTTTTTTTTTTTTGTTTGTTTTGAAGATAAATTAATGCCACCTTGCGATAAAATGTTATAGTGACCAGTGTTTGTCCTGATTTTGTAATTGAGTTAAATTTACGTCCTAAGCCTTAAGATGTAGCTTGTGGCCTTGCTTAGGGCTCTGTTTAATAACAGGTCCATTTAGCACAGTCCTAGTATTTTGTTGGATTTGTTGTATCATACTGATTTGGTGTTTGTATCAGAGATCCCCACCTTGCTGCTTCCGTTCTGCTAGGTCTTCATGTTATTCATATATCTATTGCGGATGCTGTCTGTGGTGTAGTTGGTATAGATTTATAGGTAAGTACTAGGCTAGCTGCTAGCTGTCTTGTGGGCCATTTTAAGCCTAGATGGTTTCTTTTTTGTATGTTTGAAATAAAATCCTATTTGGGCCAAGATTGGCCTTAACCTTTCCGTGGTCAGTAATTATATATTATCTCTAATGAGAATAACTGGGTTTACACCATAGATAATTTAAGGAGACCCATGCATGGGATAAAGCATTTTTGAGCTGCCTGTGTCCATTAGTAGTACAGGGGGCAGTCCTGGAGTAAATTTTCTGTTATATTTTGCTATGTTTTAAATCACTGTTTAAATTGATCCAAGTTAATTATGACTGTACCATCTCCTTTTAGTATGATTACCTAGTGGCAGGAGTTAAGAGCTGATTTTATGTTGTGCATTATCCATCTGTTTTCTTATGGTCTTTTTGTAGGAGGTTGTGGATTTCCTCATATATACATAATCTGTTTACTGATAAAGGACCTGTGTTTTCTTTGAGACCTAACCATCATGGTTGAAAGGCTCGTCCTACCCTTTGAGTTAACCAGCTTGGCATATTTGAATATTGCATTTTTTATTTTTGGTTGTTATTCATTTGCCAGGTGGGTATTGGCACTCCAGTTTCTTTTGAAGAGAATTAAATTTCATTTTCCAGACTGACTGACTTAAGAACAAGTCTGTCAGTTAGAACAGAGTACTGAGGCTCTGAGTTATTAATGAGAAACTTCCTGTACTTAAAATGATAAAGGAGTTTGATTCCTTCCATTTCCATTTGCCTACCATGTGACTCTGACCAAGTCACTTAAGCAGACAGTGCTCCCAGGTCACCCTTGAAAAGGGACACTTTATTCAGTGGGCTACCATGTTAATAGACAGCTACGATAAATCAAATCCTCTACTTCTTGATAAAATTGGTTTCAAAATTACCTGTCAGTCACTCCATCTATCTAATGGTATATTCTTTCTGCAGGCAGCAGCCAGAAGGAAGGGCATTAGATGCAATAGATGTGCAGCACCAGTTAACACTTTATCTCAAGCATGTGCATTTTCTCAGACAACAGGTCCATTGTCTCCTTCGCCCTTGTTAAGAACAGTTTGGCATTTGCTGCTTAGAACATTCCTAGAAGGATCATCAAGTACATTGTGTTCTACTATCTGAAAGGCAGTCAGTTATTGGACAACAAACTCAGAAGTCATTTCACTAGGAGGGTTGCTGCTTTTGTAGTGCTTGCTTTGCTCACTGGAATGTACATGTGCACTGCAGCCACAGTGTCAAGCTCTTCCATTGGTAGTTCTGTACTTCACAATTTGACCTTTATACTTCCCTGTTTGACTTATCTCATTTGGGATTTTTTGTAACACTGATAGGAATGCATATCCGCTATAACTTACTGCTTCAGGTATCTATTTACCCTCTTAGGTTGTGATGGCTACTCCATTGTTTGGCAGTATGTTTTCTGTAATAATTCAAGTTTAGGTTTTGCATTCTTTTTTATATGCAGAGGCTGCTGACGAGGCTTCATGGAGTTCAGAGCTAGATAGCATGTTAACAGGGTACGTTGTCCTAGTCTGGTGCATGGATGTCTTGGCATATGCTTCTGTGGGTGTATGATAATAAATAGAATTGATAAGGGTGCTTTCAGGAAAGAACCCTGTTTGTAATCCATTGCCCAAGGCCAGCTCATAAATAACTGTTATGAAGAGTATTTGAATTGTCTTTTATATATATATTTATTTTATTTTTATATTTATTTTATACATTTTATATTTATTTTATTTTTATATACATTTATTTTTTAGTATTTATATTGTATCTACTCACTTTTTTGACAATTAAATTTGGAAAAAGTGCTAATTCATTGTCGTTAAAATTAGGCTGAGCCACAGTAATTTTTCTTAAAGGTTATAGTTGCATGCTAATTTCCCAGATGTTCATCGTGTTTCACTGTTGCAGTCATGACTGTAGGGTTCTCCCCTGCCGGCAGGCAGTCCTCGGTCGGCCAGAATCCCAAAGTCTGGGTCTGGCGTTGGCTGCTCAGCCATGCTCCCTGACGTCAGAGCGCCAGGAGTACAAAGCTGGCAGCCGACGCAGTGTTCTCCAGTCTTTCTTGCCGTGCGGTGATAGCAGTTCGCAAGTGCTGGTCGGCTGACTCCTGACAATTTTTTCTAAACGTACTTCAGTCCGAAGACTTTCTTCTCCTACTCAAAGCTAAGTACCCTGTTGGGGAAGCTTTTTTCTTGCTCCAGTCCGATGTCAGAAAAAGTTAATAATTGTATTTCATGTGGGAAGCAAATACCTCATAATGATTTTCATTCTTACTGTATTCCTTGCTTAGACCCTGACCACGACGTAGCTAGTTGTCGGTTTTGTGCTAGATTTAATCAACGTACGATTAAAAGAAGGTACGATTTTGCATTTCATTACTTCGGTAGGCGTTTTAATTACAAAATGTCATCGGACACGCTTCCGTTCACAAACGACGCAAGGATAAAGACAGGCCTCTGAGGTCCAAATCAGACGATATTGTACAAGCAGAGCCAGCTTCAGGTTTGGCAGTCATCAGTGAGACGCTTTTGCAGCCCCTGTCATCGGCCATTTCGGAACCGATGGCCAAAACGGACTCCCACGAGGAGCCAACTAGGCCTTTGAATATTTCAGTTGCAGGACCTTCGGAAAATGCTCCTTCGGATGGGTCCGGAGCTGCTGTGCAGGTACCGGCTTCCAAAGGGTTTTCAGGCCTACTCAGCTTCTGATAAAGGCAAAGCCAAAGACAAAGGCAAGACTCCTTCCAAATCAAAGACTACAGCCCAGGCCTCTTCTGATCCAGGACCCAAGTCTCAGAAGCAGTTACTTAAGATGGCGGAGGACTTACTTACTATGATTAGGGGTTCACATCCCCCTCCAGATAAAAGGCCAAGGCAGGAATTGTATTATGACTCCTCTGAACAGGCTTCTGTTTCTTCTGACCAGGATTATTCTTTTCCTCCTTACGAGGATTCTGATGCTGAGGAATCCATTCCTTCAGCTTCTCCCCCTGTGGATTTTTCTTTTGGGAAAACTTTACATGAAATGAGGGAACATTTTCACTGGGAAGGACAGGAGTACTCAGAATCTAAGAAAAGACTCAGGGATTTCCTTCTTCTTCCCCAACATAGACCCCTGGCTATCCCTCCTATTTTGGATATTGTGGATGATGCTTTTTCGGAGGCTAACTTAACTCTTGACTCTTTTCCTCCAGCTCCTGTTAAGCCAGACAGATATTATAGGGTTCCTGATTCCCACCAGTTTTTATACAAGAATCCTACTGCTGATCCTGAAACCATTTCTCAGGGCCCTAAGGGGGTTAAGGCCGCTACTGCTAAAAACCCCATTCCCACTGAGAAGGATTCCAGATCTTTTGAAAGATGGGGCAAAAAAGTGTACACTTCTGCAACTTTATCTTTTAGGGCTTTAAACTGTCAATTTCATATGCTGAAATACCAGCAATTTCTTCTGTCTGTTTTGAAACAAAAACTAACTTCCATTTCCGCTTGTGCAGATGATAATGAATTACATGACTTAATGCATGCCCCTGAACAAGTTGGGAAGCATGGTTTACACTGTGGTTTTGATGCCTTGGAGGCTTCTAGTAGGGCTGCTGCCTCTGGCACAGTCATTAGAAGGCATGCTTGGTTAAAGGAACAAAACTTGCCAGATCAAGTAAAAGCTAAGTTATTGGATGCTCCTGTTCAGCATAATGTTTTGTTTGGATCTAAGGCTGAAGAGGTGATAAAGAAGATGGATGACAAGGCAGAATCCATGCAAACGGTTAAGGATTTCTTACAAGTACAGCCACCCAGATTTAGTAGGAATTGGCCTACTAAAAATTAGTCCTTTCCCAATTCAGACAGGCCTCAGAGGGGTAGATACAGACGCTCCCGAGGATGGCCCCAAACGGAAGCCTCTTATAGACCAAGACAGTGGACTGCTTCCACTACTAGGGGAGGAGAGGACAGGTCGCAAGCTCATAGAAAACAGGCTCAATGACTCCCTCTGTTGGGCTGCAGGAACTTCTTGCCTGGAAGCCCCTCTCGGAGGAAAACTTTCTCTTTTTCACCTAAATTGGACTCATATAACCCAAGACAAGTGGGTTCTGGATGTGGTTTCAAGAGGTTACAAATTCTTTTTTCATACCCTACCAAGACCAAGCAGATGGCCGGATCTACCAAAACATCAATGGTTAGAAGCCTTAAACCAGGTGGAAGCCCTCTGGGCTATGAAAGCCATAGAACTGGTTCCACTTTCAGAAATGGGACAAGGTTTTTACTCAAGGCTCTTTCTAGTCCCCAGAAAGCAAAATTCATGGAGACCCATTCTGGATCTGTCAGTCTTGAATACTTTTCTCGAGATACCAAAATTCAAGATGCTTACTCTACAGCAGCTACTTCCAATGCTGACCAAAAATGCATGGATGGTAACTTTGGATTTAAGGGAGGCTTATTTACACATTCCCATCAGGCAGGAGTGCAGAAAATACCTCAGGTTCAAGGCCAGATCGAGGCACTATCAATTCTCTGCGCTGCCCTTTGGATTGTCTACTGCGCCCAGGGTCTTCACCAAATGCCTGGTTCCAGTAGTAGCTTATTGCAGACTCAAGGGAATTCAAATTTACCCTTATCTGGATGATTGTCTTATTCAGGCAGACAGCAAGGATGTCTTACTCCAGCATCTAGAATTTGTTCAGAAACTTCTCAAGTTCCTGGGATTCACTGTAAACATAAAAAAGTCAAATTTGACACCCGCACAACAGATAACTTTTCTGGGTGCTCTTCTAAACACAACAACCCAGATGGCATTTCTGACATAGGAAAACAATTACAGCTGGCTTCAACTTTCAAAACGTTGGCATCATTAACTCAGTTATCTGCAAGGAAATTCCTGCAGGCTTTGGGTTACATGGCCTCCTGCATCCTTCTCGTACCATATGCAAGACTACATATGAGGAAAATACAGTGGTACCTAAAAAGTGTATGGTCTCAGCATTGCCACAGTTTAGACATACAGATCACCGTCTTGCCTTGTCTTCAAAAGGAATTCCTTTGGTGGTCCAAGGCATGTACTCAAAACAAAGGGAAAGCCTTCAGTCTGCCTCCAGCCAGTCAGATACTAACCACGGAAGCCTCAGATTATGCATGGGGAGCCCATTTGCAGGGCAACTGTCTGCAGGGCCTTTGGACAAAGGATCAGAAGCACCTGCATATCAATTTAAAGGAAATGTTAGCCGTTCAGAACGCTCTGTTGGCCTTCAGGAATCTTCTACAACCAGGACAACTACTGATACGGACAGACAACACCACAGTTATGTGGTACATAAACAAGCAAGGGGGATCACATTCCTATCCGCTTTGCAGACTAGCCATGAATCTATGGAACACAGCTCTAGCTTGCAAACTGGACCTTCAAGCTCAGTTTCTACCAGGGAAGCAAAACATCCTGGCAGACAGTCTGAGCAGAAACCTGTCAGACCCACACGAATGGATGCTGGACACCGAAATATTCAAGATGATTACAGCAGTCTGGGGATGTCCTCACATAGACCTCTTTGCATCCCACCTCAATCATCAACTACAAATTTTTTGCACAAGGACATTCCACAAACTAGCTTGGAAAGTGGATGCACTATCATTCAGTTGGAGAAACCTCTCAGGGTATGCCTTCCCGCCTCTACCTCTTCTTCCACGGGTGTTATTAAAGTTCAAACAGGACAAGCCCAAGATGATAATTTTACTGTCCCCAAATTGGCCTTGACAGTTTTGGTACCCAACACTGAAAAACCTTTTTCTGGAGCCCCCTTGGGTTTTACCTCAGACTCCGAACCTTCTGTCCCAACACCAGGGTCAGGTTCTGCACTCCCATGTCAAAACTCTCATCCTGGCTGCCTGGTTAATCCAGGGTCTATGATTCATTCTCTCCTACCTAAGCAGGTTATGGATGTCATTTTAGAAGCCAGACGTCCTAGCACTAGAAAATCTTATGCAGGAAAATGGAAAAGATTTTGCACCTGGATGCAGGCTCAGGATTCGGATCCTCTTATTCCTAACATTCCTCTGATTTTACTTTACCTGACAGACCTCTTACATAAGGGTGTCTCTTTTTCTTCCATAAAGATACATGCCTCTGCTATTTCTGCTCATTATAATACAGACCCTCCAATCTTTTCCCATCAGCTCATGAGACCGTTTCTCAGAGGCGCTAAGAACTTAAGGCCCCCTAGATCTCCACCCTTTCCTGCCTGGGATCTCAACTATGTTTTGGAAAAACTCACCTTACTTCCTTTTGAGCCTGCTGCCACACCTGACATCAAGTTTTTATCTTGGAAGACAGCCATCCTGTTAGCTCTGACCTCTGCCAGGAGAGTTTCGGAGTTGCAAGCTCTCATGGCTGTGGAACCTTATATTATTTTTCACCAAGACAGGGTGTCTTTAAGGACTAATCCTACTTTCATGCCTAAGGTGGTTTCGAAAGTGGCTTTAAATCAAACTATTCACTTGCCAACTTTTTTCCCTAGCCTCAAAATAGGGGGGAAAAGATCTTGCATTCCTTGGATGTACACAGACAAGTACGTTTTTACCTGGATAGAACCAAGGACATCAGAAAATCAGAGCAATTGTTTGTTTCTTATGCTTCAAGTTCCCAAGGTAAAGCCATTTCAAAACAGACCATTTCAAAATGGATTGCTCATGGAATCAGATTTTGTTATTCACACCATGGAAAGCAAATCAGGGGAGTTCCTACCAAAGACATTTTGGAAGCTGCAACTTGGAGTTCAGTGCATACTTTTTCTAAGCACTACAATCTACCTCGCTACTCTAAGTCTAGGGCAGGCTTTGCTTCTGCAGTCTTGCAGGGCCTTTTAGCCACCCCTTCTACTTTATGACCATCTCCCTTTTATTCTGCTTTGGGATTCAACCCTACAGTCATGACTGCAACAGTCTAACACGATGAACATAGTACAGTTGTGTACACTTACCATAAATGTAGATGTTCGAGTGTCTTCACTGTTGCAGTCTGGGTTACCCTCCCTCCTGTCCCCTCTTATTTTTTCTTTTGTGTGGTTCCCTTCACCCTTCTTCTGAGGTGTATTTGCAAAGGGTATGGGATTTTACTCATTTTGGAACACCTGACATCTGGGGCAAGAAAAACTGGAGAACATGGCGTCGGCTGCCAGCTTTGTACTCCTGGCGCTCTGACATCAGGGAGCATGGCTGAGCAGCCGACGCCGGACCCAGACTTTGGGATTCTGGCCGACCGAGGACTGCCTGCCGGCAGGGGAGAACCCTACAGTTATGACTGCAACAGTGAAGACACTCGAACATCTACATTTATGGTAAGTGTGCACAACTGTACTTTCCTGCTGATGTAGGGCCAATGTCTTTTGGTAACCAGAGTTCTCTTTAGTTATATTTTTGGGTTTTTCCAAAAGCTCCTATCTAGAAGACCACATGCGCTTCACATTACACATTGTGGGTAGAGTATTTTTTTCTTCCAGTAAATAAGAGGTGAAAAACTTTACAAGTTCATAGGTAAGTACTAAGCCGGCTGCCCTTGTGGATCATTTTAAGCCTAGTGAATTTCATTTGGTAAGAATCCAACCCTGTAGCTCTTGTCTGTGAAGTAAACACCTTAACTACTATGCCAGCCCCCAACCTATATAATTTCTGGTAAATAAGTAGAAAACATACTATACTATTGGTCACTGTTGATGTTACTTTTCAGTAATGCTCTGTAATTTTATGACACTAGTTCTTTTTTTTTTTTCGTCTTGCAAGCTTTATTGTATTGATGGCGAAGACCATGAACTGAAGGGGCTGAATACCCTTAACAATGCTTACTGTATCTACTTCCTGCTGTCTCTTTAAAAGCCTGTATGTTCAGATTAGAAGATGTTGGTAAAGTAAATTATTTGAAGACTGACTTAACACAGATGATATTTGCACATCACAGGTCAGCGTGCATCATTTTTCATTTAAAATGATCACAGACTCTGTGTTACACAACAAAATGGCAGGTGGGTAACTTAAGTCTGCAACTTCAGGACTTAAAAACTTGGTGTCAGTCTGAGGTAAATAAATATTTGCTGAAATGCATTGGTTCTACATATGATTTGATAAAGTTAACTATTTAAATTGTGGCAAACCTATTTTTGTAATCCTTCAAATGTAATGAGTGCATTTTTCTTATTTTGACTTTCGTTTGTTTTCATGCTGTCACCTGCTTTACGGCTGCATTAATTTGATGTGTTTCATGAATCTGCTTCTTGGAACTAAGATTCTCTGACTGGGGAAGACTCCTTGCTCGATTGTTCTCTGCTTTCTAACCCTGCTGCTGACATAATTGATGAGTTTGCTCCTCTGTCTCTCTCAGCTCAAGCTCTCTCAGGTAAACTAACAACAGAAATGGGGTCTTTTTTCTCTATTCTTATATCCAGTCTGAGTTTGCCTGTTGTCTTGTCTTTCCATTCTTCTGCTCATTGCCAAAATCTTAACGGTTAGGGATTTCAATTTAAACAGCAGAAAGTTTGTATACTCACTAATTGGTAAGAGGCTAATTTTCGTGCAGTTTATGTATATGGGATTGCTGCTGTTGCATATAGACCAATCCCAAAAAGGAAAGGGAAAAGAAGACTCCCTTATGTGTAGAAGCGTATTTGTGCTTACATGGTTGTCACTACTACAATTTAAGTTCAGGTGAGTATTTGGGGGCAGTGATATTAAAACCAAGGTTATGTCGTATTCTACAGAAAGCACTATATTCTGGCTTATCCCTGTGGACTAATTTTGTGTGTTCCTATTCCAGTGTAGGTTAACCAATAAAGTATATGGATAATTCATGGTGTCATGTGGCAGGCACAGAACTCAGTGGAGAGAAAGGGACCGCAAAGATTATAGTTACAATTCCCTCTAGGCTGAATAAAAGGCATGCTAGATGAACCTAGACCGTCATTATTTACCATCACTTTTGATGGTTCTGTTTTCACACTGTCCAACCTGGGTGGCACCAAGTTAGAATTCAATGTATGGGATGTAATTAGAACAATCTCTTGAAGCTTCCACCCGTCTGTTTCTGCAGCAGTGTTTGCAGACAGAAATACAAATGTTCAACATTTAAATCAATGTTGCAGTAGCCTAAGCTTTATGGGTTCTAGCCCTCAAGACCAGCCAGCTTTTCAAAGTTTAGGGCATCTTCCATGAGTTAGTTCCAACTGTTAGGAGTCTGAGGGAAATTCCATAAAAATACAGTTGAAACAAAAAGTTTAAAATCTTTTTTGTTGCTGAAGAGCACTCCTTTGCTGCATCCCGTGGACTGTCAGTTAGCTAGTGATTCTTCAAGGCTTAATAGATAAGTTCTCACTTGGGGGGAAAAAAAACTTCTAATTTTTTTGCTCTGGAAAACTTGTGTTTTTCTGTCTAAAGTGATCTCTTTAGATAGGAATCTGAACTTTTAAGGAATTCCACTGCATTTCTAAGGGAGTTGATATATAAATGTTTGTGAATTTTGTGAAAAAAGTTTATTTTTAACTAAAATTTTCAACAGGTTTTGTGTATTTCTGTTTTTTGGGCAGGATACTATGCTTGTAAGGGACTGCGAGTGGATTATTTAACCTCCGAATCACTTCCTGTGTAACTTAGATTTTACCAAGTCATCAAGCCTTCTCCATCTGACGTCACGGCCTTTTTTATCTGCTTACCAGTGGAGCATCCACTGGTATATGGTTTTACCTTTACTAGTCTGCAGAAACAAAACTTGTCTGGTAGCCTTGAGTTCCATGCTGGCTCATGTTTCATCGCAGCCACTGGTGGGTGACTGTTCTTTGGCCAGTTGTCCCTCAGACTACTCATCTTTATCCCTGGTGGCCTTGGTGTTGCATATGCAGCCAGTAAAGACTGAGGAGTAAACATGTCCTCTGTGGCTGTAGTGGTGCCATTGCCAGGCAAGGGAGAACTTCTGTTGTTGGTCTCAGGGGAAGGAGCAGGTGATGGTTCTTTACTTAGCCAGTATAAGAGAACCTGTATTGGGCGCTAGTATGCCTTCTGTGTGTTGGTCATATTCCAAGGAGATTCCCAGGAAAAGGGAACATAATGAGAAAACCATCCAGTCTCCTGTTTCTGTTTGTGTGGATATAGGACATTTAATGGGATTTGCTAATGAGCTCCTTTGTACTTTTTCAATGTCTTGTTCAGGGAAGAAAAGAAAGAGTCCCATCTCTTTCTGACTTGGATTGTCATTCATAAGAGCCAACATTGCAGGGGGTAGTTGTACTGAAGGGATTTATTTGTAATTTGAATGGTCTGATTCTGGGAAAAGTATGCTTTCATAGGTTCATAGGTTCATACTAGGCTATCTGCCCTAGGGCATTTATAAGCATAGCCAGAGTGTGTTTGGCTTTCGCCACCCATTTTAAAATTAATTTTGCTATGCCCTTCATTTCATTTCAGATTTCCCATCTGAAGATTTATCATTTTCTGACTTATCTAGGATGAGTTTTTTTTTTTTTTTTTTCATAAAGTGGTAGAGTGAAATCCCTGTGGCACTGTAAACGTATTATATTTTGTCACAGTTGGATATGCCCAATATTGCAAATGCTCATCTTGTGTTGCCTGCTTTAGATAATGTTTTGCTCTCTGTGAGTAGCGGACCTGGTAGTTGGTCTCTAGCAAGTATGACAGTTTATACAGCATCCTAAAGCAGGCCCTGCAGTGAGTTCACTATTTAAAACTGCTTCTGTTTAATATTACTGCCACTAACCCTTTCTCTCGGTCAAGGATCGGAAAGGATCATTAATAAGGATTGTTAAGCTGGGGGAAGAAAATGCATTCCTCTATTGCTTTAACAGCCAGGATTTAAAACGGTCTAGATTGTATACTAAAGTGTTTACCTTTAATTTTGAGAACATGCAGAAGGTAATGATTTAACCTTACTTTTCTTCTAATGAGGTCAGTGCCTCTGTAACATCTGCTTTTCAGGTTACATTAAATTCTCAGCTAAATGGCACTCACAGGGATTTGTAGATGCCGATTAACTGTAGTTTCTGGTTGCTTAAGAGTTACTATTAAAAATAGGCCTGACTAATACTGTACCCTATACTATGTTTAGTTTGACTTGTTCTTAGGTTGGGGAGAGAGAATTTATTCCTAGCTTCCTTTTTAAAACTCTAAAACTCTTAAAAATGTAAGGTATGTTTCTATGGGGAAAACAAAGTGCAACAGATGAAAATTGTACTGTATTTATTCAATATTTTTTTGCTTGTTGCTTGAGTTCTAGTTAACTGAGAGTTTACTGTATTAAGCATGTTTTAAAGTATGCTGTGGATGCCATTGTTTCTTCCTCAGCAGCTGATGCTTCTGGGTTAGTGCTGAGAAGATTGTCTTGACTTCATTCTCAAAACCTTCCTGAAAATGTTAAGACTGATTTATTAAATTCTGCCTTGGATAAGTTAATTCTGTTTAGCCCTCCTGCAATTGTGGTAATGGTGTGTGAAAGGTGAAAGCTGTGTCAAGGAGTTAATCAGATTTTCAGCCATCTTTTTTACAGAGCTATTAGAAATTTCCCTTCTTCCCCTGCTCATTTTTAGATGTGCATTGAAATTGCATTTTAGTGAAGATATAATTCATTCTTAAGCATTTGAAAGTCTGATTAAAGTCATGCTGGAAAGCTGTTGACTAAATTCCTCAGTTGTGTAGTAAGTGCATTCAAATTATGTTCAAGTCGAAAAACTTCTGCAAAGAGAAAGATGCTATAGTGTACATGGATTTGTTTTTCCTGCTATTGGCCCTTTCCCCACGCATCAAGTTCTGGTTTGCTGGAAGAACATAAGAAAATTCTTAATTATTTTGCCGGTCAAAAAAATCCATGAAAACTGTTCCATCAGAGCATTTCCCATCATCAACCAGCAGACCTGTCATCAGCAGGGTGCAAAAGGATCAGTGCTCGGCCCCCTACTGTTTTGTATACACTTCTTAGAAGTTCATGCCAAAATTAAGTGGCTGTGGCTGACCAACTGGGTGCAATTATTTAATCCGCAAAGGATGTCAGTATACTTCAGGAGGGTCTTACGCAGATCAACTACTGGTGTGTTAGTCACAGTCTCAAACTGAATGCAAAGAAATGCATCATCCTTCCCTTTGGTAAAAACAATGTCCTTTCACACTATCAAATTAAGAACAATGCCCTATGTACCTGCAAAGTGGTAAGAGATCTGGGATCACAAGTAAACTGTGATCTTAATTTTGACCACCATGTGTCTACTGTAACAAGGAAAGCTTTCTACGTAGCACACTTGATTAGCAAAGGAGGTTATTACCCCTTTATACTCATCACTAATCAGACCCATAATTTAGTATGACGCCCCTTTTGGCATGTACTGTACAAAGCACCTTCAGTAAGTGGAGAGACCTGAGAGTTTCTAACTAAGAATGTCAAGGGACTCCAGCACGTGCCTTACACAGACTGACTATAGTCTCTGTCACTATACTCAGTGTCATATAGACTTCTTAGGAGAGACTTATGCCTGGCTTACAGAGCAATCTCCATCCCAAACCTAAGAATTTGCTGCACATATGTAAATCAAACTGGACTAGGGCCACTTGTTCCAGAGACCTAAATATAGTCTTCAAATTGAATAGGACATGCTAGAGGGACAGATTTGTCTCCCGCGTCTTTGGAATAGGCTGCCAATTCATGTGAAGCAGAGCACCTCTGTGACACTGTTCAAAAAGAACCTTGTTGAGTGGATGGGGCGCCATAAATTCTTACTGAGGATAGCACCCACAACCCTCCTGGACACAGGCAGGCATTAATAAATACAATCCTGGGTTTTGACAAGAGTATCTGTGGTATTACACTGGGATGAAACAGTCAGGCTTGAAATGACCTCTGGGTTGATAGGCTAGTAACCTCCTATGATCCTGTGAGTTGTAGATGATTGTCATTTAATTAATTTATTGGATTTTGAGTTGATTTTCAGCTGGTAGTTTTTAATTACATTGTACAGCCTTGTCAGCTTTGATTCTTTTAATATTTATTCTTTCTGTTGAATTAATTAGCCTAGAGTGCACTTTTCTTTCTTTACTTAGACATTCACATTTGTTTTTACTGACTTATGGTGATATCACTTTTTCCATTAAAAGCAAACTTTAAACACCATTAAACATTTTTTACAAAACATCGGTGTTAACATACACTATTTTTCCATCACACTTAATGTTTTAAATTTACATTTGTAGATTAGTTTCTGTTTATCTAATTGTTTCCATCGGTTACACAATTTTCTTTCCATAAATCACACAGACTGGAGATTCTTATTTAGCTTTGGATATCCACCGACATCCTTAACTCACCTCCTGCTTTTCTTTGTATTGCAGGTACAGTAACCATTTACGAAAATATTTTTGTAAACTTATTTGACATATTTCTACCCTGCATGTCTGATATCTCATCCATTAACTTAAGTATATCTTGAGATGTGTGCCAAAGGTGTTTTCAGACATTTATTGGTCAATTCATTGGAACTGGTCAGTTCATTATCTCTGTCATAACCTCTTCCATAGATGCTGCTTCTGTGTTTTGTAATATTCATCTTTCTAATTTTTTTTGGGTCTTTAACCTGTTTACAGACTTTCTTCAAATGGATGACTGTTGTAGTAGCCTAAGATTTGAGGGTTATATTCTGAGTAGGATATAATAGCTTGTCAGCTTCCAAAGATTCAGGGCACCTTCCACATGCCCAAACAGTTGGCAGCTCAGTTTGATATTGAAATAGCATATTTAGATCTCTGTTTCAGGGGTTTTCCAGTCAGACTTCAGTATCAGTGAGGAAATATCTCAGGATTCAGGCTCTCATGATATCCATGATTCTCATGATACCTATTGTAAAGGTGTAATGGAATCTAAAATCTCTTTGGACACAGTATCAATACCTATTGTCTTTTCAAGTTACAGTTCTGGGATTTGTGAAATAGGAATTTAATTGATGGAGACTTAATTTTCTCTGAATCTAGGTCTGCCATTGTCTCTTTCTGCACTGAGCCAGTCTGTCACTACAGGTATATCAGACTTTGTGTGGGGTGTAGTGTCAAGGGAGAATTAAAGTGCAAGGTCTCTAAGACAAGAAAGACCAATCAAAACACACGAACATAAAAGAGATGCTAGCTCTTATAAAGTCTCTCAGCTCTCTGAATCATCTGTGGTCCCCAGGACCTCTTCATATAATTAGACAATACCACAGTAATGTGGTACATAAACAAGGGGGGAACCAGATCCTATCCCTTTTACATACTAGCCGTGTTAGCATGGGAAATAACTTTACAACACAGTCTCAGACTATGGGCATCTTCATTCCATCAGAGCAAATTTTGTGGCACACAAGCTGAGCAGGACCAAGCAGAACTTTCACAAATGAAAATTAAGTCAGGCAGTCTACTATGATTTGTTCCATCTGTGTGGGAATTCCTCGGACCTTTTTAGACTCCTCTCGGGCAAAATTCTGTTCCAGAACTCCATACAAGAAGGTCTAGAAGACATGTCTTTTTCTTTGTCAGTAATGTTCCTGTATGTTTTTTCTACTGATATCCATGGTACTTCTGAAGAGTCTGAAAAATTCCCTAAAATATTATGCTGTCTCCTTTTGACTAATCATTTTTTTAATGTGAGAGTGGCATCTCCAGTTCATCAGTCTGAGTTGTTAGTTTAGTTTGTTTCAGTTCTTTCAAATTTCTTTTTTCTTTAACATCTTTATCAAATTGTTATAATTTAGACAGTGACATTGGTTCACATAGTCCAAAAGAAAATTAACCACAGCAAACATTGTTCACTATTTTCATGTAGTATACATACATTTTCTTTTCAACAGTTGCCACTCATTTCAACATTACGTAATTCTTGCCTTCCTTTAAACCTCACTGCTCCTGAAGATTATTCTTCATGTATTTTTCCCATTAATTCTGTTTTTCTGTGTAGTTTACTACTTCTCTTTTCTAAAGATCCTACCTCCAGTTTTTCATTTTAAAATATTCAGTAATTCATTTACAGTTTAGATTTTAATTTTCATTGTTAAAATCTGCCAAATCAGCTCACATTCCCAGAAAATATGTTCCCAATTACCTCTCTCTGTCCCGTCACACATGTAGCATTTGCTGTCTACCTCAGGAAAACTCTGAAGTCTTCTGTGGTATAAAAATACCTATGTAAAGTCTTCCAAGCAAAAATCCTAAACATTTAGGACTTTTCTGCATCCTTGAGAGCTATACAGATGTATTGCTTTTCCATTCTCTCTCCCCAAGCTTTTATAACCTTTTCTGATTGACTCTTGTAGTTGTCATGCAATATTCCATATGGCCCTTCCAGTTGTTCCTTTTTAACAGTGACGTCTTTTATATACTTAATTAAAAATTCTACTACAGCTGGTATTTCACTTGGCACTCCTCTATGTGTAAATTTTGGAAGTATAGTTCCATATCTGTCATTTTTGGCAACATATTTGCCATTCTCTTAGCAAATATGGACATTGCCACTATGTAATCATGGATTAAAATTTAAATGGGTCTATATGAGGCTGTGTCTAAAAGGTCTTTATCTTTGGGTAACACAACCACCACAGATTTCTTTCAAGATGTTGATAATACTGTCTCCTTTGTATTATCTACACTTTACGAAACTTTCATTTTCTTCCCTCCCAACTTCAAAACTTACTGAAGAATTCAGTCTTTTCCTGGAGATTTGCTTGTCAATTGATTAGAAAGTACAGTTTTATCTCATCTCTTGCTAGGTTAGCATTAATTGTTAAGCCTCATCTGCATTTAACTTTAGCATAATTAAGTCTTCTACAAATGTTTCCCTTTGTACCTTTTCTTGGTTTCCACATCCATCTGCTTTACGCAAATTTTCATAAAATTTACTTGATAGTTCTAATATCTGTGTAGGATATCTGGTTATTTTTCTTGTATAGATTCTTTAGGTTTGGCAGTAACCTTTTCTACTTTCTGTTACCTGAATCATTGTGCTAATTTTTTTTGTGCTCTGGAGTTGTCAATTAATAGTTTCTTAACAGCAACTTGTCAAAACGAATACATATTATCTAAATATGCCCTTATTTTCTCTTTTGCCTTTTGTGGTTGCTCCTCTTTTTCTTTGAGATTCCCCTTATTCTGTAATACTTCAATCTTTGCCAGTCCTTTTAAATAATCCCTATTTTCCCCCGTGTCCTTCTCTCATTTCTGCCATGTTAGTAAATTCCCTGTTATTTTTTCCCACTTGCTTTCCCTTCTGAAAAATTTCTGTCTTCTGTAATAACTCTTGAATCACTTCCACTACCCATTCCTTTAAATTCCTTTCTATTCAACAGGTAAGTAAGAAAGCACCATTGTCTCATTTTGCTACATTGCCCTGCATTTTAATATTTGTTTTTATTGGTGCATGATCTGATATAGTTATTGGATGTGACTCAAAGTTTTCAGTTAAATACAAATCCATCCATCCATAACCCCTTTTTTGCACATGGGATCAAGGTTTCACTTCATCAGTGACAATCATTTTGAGCCAAAGTTTACACCGCCGTGTGGCTAGCCTTGCTGCAGTAGTTCTTCCATACCTCACACTCACACGCACATTAAGACCTATGGTCAATTTAGAGTGTCCAGGCCACCTACTACATCTCTTTGGAATGAAAAAAGGAAACCCACACAAGCACAGTGAGGACATGTAGACTCCACTCCACATAGAAGGCACCCCAGCCGAGAATTGAACCGGGGAACCAGTTGCAGTAAAATTTCATTTCTGCTCAGTCTAGCCCAGTTATTTTACTTGGGGAATAGTATGCAAACTCTGAGTTCTTACTACTGAATTTACATTCTCACATACTTTTTCAGAAATTTACCTTCTTTTGTTATAGGTCCTTCAGTACACCCTAAGTATTACAATTCAAGTTCCATTTCCCCCCTCTTATGAATAACATTAACCAGACATTAAAGACGAGACATTTTCCACGTCAAAACTGTTGTACAGAGTTTTTCTTTTTTAAGAAGTAAACTTTGTGCATCTCCTTCTGTCATTGTGCAGATGTATTAGTTTCTTTACTCCACTGGGAATGCAAAGAGCAGATTAAAGTATTTACTTTAAAAATTTGGTGTCGAATAATAGAACTACATTAGGTTATAGGTTCATAGGTTCATACTAGGCTATCTGCCCTAGGGCATTTATAAGCCTAGCCAGAGTGTGTTTGGCTTTCGCTACCCATTTTAAATTAATTTTGCTATGCCCTTTTTCGAGGTTAGTATACTGTGCCTCTGTCTAACAGTGACACAGAAGTGATACCCGGGGTAAACCTACAATCTCCCATCCACTCATCAAGATTCCTCTTGAAGAGAGTCAATGAGGGACTCTGCCTAACCTGGACTGGGATTTTATTCCAGAGTGAAGGGAGCCTCTGGGTTATGAATCTGTCCCTCCAGCATGTCCTATTTATTTCAGTGCTGAGGTTCAAGTCTCTTGAGCGTAGCTCGATGGGATTTGGATTTTCTGAGGTGCAGCATGTCCATTAATTCTGGGTTGGACATGGCTTTATACGTCAGGCACAGATCGCCTCTGAGCAGGCGGTATGCCACTGAGTAGAGCTGGAGTTTCTTTAACCAGGCAGCATATGGCATCTGTTTGAGCCCTTTGATCCTCTTGGTGAGGTACTTTTGGGGTCTTTCCAGTTGCTGTAGGTGTCTGGTAAGGTACATCCCAAAAGGGGCAATGTACTCAATTATGGGCCTGATGAGGGATGAGTAAAGAGGCACGATGACCTCCCCTGATCCAGATGTGAATCCCTTCATGATTAGGTGGGCTATATAAAATGTTTTTCTAACCACTTTGGCCACGTGGTTGCCAAATGAGAGATTGCTATCAACTTAGGTCCCTAATTAATTCTTCTGTACTTAATGGATTACCACCTATGTGGTAATTTGTGGGCACCTTGTTTTTGCCAAAGGGGATGACTATACACTTTTTGGCATTTAGCTTGAGGCCATGGCTCTGGCACCAATTGTCTGTTTCTATGAGGCCCTTTTGGAGGATGCTTGTGTCGGCTGGAGAGTCGATTATGGTGCCCAGTTTGCAGTCATCTGCAAACTTGGTCAGCCACAGTCCTTCCATGTTGGCCTGTACCTCCGAGAAATATATACCGAACAAGAGAGGTCCCAGGACTGAGCCTTGTGGGACGCCACTTGAAACTGGTTTGGAGTCTGACATGGCTCCAGCAATTCTAACCATGTGGGTTCTGTCCTTGAGCCAGTTTGCAACCCATCTAGTGACATAGGGGTTTATATTTAAGCTGGTGAGCTTATCTATAATGCCTGAGTGGGGTATTGTATCGAAGGCTTTTGCGAGGTCCAGGTAGGCTGTGTGGACCACCTTCCCCTCGTCAATGGCCTTGGTGACTGTTTCAAAGAAATCGATCAGGTTTAAGAGGCAGGATCTGCCCTTAACAAAGCCGAACTGGGTAGGACCCAGTGTCTGTAGCTCCCCAATATCTTTATTTATGAGGTCTATGATGATCCTTTCCATAGCTTTGCAGACCAAGCTAGTCAGGCTTATGGGGCAATAGTTTCCAGGATCCTTTGAGGCACCACCTTTGTGGAGAGAGACCACTGTTGCTGTACGCCACTGTTTGGGTACATATCCTGCAGTAAGGCTGAGATTGAACAGTAGTTTTATGTTTGGGTTTAGCTCTTCTTGGAGTTCATGTAGGACGCAGCCCGCTACACCGTCTGGTCCCATTGATGCTGTGTTGTTTGTTTTGGAGAGGACAGCTCTTACCTGAGCATCTGAGATGTCAGGGGGGCAGCACTCTGCTGGGATAGATATTTGCCCTTTTGGTGGGGAGGGGGGGAGAAGTTTGCACTGAACCTGTCAAGCTAGGATGTTGGCAATGTCTGTGGGTTCGGTGTATTTTTTGTCATTTTGGACGAATTCTGAGCATATCTGGGAATTCCCACCCAGGTTCCTAACATAACTAAAGAAAGCCTTGTGATTATCCCTAGTGTCCTGTGCAATTTTCTCTCGAAGCTGGCCTTAGACGATTTTATGAGTGCCTGACGTTTTTTGCTAATACTGATCAGAGATGCCTACCCTTTTTGGGATTTTGCTCTATCATGTAGTAGCTTCCTCCTATTGTATAGTTTGTTAATGGCTGGGGTCCACCAGACAGGATTTGTTTTTCTTCTTGCAGTATCCCATCAATCTACATTGCAAAAGTAATTCTCTTCCTCTGTATAATTGTGAATTATGTGAAACTACTGAAGTACTTCTTTTTATATGTTTCTAACTATATGAAGGATGGCAAAAGGGAAGGAAACGTAACCCAATGATGTCATAAAGATTTTGGTAGAGCAGTCATTGAAGCACTTCCCATACTAGTCCTTAAGCTGGAAAAGCTGGTCTTGAAGATGCATAGTGTGAATGTGATCTCACAAAAGTGTACTCTGTAAGTAGGTATAGAATGTGTTCTACAGGAAAAATGCTGGAGAATCAAACATGGTAAAAATTTACATACTTGAAAGATGAGGGACTTGCAAGTTTGATCAGTCCAGATTTAATATTATTATGTTACATTTTAAGGTAAATACAGGTAAAAGCAGAGGATCTCTTTTCAAGGTGCCCTGGGATATCAGAAAGGTTGCAGTTTACCTATGGTCACACACAATGCATTTAGAGGTTAATGGAATTCAAACTATGATCTCCAGTTTTTTTGCTCATTTCTTTAACTAATATGCTTTATAGATCTGTCTGTTACATTTTGTTGCATGAGATGGCAACTGATTCATATGCATGTTTGCATCTTAACTGTTCACTGATTCTTGATTTGAGACTAAAATTTAATTCAGTTCTTGGTAGGTTATAAGTCTCACATCAAGTTCATATAAGGTTAACCACCTAATTATTCCATTGAATATAATTGATGTATTGCAGAGTTTGAAAAAATAAAGATTGGCCTTCTGTAGCAAGGATTCCCCTTGAAACAAGAGCCATTAGGTTTCAAAGTACTGGTTTGTGCTAGGAATGAAAAGTTTACGTAAACTTGGTGGTATTTTCCTGAAGTTTATTTGAATAATTCGTGCTCTCTGATGAAGAAGGACTGTGTACATCATCAGCTGCTGAATGTCAGAATCTTTAGGTTATCCTAGATTCCACTTAGAGTATTAAGAAAAAGTTGCATTTGCTGTTAACTATTCTGCTCTACTGCCTGTAATGAATGATGCCTCCAATAGTTTTACTTATTTTATGTAATACATTGTTCTCTTAGTGTTTTATTAAAAGGAGTTTTTATTTTTTTCCTGTTAGGGATGTTAAAAATTAACAAGAAGACTAAACAAGCTGTGTTAGCTGATCCAGTCCAAGAAGTACAAGTTAAAAAAAAGTTTGTTTTATTTATCCAAAATAACTTGTTTAATGAATGCATGAAGCAATCTGTAGTTGAATCCAAAAAAACTTTAGTAACCTCCCTCAAAAGAAAAAAATAACGTCGTGGTTAAGTGCTTTCATCTGTAATGCTTGCAGAATTCTTAAGGATCCACTACTACAGCATATTAGGTTTTCTGGCTGGTTCTGAGTATACATACTGGCTGATACTTTGAACCATTTTCTTTCCCGTTAAAAGATTATGCATTTACTGTATGAAGAATTTTTGCCATGGTGCATGGTAAAACTGTGTTTCTTGTATGCCCATGCTGAGTTTGAATCTTTTTTTGTACAAAGCAGGAGTCCTGCATAATATAGTGTATAGTGTAAGATGCAGATTCAGCTTGCCAACAGTATGACTTCCCTTGCACTTTTTGGAGGTTGCCATTTCGGAAAAAAAGGACAAAGTCCATTGTTTGCCTATAAAAGAATGGCATAGGAAGTTAATCTAAACACTTATGACTGTAGGTTGGGGTGAGGAATTGTGATTCACTTAACAGTTTAGCAGCAGGTTGGACTTGGCACCAGGCAGAAGTAGATTCCTAGAATGATGTTAGTAGTGTAAGCAGCTAAAAGTAGAGCTCCGGTCTGAGAACCATTTAAAACAATGAAAGACAGTAAATTGTTTAAAAGGTTGTAGCTGAAGTGTTTATACCACCCAGAAGGTGAACATTTAAAAGAAGAATGAAGTAAAGGCAGAGAACAGATGTGAAAATGCCGAAGGGGACTGAAAGCAGAGTGGAGAAGAGGCAGGAAAAGCAGATGGCAATGGCAGCTGAACGAGAAAATCGCTTGACAAATAACCAAAGTGTGTAGGAAACAGATGTTTTAAACAGGCATTCAGAGGAAGTAACTGGTTTGCAAACTGCTGAAAATCAGATGAAAGAAAAAAAAAACAGTGAAGTGTCAATTAAAATTTGAACAAATGACACAGAAACTGGCTATATTTGGGGTTCTTGCAGAGATGACTTGATGTTACAGCGGTACCAAAGCAGATCAAAGGGCTACAAAGTCTTTGCAAACATGCTTCAGAAACAAGTACTGGACCTTCTGATGCTGAGCATAAAGAGTAAATATTCTTTATTTGAGACTGAGAACTCAGCCAAGACCTATACTGATTAAACTGCAGACATACCGGCTAGCTGAGGAAATTCTTTATATCTTGTAGAGGAAATGAAAAATCTTGAAGGCTGGAGAGACAAGGATCTGTCTGCATAATGTCTTTTCATTACAGAGACTAACAAACACAAATGCTTTTTTTTCTCCCTTAAGACTCTGCAGAGAAATGAAACTTTGATTTTGGTTATTGTATCCTGCATTACTTTGAAAATGTGCACAGTCCCATGGCTAGTACAAGAACTGACAAAAAAAAAAAAGATGGCAGCCAGAGAATGAATGCAGAAAAGCAAACTATGGACACTTCATTGGCAAGATTCCCTGTGAAGTTTCCAAAAGAAAATAGATAAAACAAATGAGATGAAACATTTAGCAAAAAAGTGAGAGATTCCATTAAAATGTTGTGTTAGCTGGGAGTGAGGACATTGTTTAAAAATGGATGCATGTTTGTATGGAAAAGGATAATATGACCAAAATATTAGTTGCAGTGTGAATAATACTTTAAAACTATTGAAACCAATATGTACCCAACAGAAAACAACTGATTAATTCTTATACTTTGCACTTGTATTACAAATTTTACTTAAAAATGAAAGTTTGTACTTAACTAAAGGGGGAACTACAGTGCATGCTGTCTGTTGAAAGTCTCTCTTGTTTTTAAACTGTAAGTTATGTTACATTGCTTCCAATAAAGGTTTTATGACAGTAGGTTTAGCAAAGAGGGTGGGGGCAGAAGTTGAGGCATGATGAATGAAAAAGCGAGCATGTTTTATATCATGGAGTAAAATAGGTAGTAATGTATAAAGCTAGCTCTGGAAATATGTGCAGTAGGTCTAGGAGTGAATGGAAAGTAAGAGTTAAGTATTTTGACTGAAAGTGGAATAGACAGCAAGAGTCACAAAAATAATGCATTGTAAATGCTGAGTGAGGAAAATTAAGTTAAATGATGGGAAATATATGTATGAGCAAGGCTATTTAGTAAAGCTACAATATGGGATACATTCTGCAATATTCTTTAAAAAGACTGAAATCAGTACGTACCAGTGTGAAAATAACTGTTTTATATTGTACGCTATTTGCTTAAACTTACATTTGGTGTAAGGCTTCAGAATGGGAAATTCAGTCCCTAGATGGACTTGTTTTGTCTTTAGTGCTAGTGTATTACTGATTGCCTTCATTGAAAAGCTGTGCTTGGTTAGAAGAGTATAGAGACACTTTTTCTGAATAGTTAATAGATTTGATCTTTGAAAGTATTTGCAACATTTCAAATAGCTAATGGAGTTAAAGGGGAAATGTTAAAATGTGTTGTAGCAGCTGGTATGGACAAACTGCAGAAATGAATATGAATTTAAAGTGACAGGCATCCTAAATTAAAGAATGTAGGTAGCATCCCTTTTGCTGTGGTGTCTCTTCAGAGCTCTGCTCTAGGTGCCCATCTGGGGTTCCCTTTGGCTCATAGTGCAGTTGCATATGGCAGCCCATGCTGAACAGACTCAGGCTCCATGGGGCAGAAACCTAGTGCTCCCTCAAGGTGCCACCCATGTGGCAAGCCAGATCCACCTCCCCCTCCACCCCAAAGATGGTTGAGCAGGCAACAGCCACTCACTCCCATCCTCCACTGCCAGCTCCTACAGGGTACGTCAACCACCATTTGAACTTAGGTCACCTGTGATGTAGGGTTTTATCCCTCTCCACAGAGTTGCAATGAATAACTATTGAATAGATAAGAGGGATTGGTTCAGAAATAAGATTTTAATTTGTTAGCTGCAGGCAAGTGGAAAAAAACAAATTAATGATTGATAATAGGTGTTCTCCAGTCCAAAGAAGTAGGTCATGATTTGAGTCCATTTAGAAAGTTCTCGAAGGAGCTCTACACTCTTGTTTTTCATATCACCAGAATGATCTTAGGACTCAGTACCCTTAATTACTTTGATAGACTAAAAGCTGTCTTGCCCTATTCATTATCATAATTGACTCCAAAAAAGGTGATTTTTGCTTGAATGTCCTCACTTTGAATGGCCCTGCACGCTTTGAACTCCTTCATCTAAATAAAACAAGTGGTAACTCAAATACCAGTTCTAGGAACCTAAATTTGCACTATCACATCAACAAGACCAGATAGTGTAACAGATACCTAACCCAACTTGTACCCCATTTCTGGAGTAGGCTGCTCTTATCTATAAAGCAGAGTACTTCCCAGCAACCTTTAAAATCAGTCTGGATTACTGGATGGGTGTTCATAAATTTTCACCAGGAAGTCTGCTTAATGGAGGGCACTGCAAGATTCCCACCAGTACTGGGTGATGTGTCTAAGCTTTGTGATGTTTTTTTTTTTTTTTTTGGTCTTAAACGTGGTAAGAAGCTATGTCATTATATACATTGCCTAGCGCAAATATGTATATAGTTAGTATTTTTGGGGGAAGGGGTAAAGAAGGAATTGTATTTTTAAGTATTTTTTCTTGCATTTTTCGACCATTTGTGTCTTTCGACGACTGTTTCTGTCTATTTTATAGTGGTATTACCTGTTTTTCCTGTTTTTATAAGCTTTAATTGTTGGTTGCACTTCTCAGTTTAAGTTTGCTTAAAAGTTAAACTACAGGCTAATACACTCAAGTGTACTAGCTTTTGATAGCATTTAATCGAAAAGCAAAGCATTTATTGTGTTTTCTGTTCTGTCTGTGAAAAAAATTTGAAAAAAAAAAAAAAAAAAAAATATTCTTGTTCTCCTAACTTTCCTGGTAGTTTGTTCCAGTGATCAGATTTTGCTGATCCCTGGGCTTTGTCTTGGTTCCTGTTTGTTTGGTCAGGGGGAAGTTTCTTTACTCACCAGTGGGAGTGGGGAGTACTGAGCTGCCTGTTTGTCCTCAGAGGAGTGGTTTAAGACAGCAACTTGTAATTCATTGGCCATTTTGGGTTATTTCCTGCCTTTTCCAGCCCCCTGCTATAAAGCACGCTAAGATTTAGCGCGGTTCAGCACGATTTAGCGCGGAGTTGCCACAGGAGCACACAAGAGCAGCGGCGGTTAATTAAGGTTAAACTATTCAGGCTACCCAAAGTCCACTCTTCATTTTTTCCCTTAGAACAGCTCTTCTTGAACTCTGCTTCTAATCTAACCAGCCTATTCTCTATCTGAAACGTTCAGATCTACTTGATTCCTAAGTAGACTATTCTCTATCTGGAAAGCTTAGCACTTGCTCCTAAAGTACATTTTACTCTGATATAGCACTTTTTATTATACATAGTACCCCACCAGCCTAAAACCCCTTTTTCGATCATCCACATCCCTCGAAGTCTTTTCAAACTCAATTCAATAAAGTTTTTGTCTTTTCCTTCTAGCATGTCGAGGGGTCAGTTGCTAGCGTCCTCTCCTGCTCAGCTGGTGAATCTGGGAATATTGAGGCAATCTTACAATTGCCTCATGTACACAGACAACCCTCTCCTTCTCCCACAAAACACAAATACATGCGAGAGATGCAACTATATAGCCAAACTGGAGGCTGAGCTCTCTCAACATAGGACTGGCAAGACCAGACAGGAGGAGAAGGTAACCACACACACCACAAACCCAGTCTCACATAGTACTATCACAGCTTCAAATCATACACATAAACACACAAAGACATACTCGGAGGCTCTGACCAAAAATCTACCAAAACAGCAGAGGCCACCAAAGCAGACACCCAAACAACTGCCACCTCAGGACACAACACATGCAACACATAGACCACAAAGTCAGTGTGCCAAACAGTCACAGCCCTTAAGGCCAAACACAATGCCAGACACACTCGTCATAGGTGACTCCATAGTCAGACACACTGTCATCCCACTCACCAGATTGAGTAAGGAGAAGGTCACAGTAAGCTGCCTGTCAGGCGCTAGAATCCGCCACATAACGCAAGCACTCAGGTCACTCAACAGCAAGTACAAGTATGACTCAGTCATTGTCCATGCTGGTGTGAATGACCTGAGACGTACCTCCCTGGACTACATGAAAAGAGACATAGAGGATCTCTCTGATTATGTAGCCCAGGCAGGTATGACCCTGACCTTGAGCAGTATCCTACCTTCACCAAGAATGATGCCACAATACAGAGACAAGATGATCAGCTTTAATAATTGGCTTAAACTATGGTGTCATTCAAAGGGGATCCAATGTCTGTCTGCCTGGGATGACATGCTGAACAAGCCACGCTGCTTCGCAAGGGACGGCTTGCACCTGTCACCCCTAGGCTTCCGGATATTGGCAAAGGCTCTTGCCACCCCCATAGTGCCTTTTTTAGGCAAGGCTCAAATTCTAAACCTACCACCCTAGAACACAAAAAAGAAAAAAAACTAAGGGTAATGCTGCTCAATGCCAGAAGTCTCAACCTCAAGATGCACGCACTCGAAGCCCTTCTCAGTATGGAGAACATCGATGTCTGTGCTGTGACTGAAACCTGGTTCAAGGCTCCTGAGAGCACCCCGGCACTATCAGGTTTTACCTCATATCATGCATTCCGGCCCAAAATCCAGACCACACCAAGAAAGGAGGGGGGGTATCCATATTCATCAAGGATACCCACACCTCCAGGTTGGTGGCAACGCACGAGGCATCGGAGACCATCCAGGTACAATTAACCGTAGGCAAGACTGCTCTGCAATTTGTAGCATGTTACAGGCCACCCTCTCAAACTCAGGAACCTCACACAGCTTTCCTGAAAACACTGGAGGGGATAAATGTATCTCCAAACACCATCATATTAGGTGATTTCAACTATCCGAATATAGACTGGGATCATTACTCAAGCCCAAAGGTTCCTAGAGTTCATAAACTCTAATGCCATGGAACAACTAGTCACCATCCCCACAAGAGGAGAAAACATACTAGATCTCATCATCACGAACATGGGGACACAATGTTCAACACCAGAAGTATACCCCTCATTGGTGAGATCAGATCATAAACTAATCTCACTGGAAGTCCACATCCCGCCCCCACCCCAGATAAAAAAGACCACAGTGAAGAACTTCTCAAAAGCCGACTTCACACTTCTCAAGACTGGTGTGGTTTCTTTCAAGGCCCCCGAGCCTGCGGAAACCATTACTCAAGCCGCTGAATCACTTACAAATGCCTTCTACCAGCACCTCCAGGACTACATGGATCAGGCAATCCCAAACAAAACACAGACTCTTTGCACCAAAGGCAAGCACCCAGTCTGGTGGACCCCAGCCATAAACAAGCTCTACAATAAAAGGAGAAAGCTACTACAAGATAGAGCAAAATCCTTAAAAGGGAAGACACCCCTGATCATTATAAGTAAAAAACTACGATCACTCATAAAATCATCCAAGGCAAATTTTGAGAGAAAAGTCGCTAAGGACTCAAAAGACCATCATAAGGCCTTCTTTAGCTATGTTAGGAACCTGGGAGGAAACTCCCAGATATGCTCAGAATTAGTTCAAAATGATGTAAAAATCACTGAACCAACAGACATTGCCAACATACTGGCTGACAGGTTCAGTGCAAATTTCTCCCCCCCCTCCCCCCCAAAAGGAGAGATATCTATACCAGCGGATTGTAGCCCCCCAAACATCTCAAATGCTCAGGTGAAAACTGCTCTCTCCAAGGCGAAAAACACAGCATCTATGGGACCAGATGGTGTCCCCGGTTGTGTGCTCCACGAACTCAATGAGGAATTAAACCCGCAGTTAGGGCATCTGTTTAATCTTAGCCTCACCTCAGGATACGTACCCAAGGAGTGGCATACGGCAATTGTGGTCCCACTTCACAAAGGCGGTGCCTCCACTGACCCTGGAAATTACCACCCCATCAGCTTAACAAGCCTGGTCTGCAAAGCTATGGAGAGGATCATAATGGAACTCATAAATAAAGACATAGGGGACTTACAGACATTGGATCCAACCCAGTTTGGCTTTGTCAAGGGCAGATCATGCCTTTTAAACTTGGTTGACTTTTTCGAAACAGTCACCAAGGCCATTGATGAGGGCAAGGCAGTCCACACAGCCTACCTTGACCTTGCAAAAGCTTTTGACACAATACCCCACTCGGGTATCATTGAAAAACTCACCAGCTTAAATGTAAACCCATACGTCACAAGATGGGTTGCAAACTGGCTAAGTGACAGAACCCACAGGGTCAGAGTTGCTGGCGCCATGTCAGACTCCAAGCCGGTCACAAGTGGTGTCCCACAGGGCTCAGTTCTGGGCCCCCTCTTGTTCGGCATCTACTTTTCAGAAGTACAAGCAAACACAGGAGGATTATGGCTGACAAAGTTTGCAGATGACTGCAAGCTGGGTGCCATAGTTGAAAACACATCAGACACAGATATACTTCAGAAGGGTCTCATAGAAATGGATAACTGGTGCCAGAGCCATGGCCTAAAGTTAAATGCCAAGAAATGCATAGTCATACCCTTCGGAAAAAACAAGGTTACCCCTAGCTACCATATAGGTGGCAATCCACTAAGCACAGAAGAGGTTATCAGGGATCTGGGGACCCAGGTTGACAGTAACCTTTCGTTTGACAATCACGTTGCCAAAGTAGTTAGGAAGACCTTCTACATTGCCCACCTGATCATGAAGGGATTCACATCTAGATCAAGTGAGGTCATTGTTCCCCTGTACTCATCACACCAATGATAGAGTACAATGCCCCATTCGGAATTTATCTTACCCGACACCTGCAGCAATTGGAAAGGCCCCAAAAGTTCCTCACCAAAAGGATAAAGGGTCTCAAAAATAAGTCTTGTACTGCCCGACTGAAGGAACTCCAGCTCTATTCAGTCGCATACCGTCTGCTCAGAAGTGACCTGTGCCTGACATACAAGGCCATGTCCAACCTGGAATTAATGAACATGCTCCACCTCAAAAAATCCAAATCCATCAGAACTACAAGAGCAAGAGACTTAAACCTTAACACGGTTATAAATAGGACATGCTGGAGGGACAGATTCATCACCCAGAGACTCCCTATGCTGTGGAACAAAATCCCGGTACATGTGAGGCAGAGCACCTCGCTGGCTTTGTTCAAGAGAAATCTTGACCATTGGATGGGAGATTGCAGGTTTACCCCAGGGATCACCTCAGTGTCACTGCTGGACAGAGGCATGGCAAAATAATGGGCATAGTATCCTTCAAACTTAAGGGGTGGTGAAAGCCACAAAATCTTTGGGCTAGGCTTATAAATGCCGTAGGGCAGATAGCCTAGTATGAACCTATGAATAAGAATAAGAGATCGGTTTAATCTAGAACAATATTGCAAAAAAACTTACAAAGTGACACACACAAATATAGAACCGACTATGAAAGACCCAGTTGTAACAAAAAGACAGAGGATGCATCAAGTAGAACAGATAGAGAATGTTTACCGTGTTACTGTCTGATTACTAGTCTGGAACATTTATGGGTTGATAGACAGGAAAAGTCAGGATAAGATACTAACCTACATTTGCAGTAGCAATGTACAGATAATGTTGCAAGACGTGCACCTAAATCATAAATAACATGAACGTTTTGTAAATAAGAGTGAGAATGAGGGATTCTTTGCTAGAATAGAGGGGAACTGAAAGGAAGGGGTCTTAATATTAATTCCTGAAGGTATTGAAATAAAGATTGAGGAACAAGTGAAGGGTAGGGAAAATTTATAGACAAGAGTTTATTGGAAGGGCTAGGCAGCTACATATTGGCTGTGGTATATATTCCACCATGAGTATTGCGATAAGATGCAAAACATATTATAGGAATCATTATATCATTTCATCTAGGATGTATGACACTTGTTGGAGACTGGAACACTGTAGGGAATACAGAAGACATTTCTGAAGGATCATGACATAAATACCAGTTGAGAGCAGTTACTTTGTGAAATATGTGCATGTAGTTGGGGTCATTAATGTAGTAAAAATAAGTGGGCAAAATTTGGTTCTTGGGCATGATTAGATAGATGTTACATATCAAAAGAATACTGTAACACCTTGAAAATAATCCAGCAACAATGTTAGACCATGCACGTATCCAAATTAATTGTACAAGTAAGTAAAAATCTATTGTGATAAACGTTGGTATTTTCCAGTATTTCTTCAGAAAAGGAAGCCATTCAATGATTGGGTAGGTTGTGTTTGAAATGCTATTAGATTTGAATCTAAGCAGTTAAGAGCTAGCAGATGATTGGGATGATTGTAAATTGATGATTAGAAATATGGTAACAATGAAAAGCAACTGAGATAGGGAATAACAGTCACAGTAGGCATCTAGGGGGCTTTTAAAAAGTAAAATATTTACAGAAGCAAAAAAAGAATAAGTGAAATGCAGCATAATGAAGGGAAATTTCAAGAAATCAGAATGTCTATGGAAGAGAATGAATTGCAGAGTAATGGTTTTAAAAAACATTTATTTTACAATAATCGTATAACTAAGTTGTTGTCTCAATGTTTAAAGCAGCAGGATGAGAACAAATCTCATGAATAATACGAAAGAGTAGAAGTGGACTCTGGTAAAAATTATGAATGATGTAGGCTATTACAGAGCACTTTATAAACAAGATGTAGTTGTTGAGAGAAACAAAGGAAATGGTAACCTATTTGAGACAGAACATACTCAATTAATAGAAGTAGGAGGACGAAATATAAAACGGAGGAATTGAAATTAAAGAAGCAATGAGAAAACGCTGTACAGGGGAAATCCCTCGGAAATGATGGAATTCTAATAGAAGTGCAGACAAAGAACGAACAGGAAATAAAATCTGGCTAGTAGTTTTTGCAGTATTTTTTTCTAGAGTGGGGTAGGAGTATGCTCTTGACTTCTAAAGAAGCAGTAGTGGTAGTTATACTAAAGGAAGGGAAAGATGCCCTTGATCCAGGGTCACCTAGACCCATTTTTTATTTTTAATTATGACTACAAAGTGTTTGAAGATTTTGGCAAATGAATGACTGATATGGCCAAGAATAATAGACCTAAATTAAAGTGAGTTTATAGAAGGTATGTAAACATTTGACAACATTAACAGAACCCGTCTGATTCCAAAAGATACATTGGACAGTAATAAATAATATTAATGTTAATAGATTTGGATGCAGTAAAAGCATTTGACGGAGTGAATTGGCAATTTATGAAAATATCCTTTCAAGGCATTTGGGTTTCCACAATCATGTACAACATTGTTATACATTAATATTTACAGAGGAAATCAGGCTAGCGTGAAATATTGTATTGAGGAGTCTAAAGCGTTTAGTCATACAAGAGGGAACTAGTCAGGGGGGTCCACTTTCATGGTTTCTTTTTGTCTTGTCTCTCTGACTAATGGCTCTAAATATAGTCAAATATAATTGGATACATATGAAGATATGTAGCCCTTTTGCATACATGTATGTTACCAATCTGTAACATGATAAAAAAGTTATATATATTTTTTAAACCTCTTTTTATTAGGATTATATCAGTAAAATACAAAAATATCCAAAACAGATCTAAAACAAAATAGAAACTACACAATAAACATAACGATATACAAATCTCATCTATATCTAAATGGATTGAGTTCATAGTTATGAAGTAATGTCATGACAGAATATATTCGGATATCAGTTTCCAAGTATCCTTCTGTATTGTTTTTTGCTTCATGGAATACCACAGATATTTATGTCACATAGTTGCTTTCTAGCTATTTGTCTAAATCCTTTCCGTGATATCTTAGACCTGTCTTTCCAATTTAGGGTGATGTAATATTTTATTAACATAAATGTTGTTACTAGAAGATGGATATGTTTAATATTCGATCCTAGTGGAGGGATGTGCAGGAGAGCAAATTTCCAAGATAAAGTTGATTTTTCATACCCCATTTTTTCTAATTTGACCCTTAGGGCACACCAAAGTTTGTATGAGCATTTACAGCTCCAAACTATGTGTATATCATCTGCTTCTTTCGAAGGGCAGAATTGGCAGTGTGGTGGAATCTCTTTGTACATCTTATTTAAGATTGAGGGCGTAAAATATGCATTATTTAAAATCATAAGTTGAGTATATCTCAATATTTGGAGGGGTATAGCTTTGGACTGTTTCTGGATCGCCTGTGCAATTATGTTGGATGTAATTGTAGAATCCTGTTCTGTCCAGTATTTAGAGTATATAGCCTGTTTAGTGTATCTCATTGACATGATGATTTTATAGACATTTGAGATCATTTTCTTTTTCCGTATCAATAGATCCCATAAGGTTTTACATGTAACTATGTGTGAGTGTGGGATGTCAATACCTTCCCAAAATCTGTAATATAATTGTTTTAATTGTCTTACTATGGTTGTATATTTAGTCGGTAGATTTAACTTGTTCCTCATGTTGGCTACAGATTCCTGATTAAGTTGAAGAAAGTCTAATACTGTTTTTTCCCTCAGCAGTGGGTATGGATTCAAATTAATCATCCTATCATTTAATTGAATATTGGGATTAAGATGTAGTGGTTGGAGTGTCAAGAAAGCTGTGTATAAATTCAGTGATTTGAAAAGATTTTGTGTGATTTTAATTTGTTCCCATAGGTCGTTTTGAATTTTATATCTTCTCCTGGACGTTCCATCTAAGAAAGGGAGAGCCATGGGATTGAATTGTAGTGTTTTAACGTAATTGTGGTATAATTTCACCCAAATTGGGCACCATTTATTGGGTTCAACCCTATAACTTGCAATATTGATTATTCTGCTACTTTTGTTAATTTCATAATATAATCTAAAGTCAGGCAGTCCCAATCCACCTTTGTCCTTAGGATACATAAGTTTTTGATAACTTATCCTGATAGGTCTTGGGTGCCATATAAATTTCGATAGGGTTGTTTGGATATTATAGAAAACTTTATTATGTATCAGTGTGTTGGTTGCGTTGAATATGTAAAGTATTCTCGGGAGAACATTCATTTTAATAATGGCTACTTTGGATAGAAGAGGGAGTTTAAGTTGTGTCCATCTTTCCAAATCTTTTTGTACACTAGACCATATATTATCCACATTATCTTGATAATAATTATGTGCGTCTGTATAGAATGATATTCCTAGGTAGTGTAAGTGGTCTCTGATTTTTATATTTTGTGGAGTAAATACACTTGGGTATTGTGCGTATTTATTTAAAGGGAATATTGTTGATTTGTCCATATTTACCTTATAGTTCGCAAATTTAGAAAAATATATCTAATGAATTATTTATCTTATTAAGGTCGGTGTTGGGGAGGGAATAATATATATTTAAGTCATCTGCATATGCTGACACTGTTATCTCAGTGTTAAATAAGACCGGAATATTGTGAAGTGTTTTCTATTTTATTAGTAAAAATAACGGTTCAATATACAAATTAAATAAAAGAGGTGATAGAGGACTTCCCTGTCTTATCCCATTGTTAATTTTTATTTTCTTTGAGCTATATTTGTTTATTTGTAAAATGGTATATGCTTTCGTATGCAAAGTGTTGATATAATGAATAAACTGAGTAGGAAAACTAAATTTTTGCAGAATAGTGGTCAAAAATGGCTTATTAATTCTGTCAAATGCTTTAGACGCATCAGTAGCTAGGGTGTAAATAAGTGTTTGTTTAAGGATAGAGAAATCATTGCATGAAGAGTAAGTGTCTGATCAACTGTTTGCCGGTGATTAATAAACCCCGATTGCTCTGGGGAAATAATTTTTGTAATTACTGTTTTAATTCTGTTGGCTAATATTGTTGCCATAATTCTCATATCCAAATTAGTAATAGAAATGGGCCTATAATTATTAGGGTTGGTGGTGTCAGTATTCGGTTTAGGTATTAATATAGTTCTAGATGCATTCAGATGAGGGTCAGTAATACCAACTTGTATAATGTGCTTAAAGAGATGATAGAGTATAATCGACATCTTAGAACTAAAGCATTTGTAAAACTCAGCAGAGAAACCATCTGGACCCGGTGCCTTATTATTTTTGAGATTGTTAATTGCTGTATTAATATCCATTTGTGTAAACTCAGCTGATAGAAGAGCTTGTTGTTGTTCATCTATTCTGGGAAAACTTAATTTATTAAGGAATAGATGCAACTCCTGTTCATTGAATATCGTGGGTGTAGGGTTGTACACTTCTTCATATATCTTCTCAAACACCTTAATTATATCTTGTGAATTATGATATCTATTTTGTTGAAAGATAACTTCCAAAATATATGGAGTAGGTTTATGTTGATTAAGTAACCTTGCTAATAAAAAAGTTATATTTGACAAACTGAAATATTTAATAGTGTAGCAGGATCTAAAGTAAATTGAGCAAAAATAGATGTTTTTAGTAATGAATTATGTCTCATCACGACTTGGTGCAGAATTTTCCCTTTTAGGGTGGTCATGACAAGATGGGATGCTTGGGAAATTTGAAATGGGATATTAAACAAGCAGCTAAAAAATGTAGGAAGAAATTACTCAGAAGTTAAGTAAGATAAAATGATAGAAATTGTTATTAATGAGCATCAGCAATAAGATGCAACCGGTTATGATGCTTTGGTTTTCCATTTTCTAGTTGTGGCTTTCTTAACCACTGTCAACACTAAGGCCAACAATGTGTTCACCTCTTTAGTACATTGTTGCACCTTCTCAATCAAAATATCTCTATACTGAGGTTAAATTCTACTCAAAGTATAGGATTTAGCATATCATTTGATTCATGTGAAAAATTTAAACCTACCTTCTATCAACCAACTTTAATCCAGGTCTGTTATTCTTAGCAATATCTGTAATTCTTTTGCCAAAAATCATCAGTCTGTAGTCATGGTTCAAATTAAGAAATGAGCCTGTGTGACCATGGATAAACCAAGAGATTGGGTATGGAAGAATATAAAAAGGAATGTAAGGTGGATTTTTGGAGTGATGATAAAAGAGAAAGTGTGTCATTGGAAAAACTAATATTGACAAAGGAACAAGGTAGTTTGCTACTTCTAGATTTGGAGGCATTCTATAAGGCCAAGCAGCTCAGATGAATGTCTTTGATTAGGGCATGTAATATATGCTGATATGAAACATGTTATAGGCATAGTGCCTGATGAGACAGCAACAGGATCACAGTTTGGCAGTGTTAGAAAGGGAATATAAAAAACGCTGTATACAGCCTTGTATACACCAACCTGTTAAACAAGTCTTTACAATTAGTTGGACCTTGAAAAAATAGAATGTCAGTAGGCTGTACTACATATAGTAATTAGCCACAGAAGAAATTGCAGTGAACACTAAGAAGAAAAATAACTCCGATTTTCAGAGCAAATGACAAAAGAAGATGAGATAGTAAAATGGGATAAAACAAGACAAACTTTTGGGTAATTGAACTCAGATCATCTTGGATATGCAAGTATAATGTTAGGGCTAAAGGAATATATACAGAGGCTAGATAGTAAGTTTGTTCAACCACAGAGAGTAGATTTTACATTTTAGGCCAGAACATAAATGGCAGATGAGAAAAGTGCAATAAAGTAAAGCATGTAAACCTTAGAATTCTTGAATAGAGCTGTTTGCAGAAATATTATTATACCCCAATGAGACTTGATAAAATGTTCTCTTGGATAAGAGGCATATGCTGGAGGTGTGATAGTTCAGAAAGAGGTTCTTGGGAACATGTATTTTGGGTATATATGGAGTTGTTTCAGTACCAAAATGAATCAAACATGCTGAGTTTTACACATGAAACAGAATTTAACCTTGGTATACAGGCATTTTCATTGAGTTGGAATAACGTAATGTACTAAAGAGGTGAACACACATCCGCGGTGGTGGTGCTGCGGTAGCGTTGTCGCCTCACAGTAAGACGCTGACTGGTTCGACTCTCAGCTAGAGCGTCTTCTGCGTGGAGACATGCGTGAATGGGCGTACCTTCGTTGAAGGTTGTGGGTTAGGGCTGGCAACTCAGCACGTAAAACTCAACTGGCAATCATTAGCGGACTGGAGTTCCGCTGTGGCAACCCCTAACCGGGAAAAGCCGAAAGACACAACAACTACTAAAGAGGTGAACACATTACTGACTTTAATGTTGATAGTGATTAAGAAAGCCATAACTAGAAAATGGAAAAACAAAGATAAACAGTCAGTGAGAGAGAGAGAAAAGGGTGATTAAAATATGGAAATGAGAACTGTTAGATATCAGAAACAGAACTCCCTAGTTAAAAAAATCTGTATACGATACTTTAATGGAAATTGAGCACACAAGGGACATTGATATGTAACAAACATCTAATGCGTACATCTGTTTGATAAAGTAGATAGTATAAAGCCACTGGTCCAATTAAGATTTGTAGCATAGTGAAAATAAAGCCGTATGGTCATTAGCTAATTCCTGCTTTCATCTTCTATTGTAAATAATTAACTTGTGTATGTTTTTAATGAGCATTGTTAAACTTGATGGAATAATTGTTTGCAATATATGGATTTGTGATTAATAATGACAATTTGTTGAACATTAAATGTTAGCACAGATTGGCATGTGACTAGTTTATTAGTTTGTTTGTTTACTAGTTTATTAGTATTAGTACTGTATAAACAAAATGGTTGCATCGGCAATCTGTGCTGAAATAAGTATACTCTGCATAGGAATTGCACACTATGTAATGAAAGTGTGGTAATTCATATTGTAGTAACACTGGAATATTAAGACTTTGTGGATAAAGATGTAATAGAAAAAGTTTTTGCAGTGTAAAAGTGTGACACAGACAGGTGTTTTTTCTTTTTTAGCTGAATTGATACACTTAGGCTTGTAAAACGTGAAATGTTTTGCAGCTAGTCTTGTGTGATTATTTTGAAGGAGTTTCTTGCCTATTCCAGGGGTTCTAGCTGTATTTGTTTCATGCATTAATTTTTATTTGGGTGATTTGTTTAGATAGTGATGCCTTATAAGGTTGTTTGTAACTTATTGTCAGGTAAAAGCATATTTTTCTTTTAGAATAAGGCCAAAACTATTAGTGTGTGTGTGTGTGTGTGTGTGTGTGTGTGTGTGTGTGTGTGTGTGTGTGCATGTGTAGATAATTTTGTACATTAACTAATGACAGTATAAGCAGTCTATTAAGGTCAGCATAATGCTTTTGAATTTTTCAGAATGTTTGCTGTTTTTCATAGGGGTTGTAGATTTTAAATTAGTTTACAGCTTATGATTTTAAGCATCACTTGTAAGAAACACAGAGGTAGTATATTGGATATTGCACAAGGCTTTCATTGTTTAACAACACCATTATGTATAATATGTGCATACAAACTATGTATGTACATGCTTGCATGTTCACAAATCTATCCTAACTGCATTGATCTTGTAAACTAACACCACCTAAGATGAGCTGTGACTGACTTTGTCTGCTGTCTTTGCTTCCTGTCCTCATCTCTTTTCATACTACAGATGATACTAACCTAATTTCAGGCTTTGATCTACCTGAGAGCAGTGAAAAGCTGGCAGAAGATGAGTTTGACCCAATTCCTGTGTTGATATCCAAAAATTCACAAGGTAAGAGGATAGCTGAAACAAAGATGGGATTAATATAAAGTCAGTCTTAACAAAATTAGATTGTAGCTGAACTGACAAACTAATATACTTCTCTAAATGAAGTATATAGTATGACATTTGATAGAAATTTGCTAATCTCGCTTTTAGGTCCAATTTGGGTCGTAGCCGAACTTGCTGCTGACAGGAAGTTAGGTGCATGTGGTACATTCATTCACTCACTCCATAATGATTTTATTTTCTTAAACAGAGTATTTGTACAAGGAGACATTTTAAGTCAGAATTTTTTTTTTTTTTAGCATCTACATTGTAGTCATTCAAGCATTTTACATTTTATTACCATTTATTGAAGCCGTTTTCTTACCAATTATTCATTTTTTGCTAGGGAAATTCATCCATTGCTTAACATAATAATGCAAAATTTTTAAGTACCACACACTTAAATTGTAGTCTCTCTGTTTCCCCTTGTCAGTCATAGTTTACCCTTTTTTATGTCCAAAGCAATTTATTTTATAAGTGACAAATAAAGAAAATGCCAAAACGGCAACACTTCATCCCTGAAAATATAGTCTTTTCCGTTAGCTTTTCAGACAGAATGTATGTTGCTGTAGTTTCTCTGATGTGTGGTAATACTGCTGCCACAATGAAAACAGACTCAAATTTATGCAGTATACCAGGAAATTTCATATACCTGGCCCTGTTCTGCATCCAGCAGAATACAAGTAATGCCAGAGAGAAGCACTGGACCTTGCCGAACATGAAAATGCCATACTGCTCCTGTCTGTACTGCACCAAGTATCTTGGGAGATTCTCTTGTTAGACAGGAAATGTTTGTTCGTTTTTTCTTTATAAGTCCTAAACCGTGCTTAGGAGGATTATCATTTAGGAGGGTAAGATGCGTGTCAAAGATGTCATGTTAAAATTATCTGTGTTCATTTTTTATCGGCATTTGGACATAGTGTAGGGCTGAAACATTGGTCTGTCAAAGTTAATTTATTTTGCTCTGATTCTTTCGTCTGTTTAAGATCTATGATCAATTTATACAAATTGTTTATAGTATTTCATTGTTTGCTTCATTTTTTCTTTATTTTTTTTTAAAATGCAGTGTGTACAAATATCTATGTACTCACTGCTATTAAGAATTTTTTGCTGTTTTGTTACTGTACACGCAGAGATATAATTTTATTGGATTTGATTCTACATGATGATAAAACATTTGTATGCACTAGTTCAGCCAGTCCAAACTTCATATTAATACAGGTATGTAACCTTATGGAGGTACCTATTTTGGTCCACTTGAGCCTTCATAACAGGTTAAACCAAGATGATGAAATTCAGAATCTGAGGAGTGTAATGTGCAGGAAACAAATTAATATAAAATGGAAACTGGTCAAGCTGAATATTTGCACACTGAGTGGCTAAAATGCAGATTTGAAATGAAATTATGGGTTAAGATGAGTACCATCAGTAAATAGTGTTTGATGATTTGAAATTTGTTTGGAGCATTTTAAAACAGTCCTTTCTGTGGTCATTATTCTTGTGAACAGAAGCGCAACCGAAAAGTAGCATGATTCGTTCTGTAGTACTGAACTTAATTATGGTGATTTGGAAGAAGCAGAAAAATGTGGTTGTCAAAACAAAGGAACCACATTTTGTTGACACTCTTTAAATTTTGTATTTTTCCCCAAGTGCAAAAAATATGTGCTTCTAAAAATCCTACCTTTTCAGTTTTTAAGGCATGTGACACTTCCATAAGATGTGATGTTGCTAAATAGTAATTTAAAATGACCATCGTTCTGTATATGGAAAGACGTCCTGCTTGTTGTTTAAAGAGCATTTTGTCTTAAGTGAGTTATATCGATGTAATAATTACCATCATCCAAGCAAGAAAGACCCCAATAATTGGAGGTTTTGTATAATGTTAGTTCTAAACCGCAGCCATATGTTGTTAAAAATATAGGACTAAGAGTCATATGGCTAGCACTGAATTAAAAATATGCAGACAACACTGTGAATTCAGTCACATAAAGGTCCATGCAGTAAAATTATATATTATATCCTGTAATCTGATAGGATCCCGTTTGAATCCAAACAAAGCAAGTTTTAGTGAGCCGAATGCTGGACGGCATTAAATAAGTTTCTTTCTCTTTCCTTTTACCTAAACAATGGAGCATTCTCCCTGTAGTGTTTTATTGGGCAGACTCTCCTCTGAAGGTATAGTGAAAAGTATTCAGTGTATATTTTGCTTTTTTTTTTTGTCTCACTGCTTATGTAATGTGCTGGATTATAAATGAGTTATTTGCAATGTAGCCAACATGTTTATACAAGCTGTAGCAATTAAATATGTTGAAAATAAACTTTATGAATCTGAGTGTTTTGTAATAGTCGTACCTTTTATTTCCAGGTGATAGGCAGCAATAACCTCAGTAGCGAGCAGAGCAGACTGGTAAATCACATTGTGATTCTCAAAAAATGGGGTATACCAGGATTTTATAAAAAGATAACTTAAGACAGCCTTCTATGACATAAATTAATAGCTAATATTTTTGTATTAGGTAGTGTTTGTTTTTGCTACAAATTGCTTGTACCGTACTGTAATGGTCAGGTGTTTGCTGTTTTCTTTCTACCCATTATTATGTCAAACAAGGCCACTGAGTTTAAAAAATGCTCAGCCTGCAGCCGTAAGATTCCGCCACAGGATCTGCCTTTATTGTGTGTCTACTATTTGGGTGTCTCACACTTTGACACTACGGCATGCACTACTTTCGGAGCTAGGATACTGCAAGGATGTTGAGAATAAGCTTATGCTGAAGGGCCTTTTTCCCTGCAAAGTGATGATTTTTTCTGTTCCTGCTCCTGAGATTTCTTCTCCTTTGTCTAAGAAGATGGAGAAAGAGGAGAGAAAAAAGCCCAAATAATCAGGCAGGGAAAAGGAAAAAGAGCAAGAAAAGAAAATCCAAAAATACCAGAAAACGATTGCTGGAGCCATTGGAGCTTCCCGGTCCAGCGTCAAAGACACCAAGGTATTTGGCTTTGAAGATTCATCAGATGTGATCACCATCTCTCCCTCTGTGATTCACACCAGAGCCAGTGAGTCCAAGGCTTCATTCCTCATTTCTGCAAGAAAAGTGCTTTTCAGACAGTGTTGGTTGCTTCATCCTTCAGGTCCTTCTATTTGTTGAGGAGTCTTTTCAGAAGCCGATGTCAACAGAATGATGCAAAAGTTCCTTCAGATACAGATTCATTTGGGGGTCATCCCAGTACCAACCCCTTCTGTGGCTCTGGGTGCAGCCCATACCACCTCGCCATTGGTTTCTCCTGTTCTGGTTTTGGATCCAAAGTCCATGGGCCTGAGTCTGCCTCATAGAGCACCCACGTTAGAGCTACCAACGCTTTCCACTTTGACCCTTACTGTTTCCCTTACTCTCTTGACTGGCCTTGTCAGATTGGGATGAGTTGGAACAGAGGCTGAGGTCAAGGTTAACTGCAAAGTTCTTGCAGCCATCCCTTTTCCTCGACACTGGACAGCTTGGTGCCATTGTCTGCCTGTGATTTGGGTCATGTCAAAGTCAAGGACACCCCAACCTTTTCCTTAGTGGCTCAGGTGGACGATCCCTCTGTCCCTATTTTGTCTTCAGCTTTCAAGGCATTTGAGAGGGTCCTGTCTAGGTCCAGAGAAGAGATGACACTACCACACACTGTTCTCTCCTGACCTCCTGTAGATTCTGTTTCCATACTCGTTCACCTTGATCAACAAAGACAGCCTGCTTTATCCTCAGGAGTTTTCACCAGGTAAGCTCCCAGTCAGATTCCAAATCTTTCCTGAGAGTCCACACAGGAGAGGTTCCTAGGAAGTAGGCTTGTAAGAGTAGACATTTGGACTCTTCACCAGAGTTATTCAGTCACTGAAGACATGGGTATTGATGAGGGAGAGGGTTCGCCATGATCTCCTCTAGAAGACTTCTCATTTGAAGACATTCTGGAATTAATGAAACAAAGAGGGGGGGATGGTCCTCTGAAGCCCCCTCTCATGAGGAGTCAGTGTTCTGGGAGGCGTGTGGGGCTAGCACTTTATCTCCTATGTGGTTCAGCCCACTAACGAACTGATGGACCTCATTTCTCAGTGAGCATGGAAGGAATCTGATGTGGTGGAGCCAGTTCCACACAGACCAGACAAGATTTTAGTGGCCCCTAGGACTAGATCCCATGGGAGAAAGGGTTTTCCAGTAGATCCTTCTTTGTGGCTGCCACTGTCAGGAGAGAGCATTGGACAGATTTGGGAAATGGACATGCTTCAGTAACTCTTGCAGTCAGAGTGCTGAACTAGCTTGCTCATATGACCTGTTTTCAGAGGGACTTAATGAAGTAGTTGTCAAAATCCCTGTCAGGTTATCTACCTACAGACATCCAAAAGGCAGTGGAGCCCCACTTGTTTTACCCTCCAGTCAATGATTGCTGTATCCATGCATCTCCTTTCTAATGCAGCTGATGATATAGCTAGGGCAGCAGGCACCAACATTGCTGTCCATCAGCATGCCTGGTTGGGTCTGTACATCTTTGTAGAAGGCTTCAAGATGTCCTTCATCAATGCCCCTTTTTATGGTTTGACCTTTTTGGACCTAAATTGAAAGATGCTCACAAGAAGTAAGTAGGAATGTAAGATCCTGTCTGCAGTTGGCATATTCTTCTCCACACCACAAAGGACCTTCTCTCAAAACCAGAAAGGGGGAAAAAGTTGTAGTTCCAAAGTTTCCAGGGTATTGGACAAGATGCTTCTATGTATAGACTGAGCAGGGGGGAGTAACTTTAACAGATGTCATCCCAGTGGCATATCACAAAACCAAGGGTTTCTAGGTCCTTTCACTGAGAAACCCTAGCAGCACTCCTGAACAGTTGCCTAACTGACACATTGGCGGCAGTAAGGGAAGGAGTGATTTTCCCTGCACCCTCAAACCTGGCAGGCCATCACTCAAAATTCCTTGGTGTGAAGGATAATCACCAGAGGCTACTTTTCTTCCTTTGGTTCCCCCTTTTCAGAAAAAAAAATAAACTTCCCACCATGCCACCCATTCAGATGGACTTAGCAGCAGAAGTAAGAAAGCTGCAAGAAAAGAGAGTCATCCTGCAGGTCTCCCAGAACAATCAGGATCTGGAATCTATTCAAGGTTATTTTTAGCTTTGAAGAAAGCAAGGGACCTTCGGCCCATCATGGACATAAACCACCTTAATCAGTTCATAATGCAGACAAAATTCCAGATGGTTGCAGTGCAGTCCATTCTGTGTCTTCTAAGGAATGATGACTGGATATGTGCTCTATAGATCTCTAGGATGCTTACTTTATCATATCAGGATAACAAAGCACTCCAGGAGATTTCTCTGCTTCTGGCTAGAAACCATCACTTTCAGTTTAGAGCAGTGCCATTTGGCTTCACTGCAGACCCCACCAAATGCAAAGCAGTGGTAGCAGCATATCTCAGGCTGCAGAATTTCCAGGTGTTTTCATATTTGGACAGTTGTCCACATCATCCAAGAATCTACTGGTCAAATGCAGAGATTTCTTGCTCCATCTGGCTCCACAGTTGGGAATTATTGTCAATCTTTTCAGGAGCCAGCTGACAGCAATGCAGTCAGTAGATCTTATCAGATACCACCTGGATACACCAATACTCAAATAGCCAGGCTCCCTCAATCCCCGGATCCTGTCCCTGCATTAAGTTGCTTCAGAGGCCCCCGTCATCATAGTCTCACAACAAGACTTATTCATTGACTTCTGGGCCTAATGGCTGCTTTGATCATGTTATTCCTTCAAGCAAGATGTTATATGAAGGTCCTGCAGTGGACACTTTCTGCTCAGTGGTCCTTGATGTTTCATCCCTTTCACATCTCAATACATCTCACACAGATGTGTGGGAAATGCATCATTTGGTGGTTGACCTCCCCCACTGTACCATGGGCTTGGCTGTTCTCTCCACCGCCCATGGTAACCACAGACAATTCCCTTCTGGGGTGGTGGCATTTCAGAGGGAAGACAGATCAAGGTTCTTGGTTGACAGAGGCTAGTCTTCACGTCAGTGTATTGGAGTTGAGGGCAGCCCTCCTAGTTTTGCAGGCCTTTCTGGACTCCCTCCCCAGGGCTGTGATCTTCGTCCAGGTGAAAAACATGGTAGTAGTCTGGTTATATCAACAAGTGGAGAAGAGCTTGTTCATGCCCACTGTGCCAGAAAGCCATGAGTATGTGACAGTGGGCAATGTCTTCCCATTGCTTTCTAATCGCAGTGCACATCCAGTATTTTCGATGTTCTGGTGTACAAACTGAGCAAATCTAGTCTTCAGTCCCACTAGTGGTCCCTCAGTCAGAGTGACAATGCAGATTTTCAGCTGCTGTTGCTAACCTTGCTGCAGTCTACCTAAACAGCAAGTGCAGCAGTTACTTTGCCCCAATTCCTCAACAGGGACCTACTTCAAGGGACACACTAGTGCACAGTTGGCTGTTGAGTCTACTTTTTGCTTTTCCATTTCATCTGATAAGAGTTTCTTCAGAAAGCCAGAGGGTGGAAGGCCATAGTGATTTTCATTGGTCCCTTTTCACCCCAGCATTGTTGGTTTGCCCTTTCTCTGACTCATCTAGTAGATCATTTTTTGGTGTTGGATCAGCGCCCAGACATTCTATATCACCCATCAGGACAGCCTCACCAGAATCTAAAAAAAATCCCCTAAAATTGACTGCATTGTGATATTAACTTACAAATCTGCCTCAGTTCAACAAATTCTGTATTGTTAACCGTGCCCCCTTGTCTGGGACTACCTTTAATGGTCTCCATAACTAAAAATGTAAAACTATACATGATTCTCCATGTTCTAACAAATGTTTGGCAATGGCACTATATCGGAGACCTTTTTTACATGATGAAGATGGTCCCTTATGCATTCCCTTAGTCATCTATTCACTTTGCCAACATAAATTTTTTTACAGCAAGTGCAGCTAGCTAGATATATCAAATTCTTGGTTTCAGAGCTGCAGCTGTAAATGTATAAACTGTACCTGTGTCAGGGTGAACAAAAATCCCAGATTCGTTTATATAATGACAAAAACCACACTTCCCACCCTTATTTGTAGTAACATTATCTGATCTAGGCAGAATATTATCATTATTCATAGGGTAACAAAGTCTTCTTTTAAGAGAGTTTTTTATGTTTATACAAAAACCTAGGAGATTCCCCCACCATCACACTGTTCTCTCTGTCATTGTGCATTATATGCCAGTTTTTCATAAAAATTGTTTTATTTGATCAATATCCATGCTATAAACTAAGGGAACTTTAATATTCTTCCTTTCATAACAACTGAGATTTCCCTATGGGGAGATGAAAAATAAGGTTTACCACTTGTAGTACTTTTACTTTTTGCTAATATTATTCTCTCATCAACATCTTACTTCTTGTACCCCATCCCCCAAAAATCAACTTTCATTTCATGTATTTTGGCATCGGAATCTCCCTCCTTGGCATAAAGTCTAGATGCGATCATAGCCTGACCTCTAACTACATTACTAAAAACATTGGGGGAATGCTTACTTGTACACTGTAAATATGAGAGTGAAACATCCCTTCCTATATAGTTTAGTATGAATCTGCCCATCTGAATTATGATCTATTTTAATATCCAAAAATTCAATTTTTTCTCTGGAGAGGTTTAACCTAAACCTAAATGTGCTTCTCTTTTGTAAATAATCTAAAAATGTTTCTAATTGTTCCTAATCTCCTATCCCAAGAATAAAGATGTCATCCACAAAACGACAAAACAATCTTGTATATTGTTTGTACTATCCCTCACCCATGACATAAATGCTTTCCCTTTGACCCATCACTATGTTGGTGTAGCTGCTGGCACAGGTGCCCATAGCTATGCCAGCAGTCTGTAGGTAGTATACCCATCAAAAATAAAAGCATTATGTTCTAACACCAACTCAAGGAAAAAAATGGATAAATTCTAGCTTATTGATAGAATAAGTGCTGTTCACCTGTAGAAACTCCTTCACCATCTGTATACCCTCTAAACTCGGAATCACAGTGAACAGAGACTGAATGTCTAATGTCACCATGTATGTGGGTATTCTGTTGTCACTTTCTTTAAGATTATTGTATAAATCTTGCAAAAAATGTTTACTGTCCCATAATACTACCCCATACTGACCTAAATGGGTCTGAAGTTTTTTCTCAATATATATTGATACTGGCTCAGTGAACCACCCTCCCCCTGATACTATAGGTCTACATGGGGGTGTCAGTGGGTCCTTCTGAATTTTTGGCATTCCCTGCAACATGGGAATTAATGGATTCTCAACCATATAATTTCGGAACAATTCTTTAGTGATTATGCCAGCAGTCACACAGTCACTTAATGAAGCTACAATTTCTTGGGACATCAAGGTTATTGTACTATTTTCAGTGACTTTGTATGTGCTATTATCTTGTAACATTTAATTTATCTTCATAGAATAGACCACCCTATCCATTACAACCACCGAACCACCCTTATCAGCAGGTCTAATGACTTGATCTGTTCATCTGCATTGTCTTCAAAGCTTCCCCCTCTTTCTTGGTCAAATTAACAAATCCAGGTCTCGTATTACTGCATAGCAGTTCATATATTTCTCCTTCACAGACCCGACTAAGCACTTCTAATGCAGAGTGGTTCTGTGGTGTGTATGCACTGTGCTTTCTGAATACATGCGGGTCTACAATAACTTCAGTCTGATTACCAAACATTAACTTAAGCATCAAATTTCTAATAAGCATTAAATCAACAATAGTGTCAGCCAAGTGTGCTTGCTGAGCAGGTATAAAAAATAGGCCTTTAAGGACCTGAGACTCAGCTGTTGAAAAACTTCTGTTCAGTATATTCCAAACTAATTGTTGTCTCCCTTTCACCACATTGTTTTTTATGATTGGATAATTGGCTTTTTTGAATGACTACTTTCTCTTGGTTCTTCCCTTGCTGTGAGATCTGGTTTTGACACCCTTCTTGTCTCCTCGAAAAGGAAGGGGTAACATAGGAAAAACTTGCCCACCATTAGAAACAGTTGTTTTAGGGCGAACAGCAGATACTATGTCAACCTTATCAGCTTGCTGAACTAGCCTGCCCTCCTATGGTTTACCATAAACAGATGCATTGATTTTGGGAGTGGAAATATTCTCATTATGGGTGGTTTATTATTGAACTGGGCCTGTATAAAGCTGGGTCTGTTGGATCTTTACTCTCTTTATGTATTACAGCTACCACTCACTGCTTTCTTCCAGGAAGTTGGTACTTCTCCTTCTCTTAAAATACTGTTAAACAAAACCTTCCAGATCTTTATCAGTTTTTACCTCCTGGCTTCCAAACTTCCACAGGAATACCATCTCTTCCTGGGGTCTTTCCTGTAGATTGGTTATACATCACAATCTTTAATTGTACCTCATCTATCTCTAGCCTTGGCATACTTAATTCTTCCATAAACATCTTTTTATCTTTCCTTGATTTCCATATTTATCTTCTTTATACAGACTTTTATTGACTTTCTAAAATATTTCTAATATCTCTACAGGATCTCGTGTTACCTTCCTTGTTATACGCTATCTAAGCTTGGTGACGGCCTTTTTTACTTTCTGTTGCCTGAGTCATTGTGCTAAAAGTTTTTGTGTTTTACTGTTATTATCAAAACATATTTGCTTAACATCAGTCTTTCTAAACTCGTGCATATTATCAAGGTAATCCTTTATTTTCTGCTTAGCATTCTGAAGTTGATCCTCTTCTTGTTCTGTGAGATATTCCCCCTGTTCTGCAATACTTAAACATTTGTCAGTCCTCCTAAATAATTTTTGTTACTACTTAACCATAGCTCCCTTTCTTTTATTTCCACCCTATTTTTAAACTCCACCTTAATTTTATCGAACTCCCTAGTTATATTTTCAGAAGAAATTTCTGTTCTCTGTCTGATACCTTCTGAATAACCTCCACTACCCATTCCTTAAATTCCTCTCTTCAGTAGGTAGGTGGGAAAGCACCAGTGTCTCATTATTTCATTACCATGTGTTTTTATTTTAGTCATTATTGGCTCATAATCTGAAATAGTTATTGGGTGCGTATCAAGACCTTTAATTAAATGCACATGTTCCTGTGAAATGTAAATTCTGTCTAGCCTAGCCAAGTTTTTATATCTGGGGGAGTAATATGCAATTTCACTCCAGGCTCCAATAAAGGAATCCATATCTTCCATGCCAAATATTTTCATAAATTTCTTCAAAAATCTACTGTTCTTTGCTATACTTTCCCCTCTGGGCCCCCCAGACACGTCTTCACTGTTGTAAATCACATTCCAGTCCCCACCTATAAGTAATATTCCTTGCTGGAAATTTATTATTTCTCCCAGATTTTTCTTAAGCTCCATTATAGCAGTTTTAGGTGGAATATAAATACATGGCAGTGTAATCTTCCTCCCTTGTCAGTAGCCCCTTAGCACTTTAAATCTGCCATTATTATCTTTTTTATTCTCTTCTATCACTATTGGAGCTCCTCTTACAGTTAATATAAGTACTCTTGTTTTCCTTTGTCCCAGGTATTCCACTGAATAACCATCCTGAAAACCTTTCTTGATCGAATGCACATGTTCACTTCTTTCTGTGTGTGTCTCCTGTAACATAGCTATTTGCACTGTAGATTTTTTATGTAGTTCACTACTCTTTCTTTTTGTATTTATCTGTAAGACCATTGACATTTAAAGACATTACAGAAAGCACTATTGCATTAAAATGTTATTATTCCCACCTTTTGTGTATAACACCTTTTTATTAAATGTCTAGTTCCAGCTTTTGTGACAGTTGAACTTTTATACAGTTGGTTCTTGTCATATCCATTTGAGCCTATGTCGCATCTTACAAAACTTTTTTGTTTTATTGAAAGTCCTCAAACAAAAAACAAACACTCCCAATACTGCTTAAAACATATTAACTTAATACTAACACACAAAACTATGTACCTCTTCATGTACTAAAGTTTTACCCTCCTGATGGGAACAAAAGTCTCAAACTGACAGCCACACACACAGACTTGAGTTAACATAAAAGAAAGGTTAAACATGCTAAGATGCATGGTGCAGCCTGTGCTTCTTCTAAGTGCTAATTGGATTTGTCTTTTCTTTATAGCTCTCCCAGCTGAGAAAACCCCTGAATGCTTTCAGAGAACATTATGGCCTAGTCAATTTCTCTTCTCATTTTGTTTCTTCAGCCAGTCATTCTCCACAAGCCTGTAGCCAGTTTCTCTTTATCAGATTGTCATGGAGATATGACAGCCAAGCAGCCAGTTTCTCTTTATCAGGTTGTTTCTGTGGAAACGTGTAGACGAGAGAGAAGGTCCTCACTGAGACAGATGCCTGGTGTCACAGCCATGGCCTCAAGCTCAATGCCAAAAGGTGCAGTGTCATCCCCTTTGGTAAAAACACTGTACCCATGAACTACCACATAGGCAGCACTCTACTTAACACCGAATGCATGATTAGAGACCTTGGGACCCAGGTGGACAGTAGTCTCTCCTTTGATAGTCACATCGCCACAGTAGTCAGGAAGTCCTTCTACGTGGCACACCTCATCATAAAAGGGTTCTCATCCAGGAAAAAAGAGGTCATTGTTCCCCTCTACTCAACACTCATTAGACCCATTATAGAGTACAACGCCCCTCTTGAAATGTACCTCACAAGACATCTGCAGCAGCTGGAAAGGCCACAGAAGTACCTCACAAAGAGGATTACTGGCCTCAAACAAATGCCCTACACTGACCACCTCAAAAAAACTCCAGCTTTACTCCGTAGCATATCGCCTACTTCCGAGGTGATCTCTGCCTAACATATAAAGCTATGCCAAACCCAGAGCTGTTGGACATGCTACACCTAAATAAATCCCAATCCCTCCGAGCTACACGCTCTAGGGACCTAAACCTTGTCACCACAATAAACAGGACATGCTGGAAGGATAGATTCCTGTCCCAGAGACTTTCCATTACTCTGGAACAGGTTACCCATCTATGTCAAGCAAAGTTTTTCATTAGCACTCTTCAAGAAAAATCTTGATGAGTGGATGGGAAATAGGAAATACACCCCGGGGATCACTTCTGTGCCTCTGCTCGACAGTGGCACAGGAAAATAACTTTATTGGGTGGCGTAAGCCAGGGAACCTTGTTGGCTAGGCTTATGTAGGCCCTTGGGCCGTTAGCCTAGTACCTACTTATGAACGAGCTGCAGAATTGCTACTGAGCATACGTGTATTTGCTAGAAAAAAGCCACGTAGTATTCAATATTCTTTATAATTTACTTCCTTACAACTTGTTGCTAAATCAATCTAAGGTCCTTAATCCAGTCATTTCCCCATGCAAGTATGAAAAAACACATTAATTTTTCTTTTGTCATGCTCTTTTGGCCAGGGTTTTTTTCCATTGCATTCCCTACATTTCTTAAAACTGAACAAGAAGAGAGAGAGTAGGGAGAACGAAAAGGAAAAAAAAAAAAAAAAACAGCAGCACCTATTTACAGTCCCCATTACAGTTTAAAAAACTGAAAAAAAAAATTACGTTATACCAAGCAAAGAAAACCATACCCCACAGAAATAGCAGTAGTAAGAAAAAATATTAATTCTGGTAATCCAGTTGTTGAACCAGATGAAACAAGACAGCACGTATCTAGCATTAGAGTAACTTTATAACTTTTGCTTTTCTTTCCCAGCTTCTGTCTGTAGTTGCCCTTTAAGTAGAAAACAGGCAGACAGACTCTCTCCAGATAATGCCTCTCCCATTGTTTTGTTTCACTGTCATTGGTGCCTTAAAAGGGACAACTCTTATTAGCTACTCAACTGCTGTTTTCCTTTTGTGTGTGTTCCTTATGTCCTGCTTCCAGGTTATATATTTTTTTATCAATGCAACAAGTTGATTTAATTCAGATGCTGTACTTGTTGCATGTTGTGCAGGACAGTAACTCACTGAAATAATCGCTGCTTTGTAGCTCCTGGGTTTGGGCCTACTTTCTTGTAACTAATTGGAGTTTGTGTCTCATCCCTATATTTGTGTGGATTAGTTATTCTTTTATCCTCCCACCTCCAAGAAGTATGCTTATTGATTGGCTATACTGAGACAGCTTATGTAATTAATGCAATATAAATTTGATCTCAACAACATCAGCAATGACCAAAATTGCAGGTGCCTTATAGCTCAAGTATTCACAGCAGCATTCTGTTCTTTTTTTTATTTTACCTGACCTTGGGGTGGGGAAGTGCTTGTGTGAGAGCAGTAAACTGAATTATATTACTGTAGCCATATTTTGTTTCACTTGCTCCACAAACATCAGAGGTGTACAAGCATCACCCTTTTGGGGGGCTGTGAGGCTGTGTGTAAAATAAAGGCACTTACTTGATTACTGTTACATTATTAAATGCATTACTGTGGTGATTATATATTTCTTTGTCTTAAATTATTTAACAGATGCACACACAAACATAAAGCCTTCTGCTTAGGCAGTGTTTTTGAAACTTGAAACATGAAAGGAAATAGTAGCTGCTGTTTGGGACTGGAACCCGTGATCTCCAGAAATTCACATTGATGTCACTGCTTCTGAACTAAAAAGAGATGTAGGAAACTAGTCCTATACAAGGGTTAATATTTTCCTTTTTTGTTTATCATTGTCAAAAACAAAGCTTAAGCAGAAGGATTTTCTGGCATGTGTGTGTAAACTGACCTTAATCATCATCCTAGGGAGTTTCCTAACTAAAAGTAGAAAGGGATTTCACTGGAAAACTCAGCACCTAACTGCCTAGAGGCTCTTATTTGTCCACAGAGAGTACCACCAGCACAGTATGCTGGAGATATTGGGTTCTGTTCTCAAACAAGATATTTTTCATGTTTTAACTGAAGTGAGACTTCAGTGCTGCACACAGAAAGGGGCTATCCTTTTTTGGGTGTGACAGCAGAGTATATGCAGCAAGTTGAAATACATTACTGCAGCCATTATGTTCATAGGTAGGTACTAGGCTATCGGCCCTGGGGCCTATACAAGTCCAGCCAAAAAGGTACCCTGGCTTTTGCCACCCAAGAAAATTATTTTCCTGTGCCACTGTCGAGCAGAGCCACAGAGGTGATCCCGGGATGAATTTCCTATTTCCTATCAAATCGTCAAGATTTTTCTTGGAGTGCTAATGAAGAGCTTTGTTTGATATAGATAGGTAGTTTATTCCAGAGTATGGGAAGTCTCTGGGACAGGAATCTATCCCTCCGGCATGGTCTGTTTATTGTGGTGACAAGGTTTAGGTCCCTAGAGCATGTAGCTCGGAGGGATTTCTTTAAGTGGAGCATGTCCAACAGCTCTAGGTTTGACATAGCTTTGTATGTTAGGCAGAGATCACCTCTGAGTAGGCGATATGCGACGGAGTAAAGCTGGAGTTTTTTTTAGATGGTCTGCGTAGGACATCTGTTTGAGGCCCGTAATCCTCTGTGTGAGGTATTTCTGCAACCTTTCCAGTTGTTGTCGATGTCTTGTGAGGTACATACCAAAAGGGGTGTTGTACTCTATAATGGGTCTAGTGAGTGATGAGTAGAGGGCAACAATGACCTCTTTTTTTCTGGATGAGAAACCTTTTGTGATGAGGTGTGCCACGTAGAAGGATTTCCTGACTACTGTGGCGATGTGATTATCAAAGTAGAGACTACTATCCACCTGTGTCCCAAGGTCTCATCACACTTTCTGTGTTAAGTATACTACCACCTATGTTGTAGTTCATGGGTACAGAGTTTTTACCAAAGGGGATGACAGTGCACTTTTTGGCAGTGAGCTTGAGGCCATGGCTTTGACTCCAGGTATCTGTCTCAGTGAGGCCCTTTTGTAGGATGTCCACATCGTTAGGAGTTTTGATTATGGCTCCTAGTTTGCAGTCATCTGCGAACTTAGTTAGCCTAAGACCTTCTGTGTTAACCTGTACTTCAGAGAAGTAGATACCAAACAAGAGAGGACCCAGGACTGAACCCTGTGGTACTCCACTTGTCACTGGTCTGAAGTCAGATTTGGAGTCTGCTACTTTCACAGTGTGGGTTCTGTCAGTGAGCCATTTGGCAACCCATCTTCTGACATAGGGATGTATACCTAGTTTAGTGAGTTTATGTATAATTCCAGAGTGGGGGATGGTGTTGAAAGCATTGGCAAGATCTAGATAGGCTGTGTGAACCACCTTGCCCTTGTCTATGGCTTAGGTGACTGCTTCAAAGAAGTCTGTCAGATTTAGGAGACATAATCTGCCTTTTACAAACCTGTACTGGGTGGGGTCCAGAGTTTGGCGATTACCAATGTCTTTGTTTATAAGTTCCATAATGATACGTTCCATGGCCTTGCAGACCAGGCTCGTCAGGATAATGGGGCGGTTGTTCCCGGGGTTCATGGTGGCTCCCCCCTTGTGGAGTGGGATAACCATCGCTGTGCGCCATTCAGCAGTCTTTCTCTTTCATTACAGTCAGACATCAGAGATGCAAACAAAGTATCTCTTGAGGAGAGGCAGATTTTATGTGAAGCAAAGTGTAGTTACACAGTTACTGTTTGCTGATATGGGTATGTGTATAAGAGTAGTAAATTAATAAATGTGGTGATTGTTTCTTTCATTTCCTCATAATAAGACAAAGTGTTTGGAGGGACATGGCAAAAGGGCACTGATATAGCTTGTCAGGAGCATTGTACATATCTAAAACAGTAAAAATCAACTAATTATTTCTTTCACTTTCATCATCATGTATCAGAGGTCTACAAAGGAAGTGGCTGTTATTTTTGGGGGAGATTGGTTGTATATGAATGTGGCTGTCCACTACTGTCAGTTGATCAGAGTTGTAGTTATAGATATTGCTCATTAGTGGCAGTGGGTGTGTGTGTGAGGGGGGAAGATTTTTAAATGAAAATGTGAAAAATATCACAGCTTTCATTTACATAGACGTTTGTGATTCACAATCAAAGGAGGTATAACTTGTCAGAGAACCGCACTCTTCTGGTACAGTATGTATATTTTACAAAGCTGAATTTAGTAGCTGTTGTATTTTGGGGAGTACAAGGAAGGCACAACCTAAGTTTGGCATTCAGGTTATTATTTTTTTTTATTATAATTAGATGTTTATTTTTACTTTTTCTTACTTAAAAGAATATGTAATACATAAAATTTTAAATATAGTTTTGTTTTATGTGTTCCTCAAAGTGATGTTTTCCAACATTTGGAATGTTAGTATAGAAATAAAAGGAAAGAGAAATGCATTCATGGGAATTCTGGCTTGGCAGTCAGAAATTAAACATGCAGCTCTTCCGTTGTTTGTGTACTTACAAACACAGTCCTGGTACAGTTTGTAACTCGGTATTTGAAAGTTTTTAAAAAAAATAGTGTAAACATGTATACAGTTTCAGAGATATAACCCTGTACTGATAAACTTCACCAGTAGCCATTCATGGCCATTAAAATCTGCCAGGCTGTCAACTTGCATTATGATCCATCTCCATTAAGTATTACTGTATGACATCTGCTCAAGATAGAACAGTTCAACCCATGTTATATCTTTGTCAGAATATTATATATAAACTCCAGTCAAAAAATGTAGCATGAACGTACATTTCAACTCTCCAGATTTTCACAGAATGTTCAGAATTTTGCCTCATATTATAAAACTTGTGGTTTTCTGACAAATCTTTGAGGACTGAAGTTACTAAATAATGACATTAGGGTTTCAGAAAATGCATGTTAACTCTGATCTTTTATTCCTGCAGCTTTCTGACTTTAATATAGCAGTATTTAAAATTTGTCCCTATTTGTGGGCCCTTGACCCCCCCCCCCGCCCCCCCATTATTTTAGGCTTTGTCCTGGTTTCTTGCACTAAGAGGTATGAATGTGAACCAAAATAGTGTATGGTGCATGTAGAACAATGAACATACACAAGAAAAAACTACAGCACCATACTGGAAACAGAATTTATTTAGCATACCACCAACAAAGTATAAGCAGTTAAAATCATGAGCTTCTTCAGTGCATACAGCCATGATTTTGAGTCCAAATTTAAATCCAAAAATCTGGGAAAAGTACTAAGAAGAAAAAGTAGTAAAAGGGTAGTGCTTACATAAAACCATGTCATAAGGAATATGTTTGCACATAGTCCTATCTTAAATAACATTTAATAAATATGTATTTTTCAGCAGAATTACTAAAAATAATATACAAATATATGTACATATAGAACAAGGTTCAAAATAAAGGAATTTTTTAAAAAAATTATATGACTTCATTTAAACCTTTGCCCTGTCTAGCACCTAATAAAATGGTCCACTTTGTCTCCTTAATGTATAAAACATGTAATTTATCAAATTTATTGGGAGAAGATGAAATAATATTGTTTTATGTCTTACTAAAACACTTCCATCCCTATTTCACTTAATTCAGTAGTATGTTCAGTAGAGCATGTGATTAATTCAGAAATCTGAAAAACATATTTAACAAATGTATTTTGCCAGATAAAGAACAGTTGTGACTGCTGCTTTATGACCAAATGATTGACTTTAACAAATGCCTTAGTTACTGGTGTCATTTCAAGGGGAACCAGTACCTGGCAGCCTTGGAAGATATGATCGACAGACCACAATGGTTTGCTAGAGATGGCAGAAACCTGGGTCAAAGTTGTGGAGAGAACCCCAGCCTTACCTGGTCACTCATCTATCATAAATTCTGACCCTAAACTGTGGGCAGCAAAGCCAAAGGAGGTGGAGTTTCAATATATATTAAAGACACACACACCTCCAGGCTGGTCAAACAGTATGACTCACAGGAGACAATCCAGGTGCAGTTAACCATTGACAAGACCCCTATTCAAATCATAGCTAGCTACAGGGCTCCACCCCCAAATTTGACTCAAGATACCCAGTCCACCTATCTGGACCTCTTCGAATCTACCAAGATTCAATCCTTTACCCTGATCCTGGACAACTTTAATTACCCAACCATAGACTGGAAAAACTACTCATGCCAGAACACAAATGCCCAGAGATTCCTCGATTTTTATCGATGCAAATGCCTTGGAACAGCTAGTCGATACCCCCACAAGAGGTGATAATATCTTGGACTTGGTATTAACCAACTTGAGTAACCACTGCAGTACTCGTACAGTATCATTTTCCCTGGTAAGATCTGACCATAAAGTGGTCAGTTTAGAAGTCACCGTCTCCCCTGACTCTCCTGTAGCTAGGGTCAAACAAAAAAACTTCACCAAAGCTGATTACAAACCTCCTGAGGGATGGTATAAACACCTTCACAGCCCCCTCCCCCTCTGCAGGAACTGGCACCAATGTCCAAATCTACACCAAAGTACTATATGTGCATTTATATAGATGCATGAAATCAGGAATACCTGACAGGACAAAATCATCCTTCACAAGGAAGAGTAAACTTGTCTGGTGGACTTGTGCAATAAATAAACTATATAACAAAAGGAAAACATTGCTGTCCGGGACCAAGAAAGAGCAGGTGGCCAATTGGAAGCAATCTCTCCTTAGCCTGAACAAGCAGATGAGCACTAATGAAATCCTCTAAAGCCAACTTCAAGTCCAAATTGGTCACATCTAGTAGAAACAATCACAAGGCTTTCTTTACATATGTCCATAGTCTCAAAGGAAGCACCCAGATCTGTTCAGAACTGGTGGTCAAGGACACCACATACACAGTTGCTTGTAGATAAAACCAGTCTACTGGCTGACAGATTCAGCGAAACTTCACCCCTCTGTCCCCCCATCAGTAAATCAGGGCATCCCCAGTACCTGAACCCACGCCTTATCTCTACGGAACAGGTCATCACTGCCCTCTCAAAGGCAAAAAATACAGCCTCCATGGGACCCAATAACATCCCAGGCTGTATCCTACATAAACTCAGGTATGAACCTGCAGCATCATTAGGCAGCCTATTGAACCAAAGCCTGAGTACCGGCTTTGTCCCAGCCAAGTGGTAGACAACCACTGTCATCCCATTACACAAAGGTAGAGCGTCACAAAATCCAGGAAATTATAGACCCATCAGCCAAACTAGCCTGATCTGCAAGGCCATGGAATGGATTGTCATGGACCTCATTAACAGGGACATTGGCAACCTCCAAACACTCGACCCCACACAGTTTGGCTTTGTCAAGAGGAGGTTATGTCTGTTAAATCTCATTGACTTATTTGAGACAGTCATCAAAGTTATGGATGAGGGGAAGACTGTGCACACCACCTATCTTGACCTGGCCAAAGCCTTCGACACTGTTCCCCACTCGGGCATAATAGATAAACTCTCTCAGCTAGGCATCACTCTATATGTTATCAGATGGGTCGCAAACTGGCTCACTGATAGAACCCATCTAATCAAAATAGGGGAACCCACCTCAAGCAGTAGAACTGCAACGAGTGGTGTACCCCAGGGATCGGTCCTGGGGCCTCTGTTAATCGGGATATACTTCTCTGAGGTGCAGGCCAAAACCAGTGGACTATGGCTGACTACGTTTGCAGATGACTGCAAGCTGGGTGCAGTCATTGGTTCCCCAAGTGATGTGGACGTCCTGCAAGAGAGTTTCACCCAATCAAATGACTGGTGCCAAAAACATGGCCTCAAGCTAAAAGCCAACATGGCCTCAAGCTAAAAGCCAAAAAATTCATCATCATCCCCTTTGGGGAGAGAGATGCCCCCACATATTATCACATTAATAACGTCCTATGTACACAATCAGTAGAGATGGATTTGGCCACCCAGGTTAATCACAACCTGACTTTTTGACTACCATGTTGCTTACATTGCACGGAAAGCTTTCAACATGGCCCAACTCATAAGTAAGGGTATCTCATCCAGGGACAAAGAGGTCATAACATCCGTGTATTCTTCCCTTATAAGGCCAGTTATTGAGTACAGTGCCCCCTTTGGCAAGTACCTCTCAAAGCACATGCAGCAGCTGGAGAGACCAGAGGTTCCTCACCAGGAGAATCCAGGGTCTCAATCATCTACCCTACACAGATGGGCTAAAATCCCTGTCCCTGTACTCAGTTTCATACAGACTCCTCAGAGGTGACCTCTGTCTGGCTTACAAACCAATGTCTGACCCCACCTTGATGGGACTGTTGCATATCTGCAAGTCGAGCTCCACTCGAGTAACCTGTATGGGTGACCTCAACCTGTTCTGTGATATCAATAGAACTTGTTGGCGGAACAGATTAGTGTCCCAGACACTCCCCCATCTAAGGAATAGACTCCCTCTCCACATCAAGCAGAGTACCTCATTATCCCATTTTAAGCGCAACCTGGATAATTGGATGGGAAACAGAAAATATGTCCCTGGGATTCCATCTGTGTCCCTGCTGGGCAGGGACTTTGGGTACTGACTTGTCTAAATATGGGCTAAACTCTTGGCTTGGCTTGTAAGAGCCTCAGGCCCAATAGCCTAGTAACTTCTTACGATCCTGTGCTGTTCTTTTATGCATTTTGTATCAAAGTGTAACCTCCTTTAATTCTGTTGAACTTTCAGTAATATCTCTGAAAAGGAGGCTTGGCGTATGATGTTTTACACAAAGATACTGAATGTAGTATTTTACTATCCCATTTTGGTATGCTGTATTATATACCCAGTTTCCATTAGAGTTGAGTGTATGATGACTTCTCAGGTTTGTAAATTCAGTTTCTAGTGCATCTTCGGTGTTTTCATTACATAAGTAAAAATTTTATGCATTTCTACAGCTGTAGCACTTTTTTGTCAGTTCAGACTTGGCATGGCTAGCTTTTGATTTACTTTTTAGTTGGGATATTTTGCAGACAACTTAATGGTTATGGACATCAGCTGGTTTTAAATGCACTGTGTTTCTAGAGTATAGCCAAACAGTCCACTTATGCTGTGCTGACAAGGTCATAAGAAGGCCAAAGCATGCATGTCCACAGCTAGTGGCGTTTGATGACTTTGTTGGCCTGAATCTGTCCATAAAGACTTAAAAAGGAAAAAGTCTTGGACATTCAGAAGCCATATAGCTGAAAGAGTTGATGTTCTCAAGGAGTAATTTGTATATATCCCATGGGCCACTGATATAGGAGGTTTAAGGTATCACACGGTACAAACTCTAGCTTGGCTATTTTTTTCTTGTAGTTTTTACTAATTGATTTGTCTGTGTGACCTTTTTACTTTTTGGTTTAATTGTTAGTTGGGATATTTTGAAGACACCTTATGGTTATGAACATCAGCTGGGTTGAAAGACTCTGTGTTACTAGAGTATAGCTAAGCAGTCCATTTATGCTGTGCTGACGAGATCATAAGGTTGAAACATGCATGCCCACAACTAGTGGAGTTTGACTTTGTTGGCCTGAATCTGTCCATAAAGGCTTAAAAAGGAAATAGTCATGGACATTTAGAAGCCATGTAGCTGAAATACTTGATGTCCTTAATGGATCATTTGCGTATATCCACTGGGTCCCTGTTACAGGAAGTTTAAGGTATCACACAATGAAAACTCTAGCTTGGCTATGTTTTTCATGTACTCATTACCAAAACACCATGTGCCAGGGATAATTCAGCAGTGAACTGCACTGAAATATAAATATAAAAAGTGTATGGATTTTATGACCTATTACTTATTCTGTTATATATATTTTCATGCATCATTATGTTACATGCACATTAGGAACTCTTTTCTACCTTGTATATAATGTATGGTCAACTTTATTGCTTGCCTTTATATTTTGTTTATTTTTCTTCTATTGTATTTCACATATTGCACTACTTAGTTATTGTTTTAATATTTGTAACCATTGTTCAATGTTTTAATTCTGTTTAATGTGTACTGTGGAGCTTTTCTTCCCGATCCTCCGCTGAAAATGGCCTCATACCCAGTCGGACTTTCCCCGTAAACAAATGTCAAATAATTAAATAAATCCCTACCAGTAGAATGCTTAAATGTATTTTATAGCTGAGTATTGTTTTGTGATTCCCTGAAGGTTTAAGTCTCTAAGGAGAGCTTGATATAAGTAATTTTATACACAAGTATCATATGCTGGGTTTCACAGTCATTTCATGTTCACAGTGTTGCATATTCTTTAATATTCATTTTCTGTCGGGCATAGTTGGGTGAATTTTGCTTAGCATACAGAATGCAGCACACATCTGGAGTACATCTGTATGTAGTTGTCATTACATCAGAAGTGAAAACTATGTACACATTTCAACAGAGAAAGTAACATTTCTGTTATTTTAGGTCTTAAACTCAGTGGGCTGTGGTCAGAGTTAGGACTGAGGAGCATTAAAAGTTCCAAAGAGTGGAATGTAGCATATTACCAACATATACCTGCATATCCAATATAATTCTTTGAAAGTTTTATAAAGAACCATCAAATTAGTTTCAAATTCTGCCTTTTAATTGGCTATTTCCATACTGTATGCGGATAAAGACCTGCATAAAACCCATATGATCAGAGTTTAGCAACTCAGTTGCTTGAGGAACTAGGCAGGGAATGATGACATTAAGCAGCCAACACCAGCCATCCATTCTTGGAACAGGGTAGCAATCCCAACTCCCTATATTATGGGCATCTGTTAGAGGAAAAGTGTTTTGCAAGCAGGTGTAGTAAGGATGTGCACTTGTCCCTTGCCAGGCCACATATTTGGTAGAGCTCTTGGCAGGCTTGTAGGAACATGCACACCCTCTTGTGAAGGTACTGCACACTGTCACATTTGTGAGTGCACATGTAACCACTAAGGGGAGGGGTTAAGGCTGTGTAGCAAAAAAACCTTGATTGCTGCCTAAATTACTGCCTCCCCTGATCTGTGATCACCTCTACCTGCACTCTTGCAATCTTGAATGCTACATTATAATCATTTTCCATTACATGTGGATGCTTGGCTAATGCTCTAGATAAGGAATGCAGAACCTGTCCAGAATATGTGTAAGTTGACACATCTGCAGTAAAAAGTATAACGTTTATAGAATTTGTATTTTTATATTACACCGTGGCTGAAAATCTATAGTTTGAATCAGACATATTTGTGGCGTCCTGTTAAGTGTAAAGCAACATTTAAATTCTTTTATATCAGACTATTGTGTTAAAATTCTCTGACATTTTTATTATGAACTCAAAAAAGGAATTGACATGTGGGCTGTAATACATGCGTACAAAATTAAGAAGTTCATAGACTTTTTCTTTGATGTTCTTCTTCATGCTCTTTCGTTTTTGAGATATGCGACTTCTAGCTCAGGATGCAGAATACCACACATGTCCAGAATATATCTTTACCAAGTTGTCATCATATTAGAAATATAAATTATATGTTTAAACAAACAAGCCAACATTTCTTTGCATCATCCCCAAGGCATAGAGGGAGAAATAGCTGAGTGTAGCCTAGACAATCCAAGTTCAAGTAGCAGCTTGGGCACCTGATAGAGCTGGCAGGTGAAGGTGGATCTGTCCTTGCTGGGGGGGGGGGGTATGAAGGCTTACCAATAGCAGTGAGCCAGTGCAAAGAAGATGTGAGCTGTAGCCACCTATGTTGTTGATGGTAGTCCTTGCCACAGCATGAGAAGGAGCTTGCATGGACGCCAAGAAGGATAGTGTACCATAGAGTGTCTATATCAGAAGATCGAAGTTTCAAAACTTCGAATCTGATATGGTCGACACCATATGATCGAGGTCTTGAAACTTCTAATCTTTTAACAGAGATATCTGTACAGTGTGGAAAGGGAAGATTTCCCTTTTCTGCACTGTAGTGCGATCTCGGAGTTGGTATATTTAAGTAGCGGGGGGTGTGGGATGCGCAGCTGGGCTTGCTTCCCTGCTTAGAGCGTTTAAATTGTTTGTTTTTGTAGGTTGTTGTGTTTTATTACATTTCCGATGTTTCAAGACTTCGATTATATAGTGTCAACCATATCAGATTCAAAGTTTTGAAACTTCGATAATATAATACAGACCCTACCACAGACAAGCTCAGGAATGAGATGCAAAATTGGAAATACATGATGTCAGAATGGCAGTCTTAGGTGCATTGTATACTTGCCTTTCAAAGGATAATTTTGAAGTTTTATAGAGCACTGTGCAAAGCATTTGATATATACTGCCTCACAGACACTGCAATTCACAGTCATTTCACTGTGACAGTTTGGCATGGTGCATTGTATGGCTCCCTGCTGTAATTCTGAAACCTGTAATTGTATATCCCAAAATTAGAGAGCGAGAGAGAGAAAATGTCATAACTAAAGAACAGTGAATGTTGACGTTTGCTGTTCTCCGTTAAATTTTTTTTTTTCTTTAGAGGATCAAGCCATTTTTACCACCCATTTGTAGAGGCTACACGTACATACCCTCTCTGCTTTTATATGCTAACCCTGAGATTGACATATCTCTTAGAAAAGGGAATGCTGCTAGACACGATGATCTTGGACATAGTATAGTTAACACCCTGTTTTCACACGTTCAGCTTCTCTCTTCCAAGACTTGTACTTGCTAGTCTCAGAGTTTAAAACTGTTACCCTATTATACTTTGTTTCCATTTTGGGTAGGTATATGATGATTTCTGATACTGGGGTGTACATCACTTTTTCTCATATCTTTACTGAGTTGTCATAGCATAAGTGAAAGTTTTCTAAATTTTACCAAACAAAGAGCATCTTGTGTCTGCAAACTTACTTTGGCATCACCAAAATCCTTTTCTGAGTGGACGGTTTGCTGATATCAAGTTTAAGTACCAAGATGCACTGAAATTCCTAAGAGAAGGATGGCAGTTTTAGGTGCATTTTTTATACAAAAGTATCCTTTTGTCATTGCCGCAAGTTTTGTAGAGGGGTATTAAGGGGAGCTGACATATCTTGTTGTTCAGATCAACAAATGCAGTGTATCACTGGATGAAATTTTGTTGCTTCAGGCTCGTGTATTGGAAAACAGTTTTCACAAGAGGGTGAAGGAAAAATATAACAGAAGAAATTCTAGAGTGCACAGATTTAAATATGCACATAGATAACTTGCCCACCACCATTTTTAATACAGGATAGCAGCATAGCATAATTCACAGCTCCTGTACTTGTGCAAGTGATAATTTAATTCAGATTGCATAACTTAGATAAATAGAATAGTTAAATTCTGTGACAGTAAAGACAATCATATTACACGTAGGGTGTTTTCACAAACTGAGGGAGTGTTGATATTGTTAAGGTTAGTTGTTCAACTGTCTGATCGCTTGTGGAAAGAAACTGTTCCTGAATCTTGATGTTCTACATAGGTACCACATGCAGAATTTCATAGACACTGCATTTCATTGTCAGTACAATGTAATACAGTGAGTTTCAGCCATGAGCTGAAAGCCACTATTTGCCTGTCTGATAGCTATAATACCTATTAGTTAACAAAACTTACCTTACATTTGACCAGATTCAAACTTCCCTTCACATAAATGGAAAATGAGTTCCAAATATCCCCACTCTATCAGAAAAACATGAGGCCATTCAGTTATTTACATATAAATTCTTAACCTCAAAAGATTCTGTCATCACTCTATTTAAAGTCTAAATACTCCTAAATGAACACATTTTTGGAAGTTGCAAATACCTCTGTTAGGTAACTGAAATAAACTGATCTGATGTCAATTTTCATTGTATTCCCAACTGTTGGGTTTGAATCCGAACCTCAGATTTGACTATGCCGTTACTAAAGCTCGTGGTAACCAAAAAGGTCTTGAGCTTCTCCCTTACCCACAATGCACCAACCCCTAACATACCCCAGGTCAAGTTTGTCACTTTTTGCGAAAAGATGTGGTCAGCTGTAGCTCTTGAGTTTCGATTGTACTTTAAGTAGATAACTGATTTTTTTATACAGAAAACGTTTATATTTCTATATATTCCTATTACACTTCTTATTCCTTACCCTCCTACGTTAATGTACCGCTTTATTACCATTGTTGGCAGTTTTTTCTTCTGCTGTTTTTACATGCTTGTATATCTTTAATTACCATTGTTGGTAATATTTTTCCTTTCTGACTTTCTCTTTCCAAAAAAAAATTGTTTTTGTTCTTATGTTGTGCTTTATTGTTTAAGTTAGTATGGCTGAGAAGGGTCCTACCAGCTTTAAAACATGTTTGAAGTCTGAGTACAAGTTGCCTATCTCAGATACACATACACTCTGTGTTTACTGTCTAGGTCCATAGCACTTGCAGGAGGATTCTGTTTGTCATATTAAAATAATCCCAGAGCACTTGTGGACAAGAAGAATAAATTGATTCTGAAAGGTTTGCTGCCATAATCTTTTGGTGAAGCTCTCCACTGGGGCTGAATCTCCCAAACTAAACTCTAAGGAGTCTAAGTCTCAGATTCCTTCCACTTCTTCGACTCTTTCTGAATTGGATTCAAGGAGGACTTAAACCTCTTCCCCCTGAGATCTGAAGAAAAAGAGGTTAATGGATCCCACATCCTTGGATCCGACCATTCCAGATCCTGTTATTTTGCCAAGTACACAATATTCTCCCTCTGTTGATACGGTACCTTCCAGCGTCATTTCCACCTTTATGGAAAGGTGCCATTCAAAATCACTTTCTCTGGCCTCGTCTTGTTCATCCAGGAGTTTGGCTGAGAAAGATGTAGATAGGATGATGAGAAAATTTCTCTTTGTGCAGATCCGGATGGGTGTGTTACCAGCTCCTACCACTTCGGGTCAGGAGGCGTGTCCAACTACACCACCACTTCAGACTCCTCCCCTGATCCCTTTGGTTGCTTCATAGGCCCTGGATCCAAATCTTCTGGGTCTGTCTGGCTTGGATCTGAAGATAACCCTGTCTTCAGATCCAAAGCTAACTCTGAGTGCCCTGGATCAGACATCTTCAGATTAGGAGGACTCTTGGAGCCGAAGCTTCCTTGGCAGAGCTGAGGCACTGGGGTCAACTCTGAAGGTCTCAGAGATGTCAATGCACCTTGCTGCTTCTGCATCGGACAGCTCAGTTCCAAGTTCCTCTTCAGGGCGATTGTTTTTGGGGCAGGAGGAGACAGCGGTCCAGAGGCCTGCCTTCTTGGTGCTGAGGTCTTCTCTTTCTCCAGAGCTGTCTGCCTTCAAGGTTGTGAAGAGGGTGTTTTCTGCTGCAACAGGAATGACAGACCCAACCCCCTTGAATCTTCAATCCAGCTTCCAGATATCTCTCTGCTTGGAGCCTCATCATTCGGTGCCATAGGGGGAGCCAGCTCAAGACCTCCAGACTACCCAGCAGGGTTTCATAGCCTTTTCTGACACTTCCCCAGAGCACCCCACTGAGGAAGTCCCTATAATGAGAAAGTGCTGGAGGAGGTACTTGGGCTCTCCACAGGAGTCATTCACTGAGGATATGGACTTTGATGAGAGTGAAGGGTCCCTACGGTCACTTCCCAGAAGACATCTCATTTGGAGACATCCTTGAGGTCCTGAAACAGAGAGGCTGTTGGACCCCCAGCTGCCCTTCACCTGAGGAGTCTGTGTTTCTGGAGGCTTTGGAGCTGGCCCATCTACCTCCTGGGTTACACCACCTGCCAATGAGCTTATTGATTTGTTGTCTTGGCTTGCATTGAAAGAACCTAACTCAATTTAGCCACTACCTAAGAGCCCAGATGGGATTTTGGCTCCACCTGTGGGGAAGAAATTTTGGAGTAAGGGGTTGCCCATGGATGCCATGGTCATGGCAGTGGCCACCGAAAAGGAACTGACCAAAGTTCCTCTGTTTGTCCCCCTAACAGGGAGTCCAGGGTGATGGGCAGATTTGGGAAGCGTGTCTATGCTTCAGTGACCTTTCCTCTTAGGTCGCTGAACTATTTGGTTCATTTTACTAGGTTGCAAAGGGATTTTATTAAGGAACTTTCAAAATCCCTTTCAGGGATTGTTTCTGATGAGGTTCACTCGTCCATGGCCTTTCAGATGGCTACCCTAAAATCCATTTTGAATATCTATTAGAGGCATGCCTGTATGCACTTGTGAAATTTTGTGGGGCCTTTCAAGTCCTCTTTCATCAGTGCTTCCTTTGACGGCAGTTCTTTCTTTGGACCAAAAGTGAAAGGCACATTATCCAGGTGTGAGAGGGATATAAAGACCCTCTCTGCAGTGGGCATATGTTTTCAGCCCGTCAAAGATAATTTTCTAGGAATCAATGAGATGGTTGAAAATGTGGTTCAGGAAGTCCCAGGGTCCTTTCCAGGACACACATGGAAAAAGTTCCCCAAGGGGCAGAGGGGGGAGCTCCAATGGACAACGATGCCCCCATGGCAGACGAGGCCCGCAAAACCAGGGTTCCAGAGATTCTTTCTCTGACAGACCCTACCAGTGCTCATGAAAGGAGACCCGATTGTCCAGCTCTGGAGGCAATCAGGGGTTATCTATCCCTGCACCAGAGAGGCTGGCTAGACATAACAAAAGATATTTGGGTGCAGTGGATTATTTCCAGAAGTAATTCCCTTTTCCTTTCCATATGCAACCTTATGCAATATTCCCAATGTTCTACCCAGTCAGAGGAAAGAGTTAACACTAGAAATACAAAGCTGCTAGAAAGAGAGTCATCCAAGAGGTCCCTCCAGTCAGATAGAATCTGGAACTTGCTAAGATTCTTTTTGTGCCTAAGAAAACAGGGGATTGGAGACTAATTTTGGATCTGAGCAATTTGAACAAGTCAGATTGACATGCAAAGTTTCAGATGGTCGTGGTTCAGTCCATTCTCCCCTTCTTGGGCAAGGACAAGTGGATGTGCCCAATAGACCTTCAGAATGTGTACTATCACATAAAGATAAACAGACAGTCCAGAAGGTAATTGTTGTTCTGGCTGTAATTACCAGTTCAGAGCCCTGCCCTTTGGCCTCACCACAGCCCCTAGGGTGTTCACCAAATGCATGGCAGTGGTGACAGCTCACGTAAGACTGTAAGGATTCCATGTATTTCCATAAGAAGATGACTGGCTCATTACCACCTCTACAAGACATCTGCTAATCAGGGCAAGAAATCAGATATTTCAGATTTGTTTTCATCAAGGTATTACCATAAATTACAACAAGTCTCACTTAACAACAAACTCAGATTTTGGAATTCATAGGAGAAGTTTTCAACATGACATTAGTGACAGCTTCTCAAGAGTACAGACTATAAGATTCCAAATATGTTCATAGGTGTGTACTAGACTAATGGCCCTGGAGCCTTTATAAGCCTAACCCATAGAGGTGCCCTGACATTTTGCCACCCAACGTTAGTTTTCAGAGCTTCTATCAAGTAGAGCCACCAGAGTGATCCCCGGGGTGAACTTTCTATTTCCCAGTTACTCATCAAGATTTCTCTTGAAGAGGGGCCAGTAAGGTGCTCTGCTTGACATGTATGGGAAGTCTATTCCATAGCATAGGCAGTCTCTGGGTAATAAACCTGTCCCTCCAACATGTTCTGTTGATTGTGGTAATGAAGTTGAGGACTCTGGAGCATGTGGTGCAGAGGGATTGGGATTTCTTTAGATGTAGCATTTCTAACAGAGCAGGGTCAGACATGGCCATGTAAGTCAAGCAGAGATCGCCTCTTAGTACACGATATAAGACAGAGAATAGCTAGAGTTTTTTTGAGTCTGTCCATGTAAGACTTGTGTTTAAGGCCCAGGATCCTCTGTGAGGTACTTTTGTGGCCTTTCCAGCTGTTGCAGGTGTCTAGTGAGGTACATGCCAAATGGGGCCTTGTACTAGATGATTGGCCTAATGAAGGAGGAGTAGAGTGAGATGATGACCTCCCTCTTCCTAGATGCAAAACCCTTGGTAATGAGATGTGCCATATAGAAAGACTTTCTGACCACAGTGGCAGTGTGGTGGTTGAAGGAGAGAATGCTGTCAACCTGTGTCCCCAGATTCCTTATAATGCTTTCAGTGTTTAGTGGACTCCCATCTATGTGGTAATTAGTAGGGATGGAGTTTTTCCGAAAGGGGATGATGATGCATTTGTTGGCATTAAGCTTAAGGCCATGGTTTAGGCACCAGTCACTGGTCTCGGTGAGGCCTTTCTGTAGAATGTCTGCATCACTTGGGGAGTTAATGGCTCCCAGCTTGCAGTCATCTACGAACTTGGTCAGCCAGAGTCCTTCCATGTTGGCCTGGACTTCGGAGAAGTAGATGCCAAGCATGAGAGGACCCATGACCGATCCCTGTGGGACTCCACTCGTGACTGGTCGGCAATCTGACTTGGAGTCTGCAATTTTCGCACTGTGAGTTCGGTCTGTGAGTCACTTTGCAACCCACCTAGTGATATAAGGGTTGATGTCTAGTTTGGTGAGTCTGTCAATAATACCTGAGTGGGGAATGGTATCAAAGGCCAAACTGTGTGGGATCCAGAGTTTGGAGAATCCCTATATCCTTGTTAATTAGGTCCATGATGATGTGCTCCATAGCCTTGCATATCAGACTTGTCAAACTAATGGGGCGATAATTCCCAGGGTCTGTAGTCCCCGTTATGTAAAGGGATGACTGTAGCAGTGCGCTGTTCGCTAGGGACAAAGCCTGAGGTGAGGCTGTGATTGAACAGTGCACACAGGTGTGGTGGCACTTCACATTGTAGTTCATGTAGAACACAGCCAGGAATATTGTCGGGTCCCATGGAAGCTTTATTCTTGGCCTTGGACAAAGCAGCTTTAACCAGTGCTGCATTAATGCTGCCTGCTTGGCATTCTTCTGGTATTGTGATTGGTTCTTTGGGGGGGGGGTAGGATTGGAACAGATTCTGTCACCCAGTATGTTGGCAACATCTGTTGGCTCAGTATAGGAGGTACCATTGTGCAGTAACTCAGAGCAAATCTGAGTATTGCCGTGAAGATTCTTGATATAACTGTAGAAGGCTTTGTGGTTGTTTTTAGGGTCTGCCACAAGTCTGCCTTCATAGCTGACTTAAGAGGTTTTGATGAGGGATCTGAACTTTTTGTTGAGGCTAGTAAGGGAAATTTTCCAGTCTTGGGACTTCACCTTTCTCTGCAACAGTTTCTTCCTTCTCTTGTAGAGTTTATTAATGGCAGAAGACCACCAAATTGGTTTCCTTTTTTTGGAGGAGAGCATCTTGGTTCTATTGGGTATGGCTAGTTCCATGCATTTATGTATGTGTTCGTACAGTGCAGTAGTGTATGATTTGGCAGTCATGCATCTATTTTCCATTGACATGGGTGCCGTGAAGTTAGCCACCTCTGTTTTTAGGAGCTCAAAGTCTGCTATAGAGAAGTTTTTCATGGTAGTTACCTTTGTGGGAGGTGTGGGTGAGATGTGAATTTCCATGGCGATTAGTTTGTGGTTGGATCTAACCAGGGAGGAATTGACTGTTGGTGTAGAGCAAAGGTCACCCAAGTTAGTAATAATGAGGTCAAGGATGTTGCTTCGTCTAGTGGAGGTAAGAATGAGCTGGTCCAGGGCACTGGAATTAATGAAGTTCAGGAAACATTAAGCAAGTGTATTGGTGCATGAGTAGTTTTCCCAGTTAATGGAGGGGTAGTTGAAGTCACCTAATATAAGGGTGTTGGGTTGGACCCTAATATTTTCCAGGGTGCTTAGGAACGTGGAGTGGGAGTCTTTTGACATGGTTGGGGACCTGTAGCAGTATACGACCTGAATCACTGTCTTGCGCAATGTTAGTTATACCTGAAGTATCTCCGATGTGTTGTTCTGGGCTACTAGTCTGATGGTGTGCATATCCTTTATGAATAAGGAGACACCACCACGTTTGGAGCTTCAGACCAAGTTCTGGGACCAAAAGGTGTGGAATGAATTATAGCCTGGTAGCGCAGGGGTGCTTTCTACTGCTTTAAACCAGGTTTCCGTTACAGCACAAATGTCGATGTTCTCCATTTTGAGGAGTGCTTCGAGCAAGTGCATCTTGAGACTTAGACTTCTAACATTGAGCAACATGACCCTCAGATTGCATTTATTTATAGCTGTTACAGTGGTAATTTGGTCTTTAGAACACTGCCAAAGAGAGGCACTATAGAGGTGGCAAAAGCCTTAGCCAGTATCTGGAAACCCGGGGGTGACAGATGCAGGCCATCTCTGGCAAAGCATCGAGGTCTGTCAATTATGTCATCCCAATCAGATAGATACTGGATCCCCTTAGAATGTTAAATTGTTAAAGTCCATCATTTTCTGCTTGTACTGCGGTATCATTCTGGGCAATGGTAGGATGCTGCTCAGGGCTAGGGTCATACCTTCCTGGGCCACATAATTGAGAGCTCCTCCATGTCTCTTTTCATGTAGTCCAGAGAGGTCAAGAGAATAATTCACACTACCAATGTTTCAGCCTGGTTGATCCTTCAGACCTTAGAGTCAGTGTTAGATGCCATAATTTTAGTTCCTCGGCAAGATTTCATATGAGAATTCTTCAATGAATGCTAGCAGCACAGTGGTCCATTCTTTACCAGTGCATGTCAACACAAATAAGGATCACTCAGGCATGCAAGAGGTACCTCTGGTGGTGGCTTTGATCGGATCAAGTTCTACAAGGCTGTCATTTCATTTTCCCTCAGCCCAACTCCATAGTGACCATGGGCGTTTCCCAGATGGGGGGTGGGGTTCTTTTCTAGAGAGAACAGTCCAAGACGCTTGGTTCCCCGAAGAGGCCAACTTGCATCAGTGTCCTAGAGATGAGAGCAGTACTTTCAGCATTTCAGGCCTTCCAGGATGCTCTTCCTTCAGGGACAGGTCCAATTCAAATGCACAGTAAGTCAGTAGTGTGTTACATCAACAAACAAGGAGGGACCCAGATCATAACCCTTGTGTTGAGAAGCACTCAGAATGTGGCAGTGGGCAATTTCATCCAACAGCTTTCTAATAGCAATGCACATTCTGGGGAAATCCAGCGTGATAGGTAAATTGAGCATGTCCATTCTTCTACCTCATGAGTGGTCTCTAAACAGGAAAGTGGCAGACATTATTTTCTACCAATGGGGTCAGCCTTGCTGCAATCTTTTTGCTTCTCTCCTAAACAACAAATGCAGCAGCTACTTTGCCCTAATCCCTCGTCTGGGAGAGTCACCAAAGGATACTGTACTTCATGGTTGACCCCCTGGTCTACTTTATGCTTACTCACCAGTTCTTCTAACTCCAAAATTCTTGCAGAAAGCATCCTGGTTGAATAGTAAAGTCATCCTCACTTCACCTTACTGGTCTTGTCAGATTTGGTTCCCCTTCCTGTGGCATCTTCTTTGCCAACCTTGGATACTGGATCCGATTACAGAACTCACGTCACATCTGACAGGGCTCATCCTAGATATCTCAGTCCTCATGCTAGCAACATGGTTTCCCCAATTTCATTAATAGCCAGTCAACCGATGTTCTCTACCCCTGTTTGTCATATTCTTTTATCTTCCCATAAATCTTCAACAAGAAAGCTTTATACAAGTAAATGTAAAAGGTTTGTTTATTGGGCACAGCAAAAACACATTGACCCCTTTCAGCCCTGATAAACAATATACTTCAATTTTTAGTTTCCATCTTTAATTAAGGGGCGAGTACCTCTACTATTAAGGTTCAATTAGCAGACATTTCTAATTTTTATATTGGATTTGTAAATTCTTTTGTGGTCTCTTCTTAACTTTGTAAAGCATTCTTGAGAGGAGCTCTTCTCTTGAGACCCTTGTATAAAGACCATACTCCACAATGGGACTTGAACTTGGTACTGCAGGCCTTCGTTCACTCTCCGTTTGAGCCAGCAGCAAAATGTGACCTTAAATTTCTGACTTGGAAAGCTGTCTGTCTAGGGGCTATTACCTCAGCAAGAAGTTTCAGAACTTCAAGCCTCGTCATCAAAACCTCCATACTTGATTTTTCTTAAGGATAGTTACATTACGAACCAATGCGACTTTTCTTCCCAAGATGGTGTCAGAATCCAATATCAATTAGTCCATAATTTACCAGTATTCTTTCCTAAATTTACAAAGGTGAATATCTGTTGCATTTATTGGATTTTCACAGACAATTACGTTTTTATTTACATAGAGCAAAATAAATCAGAAAAGTAGGCCAATTATTTGTCTCCTTTGTCAGTTTAAAATTGGGAAAGCCAGTGGCAAAAGTGACTATAGCTCGATGGCTGACAGATTGCATTTCTTTTATCTATAACAAACTGGGTCTAACCGTGCCAAAAACTGTAAGAACTCATTCATCTAGGTCCATGGCAACTTCTTTTAGACTTTGTCCATAACTTCCATGGACGACATGTGCAAACTGCAACCAGAGCCAATCCTCGTACCTTAATCGCTCATTACAAGCTGTATCTGGTCTTGAGGGGTAGAACAGCCTTAGGCTCAACTGTGCTTAGGAATATCCTTCCTTAGAATCCACCTGGAGTTTTAGGTAGCTATGGACTCTGTCTCAACAGTTGAGGATTGAATGAAAATTGACAACATCAGATAAATAAGTTATGTACTCACCATAACGTTCCATCCATGTTGTCCATTTTCATTCTTTCTCAACTTCCTGCCCACCAACCCCCATCCTGTACTTCAACAAACTTCTGGAAGAACGAGGCAAAGTAAGGATACCATTGTCCTTTATGACTGAGCACCAGATATAGTTCCCTCTGTAGGAGATATGCTTTTTTATGTATCTTTATATATGCATATTGAAATATACCACTTCATAAAAAAATCAGCAGATAAGATCTGGGGTATGTTAGGGGATGGTGCATTATGGGTAAGGGAGAAGATTGAGTGCTTTTTGGTTATGACAAGCTTTAGTAACAGTGGAGCTGGATCCAAGGTTCAGATCCAAACCCAGCAGTATAGAAAGAATGAAAATGGACAACATAGATGGAATGTTATGGTGAGTACATAACTTTTTTATGCAGTCTTTCTTTACAAGTTAATGTTGAACAGACCTCAGTTTAGTAAATCTTTGTTTTACCACTTCAGATTTATTTTTAATTTCTTTAATGTGGGTGCCACAAGATATTTGGCCCAAACAGGGGAATCTGAATTGGCTTTAAAATGTGTGTGTGTGTGTGTGTGTGTGTGTGTGTGTGTGTATATATATATATATATATATATATGTGTGTGTGTGTGTATGTATGTATGTATATATATATATATATATATATATATATATATATATATATGAGGTTCCCCTTTACAATCCCAAAAATACTGAAAGCTCGAATTTCAGTATCTCTGGACCGTAGAGGCTAAAATGAAAAATCTCGAAAGTGCATAAGCAAGATTTTGAATATCTCGAATCCGCGCTTATGCAGTGCAGCAACGGGATGGGAAGTGTTTGGCTGGGATGTTTTATGGAAGTGAAGGTAAGTGTTGTATGTGAGTGTTGTTGTAAGTTGTGTGTGTGTGTGTGTTAGGGTAGGGAGGTGAAAGTATGAGTGTTGGATGTGTTTGTGTGTGTGCGCGTGTGTGTGGAATGTCTGCATGTGAGTAATGCATTTTGTTAATGTGATCTCCGAGTTGATATATATAAGGGGGTGTGTGGGGGCACAGCCCCCCACATGGGGGGTGCAGGGGGCTTGCCCCCCCTGCGTAGATGTAGTGTAGGATTGTGTAGTTTGTATGTTGTGGGTTGAATGGTGTGTGTGTTGTGTGGTGTATGATTTGTGAATGTTCAGGATTTTTTTTTTCATGTTTGTGTGTTTCGGAATTGTGGGCTGTTCGACTTTATAGTTTCAAGATGCTGAAATTCGATCTTTCAGTATTTTGAGATTATAAAGGGGAACCATATATATATATATATATATATATAAGTGCACTTTCGTGTAACTGAGCGGTCTACTGCTCTTTTTCGAATAAGTTGTATTCGATTAAAAGCAGTAGACCCATATATATATATATATATATATATATATATATATATATATATATATCCTTAGAGTTTAATAATCTCTTTGAGCAGCCAACAATCTTGTAGCACTCTGTATTCTCAGTTTATAATTTGACATTTAACCTATCAACAGGGATACCACAATCATCTGTTTAGTGGTGCACTTTCTCTGACTTCATCTCATAGTATATATAAGTACTCCAGCTTTTTTTCCAAAGCACATAGACACTGTTTTTATGATTTTAACAGTATTATTTCATTTGGCCTACTGGTTTCAATCATCAAATCAGGTTTGCGGAATTTTGCAGTCACCCTTACTTTGTACCACATTTACCAAGTTTTAAGTCATCTGTGTTAAGTTAATAAAATTAAAATGTATGTTTTTGTATCTTAATGTCTTACATTTAAAAATTGAAGAGATGATGGCCAAGGACAGAACCCCGCTGTACTACTAAAATAAGCTTGAGAGACAAACGCATACATTTTAATTTGTTTACCAAAAACGAGGCTAGCACGTTTAACCCTGACAAATGCAGAAGACGGAGCTATGTAAGCAGTATCCATCCTGATATTATTTCCCATGGCTAATATGTTATGTTTGTTGTGTTTTTTATATGCATGTTTATGAATATTACACTTGACTAATGTCTTTCTTTCATTAAAATTTTCAGAACTACTGACTCCATTATTCTCACTGTGTTAGATGACAGGCAGAAGATTCATAGTTATTGACAAAGTTGTGTGCGCCCTTACCTGTATATATATATATATATATATATATATATATATATATATATATATATATATATATATATATATATACATATGTATGTAGTAAAACTAAACAGCATAAGGGCGGACCTGTGTTATCTTTCAGTAATTTTCCATCTTTATCAAGCCCACCTTCACTGGTTTATTTTTGCTGTTAAATTTATTTAATAGTTTTGTTTCCACTTTCATTTAGTTCCAGATTAGATCATTTAATTTTTAACATATACTGTGTGGGTTACTACTTTTATCTCAGTAGAACTGGATAAAAATAATTTCAGAAAAAAGTTTGATCATTCCATCATCTTCCCTTATGATTTTACCTTGTTCAAAAAAGTAATCATAGACTTCATATTTATTTTTTCCCTTTGTGGATATATGTAAAAATTGCTTTTGTGTTCTGTGAGATTTGTTTCGTAATTGTGTTGGCCTGCTCTTGCATTCAGTCTGGTCTTTGTCTGTGCAGTTTATCTCTTTTAGCACTGAAGACTTACTTTTTGTGGATCTTCCATATCAACATTTTTTCTTTGAAAAGTTTTTTTTTTTTGTTGTAACAGTTAATATGCCTACTTTTCATTTTTTAACAGTTTTTACTTACTTCCTCAAATTTCATTATACTAATTTTAATGTAGTTTGTTCCACATCACTGAAATTCTGCATCTTGAGGTACTATTGGCCATTTGCTGTTGCTTAAGTATTTCCTTGATTGATCTTTTCCTGTCACTTCTGTCTGTCACTTCAGCCACTTCATCTTAATGTTCATTATTTTCATAAAGTTAATCCATTCTTGTTTATTAGATTCTTTTTTTTTGTTATTTGGTGGTCAGTAAACACACATGAATGGGAGCAGTGTTTAATCTAATTTGAGGTTAATAGGAATGACATTTTAGTAGAATTGTTACGGAATTGTTTTCCTTTTTTCATACCATCTTTGATTGACTATTACAAAATGACTTGAAATTTTCAAAATACAGGTGCTATTGATTTTTTTACAGGTCTCCATGATTACAGCTATGTTTTTTTGTTTTTTTTTTTAGATTTATTTAAAAATTTCTTTAGGAATTAAAATTTTATTACACATACTGTGAACATAAGTAACACCCTCAGCTTATTACTATATATGAAATAAGATTCGCAGGTTTTGCGTTTTGAAAAACTTTACATCACTTAAAAAAACATTGACAAAATGCCTTCTGCCAGAACTCATTCCTGGCATGCATGTATGCTTCCAATTTTATAGAGGGCTTTTCAGTGCAGCTGCATCCTTTCAGTGGTGCTGTCACAGAAATATAAGCGTTTACCCAGTCAGTCTTGCAGTTTAACTTTATTACACTTCCTGTCGTTAATACTCAAAAAAATGTGGAGATCACGGTTTTCAGAAATTAGATTTTGTAGTAAACTATTTCCTTTGCTGTCATATGGGAATCGTCGGCTATAGTATTATTTATACTAAAACATATAATGATTCTTGAAAATTTCCTGGCAGAAATTCTCAGTTTAATGAAACCAAACATAATATAATATCTTTGTCAATACTGATAGTCCTGTCCCTTTGATAACTGTGTTTCCTGTTAACGAAATGTCTTTCTGTATAGGTGAAAAACTAACATCCATATTCTTGTTGGAAGTAACTGTCTACTGTTAGTGAGTGCTCCAGCTGATTGAGGTACAAGGTGTTTCTCTGGATGGTATTTTTCCCTTTTCCTTACCATAGTGTGTCTAATTCTCAAATGGAATTATTAGCTACACTTAAAAAAATGGCCCACAAAGGCAGTTAGCGTAGTACTGACTTATAAACCTATAATGCCTAGGCTTTCTCTCTCTGGCCCTGTCGAAGCATTTGCCTGTGATATCAGAGCTATTTATTTGCATTTCCTTTCTCTGCTTGCTCTTTTTAACTCCTAAATTTATACTCATTTTCTCATTGTTCCAGTCAGTGGTATCCTTCTCTGTGTTCCAATTTTTAATCATGTAATCCTCTGTACAGCTCTGCTCTTGTTTTCCACTTGCATCAATAATTTCATTTTATTGTGTATCTTGCTTATAGGTGAGTCACTGGTTCCCTTGCCTGGTGAGTCATCATTGAACTTTAATTGCAGACCTATCCTAATGCTGGCTATTAAGCAGAATTGGACATCCTTCTCATCGCTGTCAGGAAGAGGGCTGTCTAGAGGAGGCAATTATACAGGCAGCCATGAGGGCGCCTAGTGTCCTCCTGTATGAGAATGAAGTCGGTACTGGTGAGGGAGGGATAGCCATTTATCTCATCATCACTGAGGTTAACAATCCCTTTCTCACATTATGCTTCCACTCACCCAGTATGAAGATTACTATTTATTGCTAACTTGGTGAGCCTGGTTCCTTCACCCCAGGCCACTTATACTACCATCCTCCCAGGATGAACAAGACCCATTCTTCCCCCTGCTGGTGTTTAGAGCTTAAGCCCCTAATTAAACTTGTATTGCCTAGGTCATAGTCACGGCTTTATCCCTGTGTACCACCAGTATTAGCATCAGGTTTTGAGTGAGTTTTTGATATTTGGTTCATAACAGACATGCACCTTACATATTTTTTCAGCTTGACGAGCTTGGTATAGATCTGTGTCAAATCATGAACGTGTTCTTAGAAAATCAGAATCAAACAATACTATCTCAGAATAAGATTTTTTTGTCATTTAACTGTTACAGAAAAATGCATGTATTGCCGTGTTCTGACAGACATGCACATACTTGAAATTTTGCTGTTTTCTCTAATTGCTTTTAAGTCATGCACTGAGCTGTAGTGTAAGGCTCATCATCCAGGAGACTTCCGAAAATATTATAAAAATATCTGAACTGATACAGTGATTGTCATTTTAGGTGGGTTCATATTCTGAACAGAATAACCTTTTGAAATTGACAGAATGCAACCTTGTAAAACAGTAATTGAAAACAAAAAGTGCCCATGTGACCTCTTTTCAGACGACTAAGTATTAAAGCTTGTGACTTCAGGTTTTAAAATAATTTGCTTCTGTATACAAGCTTGCTTTGCTATGCAGGGACTCTTCTGCAGTTCTACCTTGCTGTGTAACTACTCAGATCTGAGTAAACGTTTGCATCTCTTTTCTTAAGTTTCACACAGTATTTTAGCATTTGATCTGCCCTCACATGCATTTTATCTGTTATGTTGAATCAAGCACTCAGATCCGCCATTGCCATGTGAGTGCCTGTGTGGTGAGATATTTCATTTTTTATGTTCAGACACACATTTACATTAGTGCCTTTCATTTTTTTTTAGCAAAGTAATAGCTCATTCTGTTTAGATATAATACATTATTGTTGAAAAATAAATATGGTTGTTGGTTGTAATCCGTCACGCACTGCATTGTCCCTTAAAATAGTAGGCAAAGAAACAAGCTAATCAGCATGGTTTCTGTGGCATAAGTGAGGGTTTACTTCATCTATGTTTGATTGCATTAGCACTGAAGCAGGTATTAATGCGGATTTTATAAAAATGTTAGTGTTGTGTCTTGATAATTGTTTGTTGGAAAATTTTCTTAACTTACCTAGTTGATGCATTGTCTCTAATTACTAATTTGTGTGCATTTATATACTTAGAACATAGAGAGCTGTATGTTTTGTTTTAGATTTCAGATCAAGGTAGCCAGCAGAGCACCTTTCCTTTCATCACTTGATCTCAGTTTTTTTTTTTCTTATAAGAGTGTGCCCCACTGAAACAACACTGAAAGCCTTCCTGATGTGCCACTGAGAACAGATGCATTTACAGGCACTTTGTGTTTTAGTGCACTCTTAACATTTGTAAGGGCAGCTGTGTGCTTGTTCTTAACATAACTTTTTAGTCGTCGTCCGCCCTGACCTATCCACCTTATTGATTAGTTTTGTTAACGGCATTGCAGTAGTATTTAATAAAAATTTGTTCTCATTGTTATGATACCATTACTTTACACACAGAAAACTGCTTATTCAGAGTGCTGTTTACTCCATTCGCAGTGTCCTGCACTTTATAATTTAAAAAAAAAAACTCTTGCTTTCAAAGAGTTTTTTCCCCGTTTGCCTTTCTTACAAACTAAGCAATTTAACCTTTCCAAAGTAAATGCTGTTGTCTGTGCCTATTACAAGCTAACTGGCTGTCATTAATGCAGCAGCTATGCCCGCTTCACTCCCTTCCCAACCCTAACTCTCCTGCCCACCCCCATATCCTTCAGTTTATTAGACCTTTTTCCATAAAATTCCGTACCCTTTAAAGAAACCATACTCATTACTTACATAAACAGTAACAACCCGTGTAATAACTATAATAAACTTAAGTAACTTACAGCTATTAAGTTCTACTGTCTGTACTGTTGTAATCCCAATGTTATTTTCTCTCTCTCTCTAAATATATACATATATATATATATATATATATATATATCACAAAAATCCTGCATGCACCCAAGGAATCATAATATCATATCTGTATATAGAGTATATTTACATTGTACATATTTAATCTTGTTGACTCATCAGATTAATATACAAACTTGTCATATAGTCTTTTGGGCTTGTATCTTGTTACTGGAGCTTTTATTTTCTCCTTTGGCCTCCACTGAGAAGAGGTTACTCTATGTGCCCAGTCAGGCTATCCCAGTGAACAAATGTTAATAAATAAATTTTAAAATAGACCACTTTGTTGGAATAGCCAGCATTAGTAAGTTCTATAATAAAAGAAAAAAGAAGCTAATTAAAGCCTGTAATAAATCAGAACCTACTTCTATATTCAAGACTGTCAAAAAAATTAGCAAAAATGTGAACGTTGCCGTAAGGAAGATCAAAGCAAAATACAAATTAAAGTTAGTATCTGAACCCAAGGATAATCATTTTACCTACATCAGACAGTTGAGAAGTAATTCAAGCAATGCTCTGAATTAATTCATAATCATATTACCCACTCTGACTCCAAAGATTTCACTAACATTCTTGTAGTCATTGAAGTTTTACAAGTTTCAGAACATGTCAAAGCTGCACTGACTAAAGCTAAAAGTACCACCTGTGTTGCCCCAACAATGTACCTGGTTGTCTAATCAGCAAGTCTAAACATGCGTTCTCTACCCCCTCCTAAAGCTCTATAATGATAGGGTATGTTCTGGAGCTATGGACAGTGGCTGTTGTGGTGCCCATCCATAAAGGAGGACCCACTTAGATTTATGATTGCCAAGATACTATCAGCCTAATAAACCTAATTTGCAAAGACATGAAATTTATGATATCTGCTGTCATGAGGTGCAGTATAAAATCTTAATGTTGTAGATCGGCAAAAAGGTCACTGAAGCTATAGGTAGCACCCATGCAGTTCGTATAGTGCACCTGGATCTGGCCAAGGCCTTTGACAATATTTCCCATGCTGGGATTGTAAGGATGTTTCAAGGCTGAAATGTAGATTTTTATGTTGTAAGATGGATAGCTAACTGGCAGACATCTAGAACCAATGTAGTAAAAGTAGCAGGTGCCACCTCCAGAAGACCAAAAGATGACTATTGCCATTCCTCAAGGCTCGCTACTGGGACCCCTTTGTGCTTGTCATGTAATACTAGGATCACCAAACTACTAATGTAGACATGTAGCCTACTAAGTGTGCAGAATGCTGCAATCTGTGTGTTGGCTTTTTGCTGCATTACCATAGGAAAAGCAAAACAGTACAAAGCAGAGGTCTATTAGAAACAGGCTTAAATTAAAAAATTAAATGCTAAGAAGTGTAGAATTGTCACCTTTGATAAACAAATCTTAACAGTTTACATATGACAGTACCACACTACAGATTGATACAGTCCTCTGAAGTCTCCACTTGTTTGTAGGCAACCCCTATCATTTTACCACCACAAGTTAACCATATTCATTTAATCCTTCTATCTGGCCCAGTTAATAAAGATCTGTCATCCTCCACAGAATACGTCATTCCTGTATGCTTTGCCCTAATCAGAACAATTGTAGAGTATCACATCTCTTTTAGTATGTATCTGTCCAAATCATCATTGTCATTCTTCTATACTCTTCCCTAATCAGAACAATTATAGAGTACTGTATCCCTTTTAGTATGCGTCTTTCCAAACCATCATTGTCCTTCCTCTATACTCTGCCCTAATCAGAACAATTGTAGAGTATTGTATCCCTTTTAGTATGCGTCTATCCAAACCATCGTCATTCCTCTATACTCTGCCCTAATCAGAACAGTTGTAGAGTACTGTATCCCTTTTAGTATGCATCTATCCAAACCGTCATTGTCATTCCTCTATACTCTGCCCTAATCAGAACAATTGTAGAGTATTGTATCCCTTTTAGTATGTATCTGTCTAAACCATCGTCCAGCTAAAAAGATCAAACTAATGACCTTGAGCTAGCAAGGCAGACTTGAAGTCTTGTCCCTGTGATCTGTCTGTTGTGAACTTCAACACTGTGTTTATGACTAGCATTCTGTTTGCTAAGTTTCCAACCGTCACTGATTTCCTAAACCTCCATTCAAAGTAAAGACTTTGAACCATCTCCTTTGCTGGGAAGCAGATGAGCTGGTTCTTATCATGGAGAGTAAGTGAATGGGTGACTAGGGTATTGGGAAATGCTTGAAGCTACAAGGTAGTGGAAGTAAAAAAATAAATAGAAACTGCAGTCACAGCTGAAAATATAAACAAACTGGCACTATATACTGACAGTCTGAGAACTCAGTTGATGTGTTTTTAAAAACCGTGGCTGCCAACTATTATCACAGTCACAGTTTAACTTTGCGTCTCTGGCAAGTACCACTACAATCCGCAAAGTAACTGTCATCCTTCACAGGACTATCTTTTCTGAGTCTGCAGCACTACTTCCTTACAAATCTACAGTTTTTTTTCTTTAAATAAAAAAATCATCTTTGTTTTGCAGACAAGCACTCTTTTTTTCACTAAGCACAGTACACAGCCCTGTCAAATTTTTGTCTGCTTTAACTGTAGTTAACCATTGGGGTAACTCAGTCATGGCAACAGACACCTTGATACATGACATACTTATTTTTACATTACCCTAATAAAAATGGTGCTACATTTTGTCTCTGTACTTGATATACATTGGTGTATTTCATTGCCCTTACATTTCTAATGTATACAAAGTTGCTTTGTAGAATTTTCTTGCATTTGATTGTCCTTATGTTTCTAATATGTACAGAATTATATGACACATTTTTCTCCTATCACATCATAATATTGAAGTTATTGTCATTTAAAGAAAAAAATAGCCTCTCCCAAGTGAGGTAACGTGCACCAGTGCAGTCCTTTCCTTATTCTTCATAGATTCATAGAAGATTACTAGGCTAAAGGCTCAAGAGCCCTTACAGGCGTAGCCAGTTTTACCCAGATTTAACCCACATTTCTGTCACTGGGGAAAGATAACAAGGGTTAGCAAGCAAGGTTTGGGCAATTTTTGCAGACTGCCTCTGTCCATAAGGGACATGGGCACCACCCTAGGAGTGAATTTGTGATTTCCCATCCCCTGGTCTGGGTTGTGCTTGAAGGTGGTCAGAGAAGGGTTGTGCTTCATGTGAATAGGGAGCCTATTCTAGAGGGGACAATCTCTGGGACACGTATCTGTCACTCCAGCATGATCTGTTCATGTCAGAGATCAGATGTAAATCCTTGTAGTGGGTAACCCTCTTGCAGTTAGTTTTGTAACTATGCAACATTTCCATCAGGCCTAGGTCAGATTCTGTCTTGTAGGTCAGGCCTAGATCACCCCTCAGTAATGGGTAGGAAACTGAATATAGTGATAGGGTTTTTAATCGTTGCACATATGACATGTTGTTGACACCTTATAGTTTTTTGAGGATGCTCCAGCTGTTGCAGGTGCCTGGCAAGGTGCATTGTACTGTATTATTGGTGCGATGAGGGCTGAGTACAGTGGTACTATGACATTCTTAGATCTGGATGCCATGCCCTTACTTACAAGCTGAGCCACACAGAAGGATTTCCTCAACACTGTGGATACATGATGGTCAAAGTTCAGATTACTATTTATCTGAATACCCACATCTGTCACCACTGGGTCCACTCTTGGAGGGGGGGGGGTGAGGCTATCAATGTTTGATTTGCAGGAATATTTAATTTCCCAAAGGGTGGTATTATGCACTTCTCATTTAGTTTGAGGCCGTGGCTCTGACACCAATCTTTAGTCTGAAACAGACCTTTCTGTAGAACATCAACATTATTTGGGGAGTCAATGGTTGCCCCCCAGTTTGCAGTTATCAGCAAACTTGGTCAGCCAAAGGCCAATGGCATTTGCCTCGACATCTGTGAAGTATACCAAACAGGAGGGGACCTAGCACGGAACCCTGTGGTACTCCTAGCCTCTTGCTGGATGTGGATTCCTCCACTCAAACACCAAGTGTCCTGTCCGCAAGACATTTGGCTATTCATATGGTGATGTAGAGGTGTATGCCCAATTTTGTTTATCTGTAATACCTTAGTGGGGTATTCTGTCAAATGCCTTGGCCAGGTCAAGGTAGGCGATATGCACTGTCTTACCCTCATCAGTGGCCTTGATGACCGTCTCAAAGAAGTTCACTAGACTGAGCAGGCAGGACCTGCCCTCTGATGAAGCCAAACTGAGTTGGTTCTAGAGTCTGGAGATTTCCTACGTCATTGTTAATCAGATCCATGGTTATCCTTTCCATAGCCTTGCATATGAGGCTAGTCAGACTTATGGGTCAGTAGTTTCCTGGGTCCATGATGTGTCCCCCCTTGTGCAGTGGGATGACTGTTGCTGTCTTCATTCTAATGGGACAAAGCCTGTCTAGATATTGTGGTTAACCAGAGATCCGAATAGGTCTGTTAGATCATGTTTCAAGCTGTTTAATAGGTGCCCTGGGATTCCGTCAGGGCCTTTTGATGCTGTGTTTTGGGCTTTAACGAGCATATGACAACCTATTCCTTTGTGATAACAGGCAAATGAGTGGTGGGGGGGTATTACATGGGGCATGACCGGAGGTGATGGGGTGAAATTTGAGATGAATTTATCTGCCAGTAGGTTTGCTATTTCTTCTGGCTGAGTATAGATAGTGCCATTTACAAGCCAACTCAGCACATTGTCAAGTATTTCCTTGAAGACTTCAGGCATAACTAAAAAATGCTTTGTGTTTATCCTTTGCATGGGGGGCTATTTTTAGTATCGTATTAGGTTTTGAAGACTTGACTAGTTTCCTGATTTGCCTATTAAGACTAATGAGAGATTTTATTTTTCTCTGCTGTACACTCTCCCACTTACTTCTAGTCAGTAATTTCTTCCTTTTGTTGTATAGTCTATTTATGCCAGAGGTCCACCAAGGTGACTTGTTTTTCCAGCTAGGTCTGGGTTTAGTTTGGACGGGTCCTGACGTTTCTATGCAGTTGCTGAAATAGTTGTTCAGGGCATTCTTATATACTTCTTCACAGGCCTCTGTGTTTTCTTGGTTAGGGGGAGCTTTAAAATTACTTATGCTGTCACTTAATAGAAGGTACTTTGCCTTGGAAAAATTTTTTTGGGTTTTAGGTTTTGATGGCGGTTCTACCATTGCATTTATTTCAAAGGAGCCCAATTTATGATCCGATCTTACCAGTGAGGACATTACACTGGGGGGTTCAGTGCTCCACCAAACTTTTGAGAGTATTGTCAAGGATATTTGGACCCCTAGTTGAGGTGCAGAGCATTTGCAATGACAAAAGACCAGGAATTTCTGAGCCTGCATGTTAGTGGACATGTAGGTTTCCCATTTTAAGGAGGGATAGTTAAAATCACCCATGAGTAGTGTGTTGGGCTGAATGGTAAGTGAGTCTAGTAACTTCAGCTATGCAGAGTAGTTTTCATGGTTCATGGTTGGAAACCTGTAGCTAGTGATGATATGTTGAGGGTGGGAGGATTTTGCCTATGTCAGCTGGACATGGAGTGTCATCCTGCTTGACCAGTCTAAAGGTGCGTTTGTTTCTTATAAAAATAGAAACACCTTCTTGTTTCATTTTTTTTCCTTTCTAGACGGTGGTCTGAAAATGGCCTTGAGCGACGTCTTTGTAGCTGCACAGATGTCCACATTCTGCAGGGCAAGTAGAGCTTCCAGGGTGTGCAGTTTCTCTCGACTCGTAGAACTAAGCAGCAGTACCTTCAGCTTAGCATTAGAAGAATTTGTTATATTGGTAGGTCTGCTGTTTTGGCACTGCCTAAAAAAGCCACTATGGGGGTGGTTAATGCCTTAGCCAGTATTCAAAAGCCTTTTGGCAACAAGTGCGGGCCATCTCTGGCAAAGCAGCGTGGTCTGCCAGTCATGTCATCCCAGGCTGACAAATATTGGATCCCCTTGGAGTGACACCATTAGTTAAGCCAGTTATTGAAGTTTGTCATTTTCTGTTTATAGTATGGTATAATTTTTGGTGAGGGTAGAATTTTGATCATTGCGAAGCTCATGCCAAACTGCGACATGTTTCCTGCCTTTCCTCGAAATAGTGTAGTCCAAATACAGATTTGCTGTATCCAGGACTGTGTGTAAGCTTCTGAGTGTTGATCTTCATTTTTTCCCTTAGATCAGCTAGTTCTCTGCTCTCCTGCACTTTTTGTAGCTTTTTAGTCCAGCACTTTACCAGACTTCTTGTAGCAATTATTGTAGCACACAAAAGTGCTACAAGCACCAAACGTTCTACAAGGAAACGGCTCCAGTACTTATTATTAATGCCCACCCCCCATGCATGTCTAAAGGTCAGTTCCCTGTGCTTTCTCGTATTAACCTGGTGAGCTTGGGCATCTGAGACAATGTAGCAACTGCCTCATGTGCACGGACAACCCACTCCTCTTGCCTCCCAACACTCAGACTTGTGAGAGATGCACATATATATCCAAATTAGAAGCTACGCACTCTCCAACCAAGACTAGAATAGCTGGTCAAGAGGATAAGTTCAACACTTGCACCACACCACATGGAACACATAGCCCTCCAGAACACACACCAGCACTGCCTTCACATAAAAACATAAACCACACACCCACCTTCTTGGAGGCTCTCGGTAAAAATCTACCCAAACAGCAGAGACCTCCAAGGCAGAAACGCACTCAAACACCACACAACACAAATCATGAGGCACATAACTCTCCTAAACAGTGTGTCACTCAACCAAAGCCCCTAAGGCAAAACAGCATGCCCAACACGCTAGGCATAGGTGATTCGATAGTGAGGCACACTGATGTCCCACTCACTAGGTTGAATAAGGAGAAAGTAACAGTCAGCTGCCTGTCAGGTGCCAGGATCCACCACATAATGCATGCACTCAGGTCTGTAAACAACAGGTGCAAATATGATTCTGTCATTGTACATGTGGGTGTGAATGACCTGAGAAGTACCTCCCTGGACTATATGAAAAGAGACTTGGAGGAACTCTTGGATTATGTAGCCCAGGCAGATGTGACCCTAGCCCTGAGCAGCCTCCTACCATCATCCAGAATGATACTATAGTACAAGCAGAAAATGATTGATTTCAACAATTGGCTAAATTTCTGGTGTCGTTCTAAGGGGATCCAGCATCTGTCTGCCCGGGATGACATGATTGACAGATCTCAATGCTTTGCCAGAGATGGCCTGCATCTGTCACCCCTGGGCTTCCGAATAAAGGCCAAGGCCCTTGCCACCCCTATAGTACCTTTTTTAGGCGGTGTTCCAAAGACCAAATTACCACTGTAACAACTACAAACAAATGCAATCTGAGGGTCATGCTGCTCAAAGCTAGAAGTCTAAATCACAAAATGCACTCACTCGAAGCACTCCTTAAAATGGAGAACATCAACATTTGTGCTGTAACAGAGACCTGGTTCAAGGCAGCAGATAGCACCCCTGCACTACCAAGCTGCATCATTTCATACCTTTTAGCCCCAGAACCTGAACCGAAGCTCCAAAGGCTTTGGTGTTTCCATATTCATAAAGGATGCGCACACCTCCAGACTGGTAGCCCAACATAACGCATCAGAGATACTTCAGGTGCAGCTAACACTGGGTAAGACATTCAGGTCATAGCCTGCTATAGGTCCCCAACCATGACCCAAGACTCGCACTCCACTTTCCTAAGCACCCTGGATAATATTAGGGCCCAACCTAAGACTCTCATACTGGGCGACTTCAACTACCCCTCCATTAACTTGGAAAACTACTCATGTACCAATACACTTGGCCAACGTTTCCTGGAATTCATTAATTCGAATGCCCTGGACCAGCTCATTCTTACCCCCACTAGAGGTAGCAATATCCTTGACCTGGTCATTACTAACATGGGCGACTGTTGCTCTATACCAATAGTCATCTCCTCCATGGTTAGATCTGACCACCAACTAATCACTTTGGAAATCCACATCCCTTCCACCCCTGCAAAGGTAACCACCATGAAAAACCTCTCCAAAGCTAACTTTGGGCCCCTAAAAACAGAGGTGGCTAACTTCATGGTACCCATGCAATTGAAGAACAGCTGCATGACCGCCAAATCATACATTAATGCCCTGTACAAACATGTACACATATGCATGGGTCTTGCTATATCCAATAGAACCAAGCAATCTCCTCCAAAAAAAAAAGGAAGCTAATCTGGTGGTCCCCTGCCATAAACAAACTGTACAACAGAAGGTGGAAACTGATGTAAAATAGGTGAAGTCCCAAGACTGGAAAAACTCCCTTATCAGCCTCAACAAAAAGTTGAGATCCCTCATCAAATCCTCTAAAGCTAGCTATGGAAACAGAATTGCAGGAGATAGTAAAGACAACCACAAAGCGTCCTATAGTTACATATAGAATCTCCAAGGCAATACTCAGATTTGCTCGGAGCTGTTGCACAATGGCGCCTCCTATACCGAGCCAACAGATATTGCCAATACACTGGCTGACAAGTTCATTCCCAACTTTACCCCTCTGTCCCGTACCACAGGACCAATCACAATACCAGTAGATTGCCAGGCACCCAGTATTACTGCTACACAGGTTAAAACACCACTGTCCAAGGCCAAGAATACAGCTTTTATGGGACCTGACAATATCCCTGGCTGTGTTCTGCATGAGCTACAGAGTGAACTGGCACCTTACCTGTTTGTCCTGTTCAGTCACAGCCTCACCTCAGGCTTTGTCCCTACCGAATGGCGTACTGCTACATTCATACCTCTCCACAAAGGAGGAATGACTACAGACCCTGGGAACCATTGCCACATTAGCCCGACAAGTCTGATATGCAAAGCTATGGAACGCATCATCACGGACCAAATAAACAAGGATATAGGGAATCTCCAAACTCTGGATCCCACACAGTTTTTGGTTTTGTGAAGAGTAGATCATGCCTGCTCAACCTGATCGGCTTCTTTGAGTCAGTCACCAGAGCTGTGGATAAAGGCAAGGTGGTTCATACAGCCTACCTCAATCTGGCCAAGGCCTTTGATACCATTTCCCACTCAGGAATCATAGAAAAACTCACTAAGCTAGGCATCAACCCTATATCACTAGGTGGGTTGCAAACTGGCTCACAGATAGAATCCACAGTGTGAAAGTAGCTGACCCCAAGTCAGACTGATGACCAGTCACATGTGGAGTCCCACACGATTTGGTCCTGGGTCCTCTCCTGTTTGGTATCTACTTCTCTGACGTCCAGGCTAACATGAAGGGTCTCTGGTTGACAAAGTTTGCAGATGATTGCAAGTTGGGAGCTATTATTAACTCCCCAAGTGATGTTGACATCCTGCAGAAAGGCCTGAATGAGACCAGTGACTGGTGTCAGAACCATGGCCTTAAGCTCAATGCCAAAAAATGTGTTGTCATCCCCTTTGGGGAAAAACCCGGTTCCCATGAATTACCACATTGAATGGTAGTCCACTGATCACAGAATGTGTCATAAGAGATCTGGAAACACAGGTTGACAGCAACCTCTCTTTTGACCACTACATTGCCACTGTGGTCAGAAAGTCCCTCTGTGTGGCACATCTCATTACTAAGAGTTTTGCATCCAGGAAGAAAGTGGTCATTGTCTCTCTCTACTCTTCCCTCATTAGGTCAGTCATCGAGTACAATGCCCCATTTGGCATGTACCTCACTAGACACCTACAACTGGAGAGGCCGTAAAAGTACCTCACAAAGAGGATCCTAGGCCTTAAACACTTGCCCTATATGGACAGGCTCAGAAAACTCCCAACTATTCTCGGTCTCATATCGCCTACTTAGAGGCGATCTCTGCTTGACTTACAAAGCCATGTCTGACCCAACTGGTAGAAATGCTACATCTAAAGAAATCCCAATCTCTCCGCACTACATGCTCCAGAGATCTCAACCTCATTACCACAGTCAGCAGAACATGTTGGAGGGGCAGGTTTATTACCCAGAGACTGCCCATACTATGGAATAGACTTCCCATACATGTCAAGTGGAGTGCCTCACTGGCCCTCTTCAAGAGAAATCTTGATGCGCGAATGGGAAATAGAAAATTCACCCTGGGGATCACGCCACTGGCTCTACTTGACAGAGGCACTGGGAACTAAGGTTTGGTGTCACGATGCCAGGGTAATCCAATGGGCTAGGCTTGTATAGGCTCCAGGGCCATTAGCCTAGTATACACCTATGAACCTATGTATTCAGAGATGTCCATCATGGCTGTCTTCACATAATCCAGGCAGGTACGTCATGGATCATTTACACCCACATCGCCTATGACTGAGTCATACTGGTATTTGTGGTTGAGTGACCTGAGTGCGTGCATGATCTGGCGAATCCCGGGCCCTGACAGGCAACTGACTGTAACCCTTTCTTTATCCAACCTGGTGAGGGGGATATCAGTGTATCTCATGATGGAGTCTCCTATGACCAAGGTGCTTGAATGTGTGGTGTTTCACCTTAGGGGCTTGCTATTGGAGACACTGATGTATATTTTTATATGTAGTGGTTGGTGTTGACTTGGTTCTGTCTGCATGTGGTTTCTGAGGACAGCATGCAGGAGGCCTCTGGAGTTGTGGTAAGATACTTGTGAGTGTCTCCGCATATGTGGGTTTATGTGTTAAGAGCTTATGGAGAGAGGAAAATAATGTGCATATGCTGACAACCTAATTTTCATTTGATTTGTCAGTATGTGTGAGTCATGTCTTAGTTTTCATAGTGTAACTACATCTCTCCCATACTGTGTTTGTTTGTTTCAGAATTAAGTGGTTGTCAGTATACATGAGACAATTGCTATATTGCCTCATGATGCCTGTCTACCAGGCTGGCCAAAGAGATAGCAGGAAAGTGCCTAAGGTTTCAGTTTTTTTATTATGGGTTTATCCATGGAGAAGTGTGGGAAGATTTAACTGGACTGGGATTATAGCTCAAGGATGAAGAATGGGTGCTATACTCATGTGAGCTACAGCTATTTGACAAGGAGATGCTGCTGTGCATGGAGCTCAGATGCTCCTAGCGCAGCAGGGGGACTGAGAAAGGTTGCAGACATAGTTATTCTAAGGGAAATTGTAACTTGGAAGTGTTTGTGGCTATACAGGGCACTGCTAACCACTGCTTCTTGGAATGCAGCCTAGTGCAAACACTAGATTTATTTAGAATCAGGAAAACAAGTTTTACAACAGCAAGGCATACAGACCAATCAGAAAAATACAGAATAAGCTTTTAGCCAGTAGCCCCCAACTCATTTAGGTTTGCTGTTGCACACTTCTGCCACAAGAGCGCAGTCAGAAAACTCTGTTAATGTAAAAATGCTGGTTTTGGAGATCAAGTGCAGGAAAACCAAACAATCTTAAATACAGTCCAGTAAAACTAGCAGACAAAGTAATTAAGTACTACAGCAGTAGTGGAAACAGTTCAACTTTGAAACTCTACTCAAGTGCGATAAATGTAACAATTAATACAGGATTCTTGTGAAATGCAGTAAAAATAATCAGCAGAACTGCAAAATACTACTAATTTTCATTCTTTTAGTAGCAGATGGCTTTAGATACAGCAGATTCTATGCGATTCTTAGGCAAAGTAGCCAAACCAAGAGCAGCTCTGAGGAAATTACAGTTTCTACTCCAGAAAATGTAGCGTCCTTGTTCACCTTGTCATCTCCAGCAGTATAATACAAAATATGTTCTATAAATGAAAACATTAATTTTCATTTCTGTAGAACTGTAGATCCAGCTGTGACAGTTGGTTATTCCCCAGTGCATTCCTACAGCTGTAATTGTAGGTATCGCAGAGAAGTTCTCTTTCTGACGAGCAGGGATCTATCATTAAATGGGCAGCCATACAGTTGTCAAAAAAAATACTGCCTTTGCTGAACAATATAGGAAGCCTGTTAAAACTATGTAAGTGCCCCAGACCAAACAAATACCCACCAAAACCATTCCCATTCTCTCAAACAAAACAAAAAGTTCAAGCAGTTTTATCTGAAGTCTTGTTTCATTGGATGCTTATAATGTAAATGTACTGTGTTATGTAATGATCACAAGAACTGACATTCATCTCCTTTTGGTTCCCTGGCGCCCTTCATCTGATGAAGCTCATCAGAAGCACAAGTTGGTCTGCCAATCCTGTAGTGACAGAAATTAATTTTTATCATTAGGGTCAGCCTTGCTGCGACCTGTTTGACTCTCCCTTCAGCAACAAGTGCAGCAGGTTCTTTGTCCTAATTCTCCCTCAGGAGGAGTCGCAGAGAGATGCTGTAGTCCGTGTTTGGTCCCCCAGTGTCCTGTATACTTATCCACCCCTTCCCTTTAATATCCAAATTTCTGCAGAAAGCACAACAGTTGAAGAGCAAGGTAATCCTTATTGCTTCCTTCTGGCCTCTGCAGGAGTGGTTTCCATGCCTATGGTCTCATCTTCTATATCCACCTTGGACTCCAGTGTAGATCTGTTATTGCACCCACTGGGAGTGATTCATCCAGACATTTAAGGCCTCAAGTTTAACCACATGGTTTCTCCAATTTCATTGATACCTAGAGAGTCCAGGCTTTTCTGTCCAGTTCATCAGATTTTTATCCTCCTCTCAAAAACCTTCTACCAGAAAGAATTACAAGAGTAAATGGAAGAGATTTTCATATTGGGTGGAACAAAGAAAGCTGGATACCTTTACAGCTCTGATTCCTTCTATATTCGATTTTCTAGCTTCAGTTTTTCAGGGTGGTGCCAGTTTCTCCACCACAAAAGTCCAGTTTGCCACCATCTCTAATTACCACATAAGACATAATGCCTTCTCCCTAGCTTCTTCTAAAATTTGTAAGGCTTTTCTGAAGGGTATTCTTCTGCTTAGACCTCCAGTAAGTGACCCTACTCCACCCTTGGATCTTACTATTTTATTACAAACTTTAATCCAATCCCCCTTTAAACCTTCGGCTACGTCAGACCTGAAATTTTTCTCTTTGAAAACATTTTTTCTTTTTGCCATTACGTCTGCAAGGAGAGTTTCTGAGCTCCAAGCACTCTCTCCAAGACTGCCTTATTTGTTTTGTTCAGAGACAGTCACCTTACATACAAAACCCTTCCTTCCTGCCAAAATTATACAAGTCAAACATAAATCAGGTAATCAATTTACCAGTCTTTCCAAAATTTGACAGTAAGAGCATACATGCTACATGTTTTAGATGTGCATAGACAACTTCATTTTATCTACATAGAACAAAAGAATGTCGAAAGAGTGATCAGCAGACGGTTTCCTTTGCTAAAAACAGATTGGGAAAACCGTTATCTAAAGTTGCATTTCTTTTGTATATTCTCTAAGAGAATTGTCCTTGCTTAGACCTCCAAGATGGCTGCACATTGAGTAACAGCTTAATTCTGGCTCTCCCACTGTAAGAATAGAAAATTAGCATAGAAAGCCAGTATACCTGGAATTCTAAGTACATTTCAGTAACTAGCTAGTAAGTGCACTGCCTGTATGCCTGGAAAAAAGAAATACAGAGGACTTGAAGGAAAATCAGCTACACAATGTGATGAAAAAACACTGACTGGGAAAAGTAATGTAGCTGTTCAGCAAAAAGTAGTGCAAGCTCCAAACATGACTTCTAGTAATCTTGAGGAAAGAATAAAGCAATTGCGTACAGACCTGACTAAATTAAATGAAACACTGATGAAGTATATCAACTCAAACAATAAAAGGCTGGAAAAATGGAAGACGTTTTAAACAGATACCCTGATGAGATGATAAAAACTGCAGACCTTCGAGGTCAAAATGAAGAAAAGGCTGACTGGATATGAGACTGCACAAGAAAAGATGCTTCAAAAAATAATAGAATTAGAGGACAGAGTAAGTAGAGAAAACCTGAGATTTTCTGCTGTACATGAAAAGCTGAAAGGAACAGACGGCATTTATTTCATGAAAGCACAAATAAGCAACTGGACTGGTATTTCACAACAGGATTTGTTAATTGAAAGCGCACATCATGTGTACGCTCCAAACCTGGCTATGAGAAAATGACCTAGACATTTAATAGTGAAAATGCAATCTTACCAGCAGAAGGAGTTGATTCTGACAAAACTGTGGCAGAAGGACAAAGTACTAAAAGTAGGAGACAGCAGAGTGTTTGTGGAAAATGACTACTGATTGTATGCCAGGCAGAAGAGGAATAAAGTTATTCCATTATAATAGGGAATATTGAGAAGCAGGCATGAGATTCAAACTGCTGTACCCAGCTATCTTCAAAATGTTTTTCCCTGAAGGAACAAAAACATTTTTGATGAAGTACATGCTAAAGTTTGTCCAGCAAAAAGGAAGCCATGAAACAGAATGAGATTCTGCTTCTTGTTCTTCTAGTAATAAAGACCACAGAGAGATGCAGTTCAGTGAAACCGCTTGAGAGAGGGAAAAAGCACAGGAGTTAACTAGAAGAATCGAGAGTGTACTGGAAATGAATCAGAAACAGGGTTTGGGAGATGGAGATGAATGGAAATAGAACAAGAGAATCTGGAAATATTGGACTTTCTTGGACTTCATTAAACTTTAGGTGGGCTCTAAACCATATGCCATACTTCATGTCATTAACATTTGGAGACTAAAATCAGTAACTTGGAAATAGACAAATGTGGGATTACAAAGCAATAATTATATTTGTGAAACAGGACAGAACAAGAAAATTTGGAATTATTGTACTTGTTTGGACTTTCTTAAACTTGCAAGGGACTCTAAAGCATATACCCTACTTCATGTCCTTAATGTTTGGAAAAATACTCTGGTTAAAAGCACATGACAAAAGAAAAAAATAGTGTGCTTTTTCTCATTCTTGCATAGGAGAATGACTGGGTTAAGGCCATTAGATTTGTAATAATTTTTAACAGAAAGCAAGTAAATGAAAAAGAATATTGAATATTGTAAGGTCTTTTTTGTAGTAAACGGTGCTTTATCTTATTCTCATGTCACTAACAGACAAATTGATAAATAAAATGCCTTGTAGAAATGTTCTCTGAAAGCATTCAAGTGTTTTACCATCTGGGAGAGCTATAAATATAAGGCAAAAACAGACAGCACTCAATCCAAACACAGGCTCTACTTTGCGTCTTACCATGGATAATTTTTTTCTATTTGGCTCTTGTCTGTGTGGCTGCCAACTTGGAAATTTTGTTCTGTTAAAGAGGTAAAACTTCAGTACATAGTTTTGTCTATTAAGGTTAGTAAGTTTTAGGGGGGGGGTTATTTGGGCATGTGTGTGTTTTTATTTGAGAGTTTCAGTAAAACAAAAAGGTCTGCAAGATGTGACGTAAGCTCAAATGGAAATGACAGTAAATAATTGTATAAAAGATTAACCTGCCAAGCAGTGCTGCATGCATGTAACACAAAAGCTAGAACTAGATATTTAACAAAAATCTGTTAAAAGCTGGGAGTAATAATCTCTCAAGAATATGATTCTTTCTGTAATGTGTTTAAATGTTAATGGTTTCACAGATCACTATTCATTCTTTTTTGCATTTAACTATATTAAAAAATGTAGAGTGTAAATAGTTATGCTCCAGGAAAGACACTTGGAAAGAATAAAGCAATGTCTGAAATGTTTGAAGCAATGAATGTGTGAATTTTATAAAGAAAGGTTTTCAGGATGGTTATTTAGCAGAATACCTGAAGAGAGGAGTACTTATATTAATTGCAAGAGGAGCTCCATGAGTGACAGAAGAAGGAAAAAGACAGTAATGTTGGATTTGTAGTTCTAAGGGGCTGCTGGCAAGGGAGGAGGATTACACTGGCGTGTGTTTATATTCCACTAAAAACTGCTGTAATGAAGCTGAAGAAAATTCAGGGAGAAATCAGTTTTCAGTTAATTTTTAGTTAAAGGTGGGGACTGGAAATTGATTTGCAACAGTGAAGATATGTCTGGGGGGGCAGAAAGGGAAATATAACAAAGGAGGGTAGATTTTTAAAGAAATGTCTGAAAATATTTGGCATGGAAGATGTGATTTCAGTACTGGGAATTCAGAGTGAATTTACATATTTGTCAAGATACAAAAACTGGGCTAGGCTAGACAGAACATAAATTTCACAGGAACATGCAAGTTTAATTGAAGGTCTTGATACTCACCCAGTAATTATTTCAGATCATGTACCAATAATAACTAAAATAAAAACACAGGATAATGAAATAAAAATGAGACACTTGCACTTTCCCACCTATCTGTTGAAAAGAGAGGAGTTCAAGGAATGGGTAGTGGAAATTATTCTGGTGATATTAGAGAAGATAGAAACAACTTCTGAAAATATAGATAGTGAGTGGGAAGACATTAAAATGGAATTTAAAAATAGGGTGGAAATAAAAGAAAGGGAGATATGGTTAAGAAGCAACAAGAATTATTTAGAGGGACTGACAAATATTAAAGTATTGCAAAATAGCTGGAATCTCACAGAACAAGAAGAGGATCAACTACAGAATGCTAAACAGAAAATAAGGGATTACCTCGATAATATGCATTAGTTTAGAAAGATTGTTGTTAATCAACTCTCTGTTGATAACTCTACAGAGCACAAAAACTTGTAGCACAATGACTCAGGCAACAGAAAGGAGAAAGGGTTATTGCCAAACTTAGAGAGCCTATAACAAGGAAGTTAACAAGGAATACTGTAGAAGTATAAGAAATATTTTGGAAATTCTATGAAAGTCTGTATAAAGTAGAGAAATATGGAAATCAAGAAAAGGTACAAATGGAAATGTTTATGGAAAAATTAAATATGCCAAGGCCAGAGGGAGAGGAGACTCAATTACTAACCGTTAGGATAGGAGGAGATGAGAGAAAAATGGTGATGTATAACCAATCGATAGGAAAGTCCCCAGGAATAGATGGTATTCCTTTGGAAGTTTGGAGGCTAGGAGGGAAAAACCTGATAAAAGATCTGGAAGGTTTTGTTCAACAGTATTTTAAGAGGAGAAGTACCAACATCCTAGAGGAAAGCGGTAGTAGCTGTAATACCTAAAGAGGGTAAAGAGCCATCAGATCCATCTTCATACAGGCCCATTTCAATACAAAAGTATGATTATAAAGTGTGTTTAATGTCTAAAAGAATGACAAAAGTGATGCCAACATTGATAGATATGGCCAATGTGTTTTTTTGAAAGGGGGGGGGGCAAACATCTGACAACATAAACAAAACAGTGATGATCCAGAGGGAAGCAGAAGGTAAGAAAATACCACTGTTGCTGTTGGGTCTTGATGTAGAGAAAGTGTTTGACAGAGTAAACTGGGATTTTATAAACAGAGCAATGGAAACATTTGCATTCCCTGATAAAATTATAAGGTTGATAAAGAGAATATATGAAGGATCAGAGGTGAAAATTAAAGTGGGTGTGGTCCTCTCTGATAATCTCTTCTTGAGAAGGGGAACCTTGCAGGTGTGTCCTCTCTCCCCTTTGATCTTTGCATTATATTTAGAACCTTTGGCAAAGAAAATAAGGGACTCAGAAATTCAAGGATATAGTTGGTATGGTAGTCCAGAAAAGCTGGCTGTATTTGCAGATGACATTATTTTATACCAGACAAAACCAGAAAGAGACATTACAGTGTTGTGGAACATGCTGAGACAGTTTCATGTCTTTTCGGGATACAAAATTAATGAAGCTAAAACAAAGGCAATAGCTGTAAATTATTTACCCAGAAATTAGTCCAGCATTATCCATATTTATGGGGACATGATAAAACTAAGTATTTAGGAGTATGGATTCAGATGATTCTGGTGCGGCAGCTAATAATATGTAGGAAAATACTACACCAAAGATAATACAAAAACTGAGAAAGTAGACGCTTTGTGATATGGGATAATAAGATACAGGCAGTTAAAATGTTTTTAGTCCCATTAGTCTTATACACACGTCAGGCATATTTTTATCAACCAGAGGAGAAGTTGTGGATAGCAGTTAATAAAGAGCTGAAGGACTTTATCTGAGAGGGGAAGAAGGCAAGAGTCAAGTGGGATAAGCTGATTCTTCCATTAGAATAAGGTGGATTGAGATTACCCGATTTGAAGGTTTTTTTTCAGAGCTACACAGTTAAAGCTCCTATGCATAGCACAAGCAGAAAACTATCATTCAAAATGGAAAGGGATGATGATGAAATGGAGCAAGCTCAAGAAACAAGCAGAGACAGGGATTTTGGATGCAGGCCTTTAAGGCGAATAGCAGTAATCATATAGCAATAACCCACGCCTGGGTGTGGGTAATGCTGGATTTACCCACGGTTGGCGTGGTTTGGTCCTGAGGGCGAAGCCCGAGGGACCAAACCACGCCAACCGTGGGTAAATTCAGCATTAACCACACCCAGAAGTGGGTTATTGCTATTATACCATGACATTATTTAAGAAAAGAAACTATTACTTTTCTTAAATAATGGCATAGTATAATGCTTGTTTGCTGCCCTTCCGCAGATGTCTGGCATCCGCGGCAGTTCTGATGTACTGCGCGCCCGCGCAGTACATCAGAGTTGTAAAAGCAACGGAGAAAGCACGACCTCCGTTGCTTTTTACTGTTTCACTATGTTAAATGGGTTTAACATAGCGAGACAGCTTTAAAATAAGCAACGGAGATGTCCTCTGTTTATTTTAAAACTGTCTCGCCATGTTAAACCCATTTAACATAGCGAAACAGAAAAGCAACGGAGATCTTGCTTTCTCCGTTGCTTTTTAAAACTGTCTCGCTATGTTAAATGGGTTTAGCATAGCGAGACAGCTTTAAAATAAGCAACGGAGATCTCCGTTGCTTATTTTAAAGCTGTCTCGCTATGTTAAACCCATTTAACATAGCGAGACAGTGTTTTAAAAATAGAGTTATACTAATGGAAAAAAGTCTGGGCGACCGGACCTTTTTCCATTAGTATAACTCGATTTACAATGTGCACGCTGGCCTATTAGCGTGCACGTTTTGGAATATTAATGGGGGGTCATGGTATAATACAGAATATTTTATCTGTAAAGTAGCAGAAAGTATTCTAAGAACTAAGCCAACATGGGAATGGAGAAAAGGAGATTCTGCCGATAGGGATCACTGCAGTTAAGGGTATCGACAATAGGCAAGAGAGGGTTGGAATTTATTGGAGAAAAATGACAAAAGAACCAAGGTATTGGGAGCAAATAACAAGAGAGGGAAAGACAGTAGAATGGGAAGACGCCAAGGATTTATTTGGACTGCAAGTTAGAGATTCCCTTCCCTGTCCAGGATTGATGTCAGAGTGTAGGCAAAGAGAAGGAAATAGGAGGGTCCTAAACGAAAGACCATCACTGGTTGAGTATTTAATAGACTCTAGAACAGTAGCTGCCATTAAAAAAAGGAATAATTAGTAGAGTACATAAATTATTGCATAATTATAAGACTCAATCAGAGGAGATTAGAAAGGATTGAAGAGAGAGATTGGATTAAGAAAATCACAAAAAAACAATAGGAGGATATATGCATGTCTCCTAAATATGCAAGAAAATCTAGAAAATTTAGGATTTTTGCTTGGAAATGTGTACATAAATATTTTAATACCCCAAGTAGCCTTCAGAGAATTTTTCCTCAGGTAGACAGCAAATGTTAGAGGTGTGAAGGGGAAGAAAGAGGTAATTGAAAATATATTTGCTGGGAGCGCAGTGAGTTGGCAGACTTTAAGGATTCCCTGCAGATCGCACTGCCGGAGATGTTGGGTGAGCAGATTGGTGTGATGAGAGAGATGATTTTTCTGAACTATAATACTGAATCGGAATTTGCTTCGACATGGTATATTGGGAAAAAGATGCTAAGGATGAAGCTGCCAGGTCACAGGAAAAGAGGAAGGCCTAAGATAAGGTTTATGGATGTGGTGAGAGAGGAAATGCAGGTGGTTGGTGTGACAGAGCAAGATGCAGAGGACAGGAAGAAATTGAGACAGTTGATCTGCTGTGGCGACCCCTAACGGGAGCAGCCGAAAGAAGAAGATGATGATGGTAAGGCCTTGCTGTGTGTAATTATGGTGGCTGCCAAAAAAGCAATTACTAGAAAATGGAAATCAAACTCTAAACCTATTGTAATAGAAGTACTAAATATAGTAAAAGAGATAAAACAACTGGAATTGAGAACTTTAGAAAAGGGTAGGAGAAAATTACATAGGAAAAGTGGAATTGTGGGAAGAATACATACAGGGGAGGAATGAGGTTTAAAAGAAGGCAGGGCTTAAATGAGCTATGTAATGTTTGACTGAAAATGATTAGGTTGATTGTAAATGATGTATAATGTTTGCAACCAGGAGTGTTTCGGTATGGTTTATGATATAAAATGCTTGCAACTAGAATTCTGTTGGTGTGGTTTGTTTTCATTTATATAAATGTATGATTGCCTGTGTCGTAAATGGTGGCTTAATAAAGATTTTTTTAAACAAGAAACAAGGGCAGGAATTGAATAATTTATGTAATGTTGCTTAGTTTATTGATATGTAGCAATATATATGAAGTACAATGTTTGTAAATGTGAACTTAATACAGTTTGATTACTTTTATATAAATGTAAATTTGCCTCTGTCACAAGTGATAATTCAGTAAAGGTGTTTAAAAAAATATTGACGTGCAGGAACAGTGAACCTGGCAATATTGTGCAATATTTAGTGTGCATTTGTGTAGTAATGCGGTGCAGATGGGATTATTTTTTTTTTTCCCTATTCACAACTGTAGTGTAAACTCTGAGTTGGTGTGTGTGTATGTAATATATATATATATATATGTATATGGTGCAGCGGTAGCATTGTCGCCTCACAGCAAGAGGTTCTCCCGTTTAATTCTTGGCTGGAGCGCCTTCTGTGTGGAGTCTGCATGTCCTCCCCATGATCGAGTGGCATTCGAAAGACATGCGTAAGTGGGCATGCCTTTGTTGAAGGTTGGGCGTCGAGCTGGCACCTCGGCACCGTAAAAATCGACTGCTAATCATTAGCAGACCGCAGTTTAGCTGTGGCGACCCCTAACCGGGAAAAGCTGAAAGAAGAACATATATATATATATATATATATATATATATATATATATATATATATATATATATAAATGATAATGTGTGTGTAGTATGTGTATATGTATTGTGTATGTATATATTTATACATACACAGACATATATATATTTTTTTAAGTTGCAGGGATGCATGGGGGCTTGCTCCCTGCAATGTTATAAAGTTTGCTGTTTTGGCACTTTGATATTGTGCCATTTCAGTGTTTTAGAATCAATTTTATGGGCTTTCAGCATGCTAAGAAAGATCCCATTTTTAAGTATAACTTCTGGGAGGGTCTTGGAGCTGACTGTAGAAAGTAACTGACTTCTTGCTGCTCTTATCTTGAAGGTTCTTCATTCTGAAGAAGTCTGTGTACAAGAAAGACGAAAGTGCTAAATTAATTCTTTTACTTGGATTATTGCTGCTGTCTTGGAGTTGGTTCATTCATTTTTGCTGTTTCCTGGTTTGTGCTTTTGGGTGTTTTTAGCTTGAAGGTTCACTAACTGGTTTTATAGGACTTGAAATGCAGTTATAGGATTAATGTGATTTGTGGAAAGCAGCTGGGAATACTTGAATATGTTGCTGTTGTTTGCACGAAAGTTCACAAAGTTAAAATACAATAAATGTCCTTCATTTTTTATCATAATCATCTGAGTTGCACTCAGAAGTAGTTATAAGTGCTGAGTGGGAGGGAGGAACTGTCTTTTGAAAGTAACTAGCCTTTTTTTCTTTGTTCAATTTAAAATAGCCATTATCTGGCTTTCAGGACTAGTGTGTATTTTTGTGAAGTAAGATGGGCTACTTATTTGAGCAGCAAAAATATGCACAGATAAAGTAGCTGTAATTGTTAGGGCTTTTGTAGAGGAAAATGACTGTCTGCCTGCTGTTGTGTGCTCATTATTGTAGTTGCAAGACTAATGTGAAAGAACTTGGAATATATTAAAATTTTGCGACTGTGTGCAACATAGGTGAGCACATTACTCTGCCACTCTCTTCTATATCAATCAGATGTCTGAACTGTACACAGAAGAGGCTATAACTGCCTTGCGGGGGTGAGGGCTGTCTGAATGGAAAGTAACTGATTTAGGATTTGCTCAGTTTGCCATCTTTCAAAACAGTAAGGCATAAAATGCCTCAAAGGTACAATAAGACCTTCAGAAGTGTTGGTGACCCTCCCACCCACTCCAAGGGAGTATAAATGGATTTTGACGTATGGATTTTGACATAGGCTTAGTAGTGGTCTCTATCCTTACCCCACTAAGTCTAAAACCGGACTCTCCTCAGAGGTGTGCACAGGAGACCATTGTAGATTGGAGCTGGGCTGGGAATGTATATATTTCTTTGATTTACTTCCCAAATCTCTGAGGTGTACACATGCTATAGATGTGTTCGGCTGGGGGCAGTGCAGTCTATTTCTTTAATTTTCTTCATATACTTCACTTTAGTGACTATAGCTTGTCTAGGAGCAGTGTACATTCCAAGAGTAACAAGGTGGGAAGTTCACTGTGATAATTTTTCACTTTCCTCACTCCAACATCAGGTGTGCGTGTGTGTGTGTGTGTGTGTTTGTTTGTGTGTATGTATGTATGTATGTATATATATATATATATATATATATATATATATATATATATATATATATATATATATAGCTGTCTTTGGTGATAATGCAATTAGGCATGCTGTGTTTATATATGTCTGACGGCAACAAGTTGAAATATGTGTTATAGGTTCATAGATCAGTAATAGACTAGCTGCCCTTGTGGGACATTTTATGCCTAGCCAGTTTCCCTTGTGCTCAAAGTAACCTATCATATTTGGTTATAGATTGGCCTCACCCATCCCATGGTCAATAATAATTGTATGTTACCCCTAATAAGAATAACTGGAATCATAAAATAGATAATTTGAGGGTGGCCCATGCATGGCATAAAGCATTTGGTGGCCATTAATAGTACAAGGAGTGGTCCTGGGGTAAATTTTCTTTTTCTCCATCCATAAATCTAAGTTGAGCTTGAATATGGACAGTATATTGTATTAAATGTTCTTTTCATATTTTTGTCGCAGTATGACAGAGAGGTACACAGGCAGTGGCTGTCTTTTGTGAATAGGGTTGAGGAGGCATATTGTATAAACATATGATAGCAGCAAGTTGAAAGATGTATATGATTGTGGCCATTTGTCTTCACTTTCATCCCAGTCAAAAAATAGAGAGGGATACACAGAAAGTGCCTTTCTTTTTCTTGGTAAGGTAAGAGGCACAGATGATGTCCCAGATACGATTTATGTATTCTCACAAACATTTGTCTTCTCAGTTTATTGCGAACTGCTATATTGTCAGCAGTCCAGGGCAAATGGCATCCGAAAGAACCTCTCCACATCAAACATCCTAGAATGAGGGCAGTACTCCTGTCCCTTCAAGCCTTCACTGTTACCTCCCTCCAGGCGGCAGAATTGCTGTTCACCAACAACATGTCAGTTGTCTACTCCTACAAGCAGGAGGAGGGAGATCCTCTATCTCTTTGCAGAGAAGCGATTGAGGTCTGGAAATGGGCAATTTCAACCAAACGCTTCCTAGTGGCTACTCATACATATGGGCCAAATCCAATGTCATAGCCGACAGGTTGAGCAGAACCATCCTCTCCTCACTAAATGGTCTCTGAACATGACTATTACAACACAGATTTTCAGTGAATGGGGTTCCCTGCTGCACGCGACACTCTTGAATGCTCTAGTGCATCTTTTTTTTCTCCCTAACCCTCCCCGGGGAAGTCCCCACCCAACACGTATGTCCATCCTCCACCCACCGCCTGCTTTATGCCTTCCCTCCAGTTCCTCCTCTCCCTAAGGCTCCTAATTTCTAAGGCATCTTCTTCTTTCTTGCTCCTATCTCTATTGCCTCTACTGGGGGCCCTTTGGTTTCCTCTATCTTCGAAACATGCTCTGGAAGGTCCATGGTTGTCTCTGACTGGACCACCTGACCTACTGATTCATCAGTCGGACTGCTACACACATCCCCTACACACATTAAAATCCTGGCTCCTCTCCTTCCCTCATTCCCACCATCACATGGAGACACACTAGACCACCAGATGTAGTGCCACATAGCCCACAAGTCTGCCAAAAAGCAAACTAAGAAACTGTGGTTCTAAATGGTTTGCTATCTGCTCGCTGCTCCCCTGTTCCTCCTTCTCTGGCCCAAGGCTCCGTGGCAGAGGCTCAGTACCCTTTGGTCCTTTCAGTTTTGAGCATTAAGCCTGGTCTACAACGTATTTCGTCTGTGAAATAAAAAAGACTGAATTTCTTTTCGTATGCTTCAGGCCATCATTGGATCAAAACATTAGAAGAAAGGTCTAGATTGCATTTCAGAGCATTTAGAACCCTGATGGTGCCTGGTAGGCCTAGCTGCCTGCCAAATCCCCTGGCTTAATGCAGGTATTTCTTCCTGGTGCAGTCTTGGTGTTTTAGGGTCTGTTGAATATTTGCAGGAAAAAGTAAGGTTGGAATAACACTGAATTTCTTTTCATAATCAAGGTCATTGTTGAGGTCATCATTATATGAAAAGGTTGTTAAAAAAATTGAACTTGCCATCAGAGCATCTAGAACTCCCATGACTTTTGGCTGCCTAGTTAGCCTCCAGACCTCCACCTTAATCCAGTTATTTCCTCTACAGTTATTACAGTGCTGTCCTGGTCAGTTAGAATGGTTAAAAAGATACATGAAAAGCAAAGTCTCCTTAATTAGGATTTTTTTCTGGCCATCATTGGATCAAACAGGTTGTTTAAAGAAACTCTGAAATATACCTCAGAGCATCTACGAGACTGTCAACTTTACTGCAGTTATTTCCTCCACAGTTATCAGAGTGCATCTTGCCTAGTTGTAATCTGTTGAATGAGCGAATGCAGGGAATAAAAGTGAAGAGTAAGACAAACTGTGAAAAAAGGGGGAAAAGAGTAATCATCTTGGTTTGTTGGTAGGCCAAGATTGGGGTAGGGTAGGGGACCATAGGAGCACAAAGTGATGCAGAGGGGGAGGTGAGGGTTATGAAGCCCTCCACCAAGGGTGCCAGATCAGTTAAAGCTGGCTCAAGAAATATCCACTTTTCATTTTTGCCGCGTTTTTTTTCTCAAACTTTAAAAAGGAACAGCTGGTATTACAATATTGAAAGTATGTTGTAATTTTTCAGCTATAGAGTTCCATCCAAAAATCTTTTGTAAAGTGAACATTATGTAAATGCTGGAATTGAATAGGATTGTAGAACATACAGTATTAAGCCACTCACTTGTTGGTCTATTTCATTTTCAGACACAGAGTAATTGCTTTTCAAAACAGAGCCCAGCAGGCTGTGCCCCTTTGGATAGCCTAGTACCTACCTATGAACCTATAAGTAAATTAAGCATCGTCACATTCCAAAGTTTTGTACTGAAACATTTTTCTCTCATAATTCTTAAGTATAATGTATGCACTTTGTTCAGTGCCAGTTATGCCTGCTCTTGTCAGCCACTACCCAAATGGTCTGCTCAGTGCTTTTAAAATTTCAAAGTAACACCACTGTCAACTCCGTTTGAATATCTTGAACTGATGGCTGGCATTCAGTGTTAGTAATTTGTTCTTAGCTGGTGGTTTATATTTGTTAACAAGCTGGAGTGCATCTGTAAACTCAAAGGAAACTTTAATGCCTTCTGCCTTCACAACTTCAACATCTTCAAAGTCGTCGTAATCAGAATGTTGAGATTTAGAACTGACAGTAATAACCAACCTTCTTTTTGATTATTGTAGTTCATTACAGCTGAATGGAAAATTAATGCTTTTGGAACACACACGCCAAAGGATCAAAAATTAATTGCAGAGGACAGTGTTAAACTTGGTGATCAGAGTTCGAAGGCGCATCTTATCACGTTATCTAGGTGAGAAAACAAAACTGTATTACAATGGGAAATGGAAGTAGTATGCCCAATTGTAAGGGAGGAAATGTGAAGGTGCAGAGTAATGGAGGTGATGCTGTCCATAGTAAATTGTTGCTGGGACCTGACTTAAATTACTGAGTAGAGTTCTAGTGCCCGTTCCTCAATTGAAGCATAAGCAATATGGAGAAGGTGTAATGATGATTGTTCAAGATCTGTCTTGATTTAAGTCCCTGTGATAAAATGTCATGGGATATGACCAAGTGTGCACTGCATCAAGGAGGAGACTGTACATGTTGTATGGCATTTGGATACCCTCTGTGAGGAAAGAATGTACAGAAGAGGACTATATTTCAGAGAAATGAAGCTAAAGAAGATACTTCAGTGAGAATAGGATCTACATAGCAAATCAGTCCAGGATCATTTAAGCCTTGCAATTACCCACCATCGTATGGTACCTCTGCCACCAAGAGGATGACACAAGATTGGCATGGGGAGAATTTGCTGCTGCTGATTCAGTTGACAAGGTTTACCTTAAATGGCAAAGCCTTCTTTCTGTTTAGTAGGAATAGGAAGTTTATTCGTGGAGCATGCATTAGGAGCAGTCTGTCCCATGCCTCCCTGTTTATTTTTTGAAGATTTAAACTCTTAGTATAAGTGTTTGCATTTCTGTTAATTTTGTAATGGTACAGGAGATTAAAGTGAGCAGACATCTTCATGGCCTAAAATTCTAAATATAGATAACCACAGAAGAGTCTTTAAGATACCTAGAACAAGGCTAAGGATTCAGGTCTGTTTTGGCAGTGAAGGGTTTATAGGCCTATGATTATTTTAGTTGTAAACCTGTGGAGTCTTTAAAGTTGTGTGACATATTTTTCAGATATATGCCAAAGTAGGCATTATACTCAATAACTGATCTTGTAAGGCACAGGCAGTGATGATTATTTATTTTGATCTAGATGAAATACATTTAGATATTAATTGGGACAGAAGAAATTATTTTCTGACTGTTGTGATGTGGTGGCCAGAGGATAGGGAAGTGTCAGTGATGGTACCAAGACCATGGATGACTGAATCGGTCTGAAGAAGGTTACCGTTTATCCTATGATCATGAAACAGTGTTTTCCAAATTTATCAATACTGCATTTAGTTTGCTTTCTGTGCACCAGTTATGTGCAAGATCTAGAACAATCTGAAGCATTCTTGGAAGCTGCGTGAACAGACATCTAGCTTGCAACCATCTGCAGGTATAGGTAGTCATACGTCTGGCTTATTGGTTTTAAAGGACAGAAAACGGGATACCAAATAGGAGAGGTCTCAGCATAGAGCCCTGAGGAACAATACATATGTTTTAGCTTTCTGAAGTGGCATCAGGTACTTCTGCTGTGTATGATTCTCATCATAAATCACTGTTGCAGTAACCTAAGTGGGTATGAGTTAATCCTACCAAGGATTTGACAGCTGGCAAATAAATGCTATGGTACAGAAAAATAAATTGGTGTGCCCATCTGTAGGTGGGGGCATTTGTTGAAAATTCTCCCTAAGGAGAGGCATGAACCACAGAGGGGCATAGCCCTCAGATGTTGCTGGTGAATGCAGGGTTGGGGCAGGAGAAACAAGGGCAGGTCATAATGTAACTCTCCTCTTAGCAACAATAGTAGTTGTCATCACACACACACGACACCCTTAAGATCCACACCAGCCCCAGTTCACTCGGAGAAATCTGGGGGGGGGGATCAGGTAGATCCCAGTGATGGATGGGGGGCACTGGGATGGCCAGAATGAATGAAGTGGGCCAGGAACAAAAAAAGGGATGTGCGAGATGGCCGGCATCCAAAGCTTTTTGGCACCTTCCACGCTTTCTCACTTCTGATGGACTTGAAAAGAGTCACAGAAAATCAGTGGTTTGAGCAACAAACCCTTCTGAACTTTCTTGCTGTTGAAGTATGCTCCTCTTGCGGGTTTCAGAGTATCTTTGATCAGCTGGTGTTTCTTCACTGTCAGACAGACAAGTACCTTTTAGAAGAAAAACTTCTATGTATATGTATTTTTTTAAACAATAGTGTGTACTTTAGCTAGCTCCCATTTTATAACAGACTACCAGGAGTCTGGGTTTCTTTTGAGGAAAATTTGTTAAAATATGTTTCTTATTTTAATTACAGAATTGTGTGAATTATTTTTGATGTAGGTATTAAAATTATTTTAGAGGTTATAACTGTATATTTACTGTAAACAGTGTTTTTTCACTATAAAAAATATCTACTGGCTGTTTCAAGCACTGCTAACTACAATTCAGGCTCTTTTCTGTGTTAACAATGGAGCAGGCTGTCAGCTGTTTGATTCTTCCCTCCTCCCCCAGTCTCAAGAAAAATTCTTGGGAGCCTTTGTTCAGCAGGCTTCTGTATGCCTTAGCCACTGATGAGTGCCTTTGCTGTGGTTATATCTGGTTCCTAAGACCCAACATTCCACTTTCCCTGAATCCCTTTGGTGTAGTTCTTCAAGCCACCATGGACTGGGTGTATGACACATCTTCTGCAGCTGTTGGTGTCCTCCGTGGGTATGGGAGAGCCACTGTTGTTGGTCTTGGAGGAGGGACAGTGGATGTTTTATTGAATAACTGGGCTAAGGTACCTGATTCCTGGGCAGATGTCTCTGTTTTGACTCTGTCTTTTTCTAAGTAAGTCTCTTAAAAAAAAAATGTTTTAGCATACCCTGTCTCTGTAAATTTGGAGAAAGAAAATGTATTAGGCATTGCAAAGGATTATTCTAAGCATTTAACCCCTTATACTCTGATTCCTCCCTGAGTGATAAGAAAATACCCCCCCCCCAATTCTTATACCGATTCCCAGTCAGAAGAACAGGTATAAGACTGGGATGGTTTCCTTTTGTTCATTCTTCTCAGGCAGAAGTCTGAATCTGAAGAAAGTAATGTTTCTTATTTTCTCCTCAGAAGAGTTATCTTTTTTTGAGACATAGTTCCAAAATGCAAGAATTGTTTAAGGAGGGCAGTAAAATACTGTAGTTTCTCAAAATAGTATGATTCATTACAACTGGATTTTCCTCAACCTGTACCTGTTCCAACTGTGTTGCAAGCAGTAGAAGATGTTTTCTTACCAGTATGCAGTATGTATGACAGACAACCTCCAGCCCTAAAACACAAGATTGTGTAAGGCTCCTCAGCTTATAAATATCTGTTTTTCTGATCCGCCAGCAAATTTCTTTACAAACCATCTGTTGCTAAACATTTTGTGAATACTAACTCTATTTCTTCTCATGCAGATAGGAAAACCTTTGAGAGATTTGGGAATTGTTTACTTTGCTGCTTTGTTAACCTTCAGAATTCTGAACTGCCAGGCTCGTGTGTTAGTTTTGTTGCCCTTTTTAGGGATATGAAGGCATTTACTACCAACATTCATTCTTCAGAATGTGAAGACACCGTCATTTGTGCTACAGATTTTTCTGTGTATTATATGCCAGCATGACTACCTATGATATTGTAAATAAGTCCTTACATGTTGATTTATAATCTGTTTGTACAGAGTGTTTTAAAGACTTGAACAATGTTCCTTTACATTTCCAACTGTGCATATTTGTGAAGAAGATTCTAACTGCAGACTGTCTCAGAATCAGCTGATCTGCAGATGATGTCATCGGAATGTTAACAGTTGCTATGTGTTACTGTCAGAGGCTGAAAGACAGGCATGAACTTTAGTAAACAGCCGTTGGTTGATTTACAGACCGGATGGTGTTCTCGGCTGTGTGCTACACGAACTCAATGAGGAACTAAACCCACACATAAGGCTGCTGATTAATCTTAGCCTTACCACAGGATACGTACCCAAAGAGTGGCGTACGGCAACTGTGGTCCCACTCCACAAAGGCAGTGCTTCTACGGACCCTGGTAATTACCGCCCCATAAGCTTAACAAGCCTGGTCTGCAAAGCTATGGAGAGGATCATAATGGAACTCATAAATAAAGACATAGGGGACCTACAGACATTGGATCCTACCCAATTCGGCTTTGTCAAGGGCAGATCATGCCTCTTGAACTTGGTCGACTTTTTTGAAACATTCACCAAGGCCATTGATGAGGGTAAGACAGTTCACACAGCCTACCTTGACCTTGCAAAAGCTTTCGACACAATACCCCACTCGGGTATCATAGAAAAGCTTACCAGCTTAAATGTAAACCCATATGTCACAAGATGGGTTGCAAACTGGCTCAAGGACAGAACCCACAGGGTTAGAGTTGCTGGTGCCATGTCAGACTCCAAGCCGGTCACAAGCGGTGTCCCACAGGGCTCAGTCCTGGGCCCCCCTCTTGTTCGGCATCTACTTTTCAGAAGTGCAGGCAAACATAGGAGGATTGTGGCTGACAAAGTTTGCAGATGACTGCAAACTGGGTGCCATAGTTGAAAATCCATCAGACACAGATATCCTTCAGAGAGGTCTCATAGAAATGTATAACTGGTGCCAGAGCCATGGCCTTAAGCTAAACGCCAAAAATGTATAGTCATACCCTTTGGTAAAAACAAGGTAACCCCAAGTTACCACATAGGTGGCAATCCATTAAGCACAGAAGAGGTTATCAGGGACCTGGGGACCCAAATTGACAGTAACCTTTCTTTTGACACTCACATTGCCAAAGTGGTTAGGAGGACCTTCTACATTGCCCACCTGATTATGAAGGGATTCACATCCAGATCAAGGAGGTCATTGTTCCCCTGTACTCTTCACTTATCAGACCAATGATTGAGTACAATGCCCCATTCGAATGTATCTTACCCGACACCTGCAGCAATTGGAAAGACCCCAAAAGTTCCTCACCAAAAGGATAAAGGGGCTCAAAAATATGCCATTTGCTGCCCGACTGAAGAAACTCCAGCTCTATTCAGTCGCATACCGTCTGCTCAGAGGTGACCTGTGCCTGACATACAAGGCCATGTCCAACCCGGAATTAATGGACATGCTCTACCTCAAAAAATCCAAATCCACCAGAGCCACAAGAGCAAGAGACTTAAACCTCAACACGGATATAAATAGGACATGCTGGAGGGACAGATTCATCACCCAGAGACTCCCTATGCTGTGGAACAGAATCCCGGTCCATGTGAGACAGAGCACCTCGCTGGCTCTGTTCAAGAGGAATCTTGACCAGTGGCTGGGAGATCGTAGGTTTACCCCGGGGATCATCTCTGTATCACTGCTGGACAGAGGCACGGCAAACTAATGGGTATAGTATTCTTCAACCTAAGGGGTGGTGAAAGCCACACAACTCTGGCTAGGCTTATAAATGCCCTAGGGCAGATAGCCTAGTATGAACCTATGAAATAAAAATTAGAACAGGAATAGTTGTGACAGTTAAGCTAGTCTATAAAAGAGCCTGATGAGCCCAGTAGTTGTCAGTTAACAGCCAGTTACACTTGTCAGTTGTGCACAGTTATACTGTGAAGTGGATACCGAAAAGGACTCACCAAGAACTGTAAGCCTGCCTTTGCTCTGTTACAGTAATTTAGTTTAGATCAGGGACAGTGTTCTTTAGTCTGTCTTTCAGTATTGATTTCATTTTCCTTGTGATTGAGTTCTGTTTGTTTATTGGAAATTACTGTTTTATATTTGTAATTATTGTGGCTGTTCAGTCAGTGTTTCCTTTAATGATTTGCAAGTGCTTATACCTGCTTTAACTTCCCGGGCCACTCTGAAAGCCTGGCTGCTGTAGGTCATTTGTTATTTGTTTTAGTATCTAATTTTAATAATTGGACACCCCATTGAAAGGGCATGTGACACACTGACTGGTGGCAGTGTGTTATCGTATTATTTTGGGGAAGGGACACAGTTGAACATCTGTATCAGGCTTTCCCAGAAGTGTTTGGATGTGTGAGATTTAATTTATTTAAGTACGAGTGTATCGGAGGTCTTAAACCGGGACACATTGCTCTGAAGTGTGTAATAAGGAGTTACATTAAGGGTGGACAGAATTATACAGTCCAGTCCCAGGTTGTAGAGCATGTTTCTGTTGTGCTGTTAGGGGTAAATTGTGAAATATTACTCCTGTTTAAGCGGCGGTCTCCTGTTGGAGTCATTAGTGAGGAATGAAGATCCTTAGTTGCTGACCCAGAATAGTAAGGAATGTCACATTATTGTTGGCAGTTCGGTGGATATTATCCGGATGTCACACACACACTAAATCTCTAAGTTGTTTAATTGCTTTTGTCAGGTGATTGATTCTTCTAATGCTAAATCAAGTGTAGCTGCTACTGGTTCAGTTATGAGAAGATTTGAATGGTTGCATTCACAAAATTTGACTGATGATATCAAAGCTGAGATTTTAAGTTTTCCTGTTGACAGAGAGGTTATCAGTTACTGAGGTCCTGAAAAGATTTAATGTAGGGGAAATTAATTCATGGGTGTTGTCCTGATTGTTTCAACCCCCTTTCTTCAAGTTTGAGTTTTCTTTTTAATTCCGGACTTTTACAGAAAACAAAACAAGTAAGTCTCATTAGGTTTCAGGAATGCAGACTTTCAAAAAGCAGTGAGGCAGTAACAAGAAAGAGGAGCTTCCTCAAACTATAGACAGTCCAAAAAAGCAGAATGACTGTTTGCCCCTTCTAGAAGAACCCCACCTCACCCGACCCTTGCAGTCCTTTATCCTTCCCAAAGTGTAGGCCTGCATTTTTCTCTTTGGCATCAGATAGTCTTAGGCCAGTGAGTTTTAAGAATCATCCTGCAAGAATTGAGATGTGAGTGGGAGTCCCTTCCACCCTTTCAGGGGATTCCTCCACATCATTCAATAATAGTATGTGCTGCCCCTAGACGAGATTGAACCAATGCCCCCAAATCAAACAAGAAAAAGATTTTATTCAAGAATTTTTCTGGTGCTACTAAAAGAATGGCAAAAGTGATACCAAAATTGATAGATATATATCAATGTGGTTTTGTGGAGGAGAGACAAACGTTGCATTAAGAGAACATTGATGATCCCGAGGGAAGCAGAATGTAAGAAAATACTGCTGTTGTTGATGGGTCTTGATGCAGAGAAAGCATTTGACAGAGTAAGCTGGGACGTTTAGTAGAGCAATGGAAGCATTTTCATTCCCTGATAAAATTATAAGGGTGATTAGGAGGATATATGAGAGCTTGAAGGCGAAAATTAAAGTGGGTGACGTCTTCTCTGATAATTTCTGCTTGAGCAGAGGAACCAGGCAGGGGTGTCCTCTTTCCCTTTTGTTGTTTGCATTATATTTAGAACCACTGGCAAAGAAAATAAGGGACTCAGAAATTCAAGGATGTAATTGGTATGGAAGCCAAGAAAAGCTGTCTCTATTTGCAGATAATATTTTGTACCTGACAAAAACAGAAAGGACCATTAGTGTTGTGGAGCATTTTGAGCCAGTTTCAGATTTTTTTCAGTATACAAAATTAATGAAACCAAAACAAAGGCAAAGCGGTAAATTATATACCCACACACAAATTGGTTCATCAATATCCATATTTATGGGGACATGATAAAGTGAAGTATTTAGGAGTATGGATTAAAAATGATTTTGGTGTGGCAGCTAAGGATATGAGGGAGGAGACTAAACAAAGGGTAATACAAAAACTGAGAAAATGGAAGCTCTGTTATATGGATATCGATAGTAAGATACAAGCAGTTAAAATGTTTTAGTCCCTTTAGTCTTATCCACAGGTCAGGCATGTTTTTATCAACCAGAGGAGAAGTTGTGGATAGCAATTAAAGAGCTGAAGAATTTTATCTGGGTGGGGAAGACAGTAAGAGTTAAGTGGATAAGCTTATTCTTCTAATTGAACAAGAAGGATCAGGGTTACCTGATTTGAATGGGTATTTTAGAGCAACACAGTTAAAGCTCCTATACATAGCACAAGCAGAAAACTGTAATTCAAAGTCGATAGAGATGATGATGAAACGGGGGAAGCTCACGAAACAAGGACAGACTGGGATTTTAGATGCAGACCTTTAAGGAGAATAATAATAATAATAATAATACAGAATATTATAATCATCCAGTAGCAGACAGTAGTCTAAGAACTAAGCAAACAGCACGGGAATAGAGAAAGGAGATTTTGCCAATAGGGATGACTGCTATTAGGGATACAGACACTAGGCAATAGGGGACTGGAAGTGATTGGAGAAAACTGGCAAAGGAACCAAGGTATTGGGAGCAAAGGTTACTTTCATATTGTTGGAAATGGCAATATCGATCGCGCATTTGGGCGAACCTAATCCGTGAATTTTGAACTTTAACATTCTCAGAAGTTTGAAAATCAGCAAATCGAACAGCTGATTAGCTGATTTTTGAACTAAAATGTTGAAGACACATCGTAATGTAGGGGCAAGCCCCCCTGCACCTCCCATGTGGGGGGCTGCACCCCTACATCCCCCTACTTTAATATATTAACTCCAAGATTGCACTATAGTGGGGAAAGGGATCATTTCCTGATCCCCGCTATAGTGCAATCCACACCCACAGTGTTGAATCTGCAATGAGCGAATGCCAATGTGCATTCACCCATTGCACATTTGGACACTTTTTTTTTTCGAGCTTTTGCAAATTAGAAAACCTCCTTTTGCACAAAGTGGATTCGCACAAGTGCATAACGCAGTTATGAAGGTAAACCGGGAGCAAATAACTAGAGAGGGAAAGGTTATAGAATGATAAGATGCCAAGAACTTATTTGGACTGCAGGTCAGAGATTCCTTTCCCTGTCAAGGATTCATATCAGAGTATAGGCAAAAAGAAAGAAATAGTGGGGTCCTAAATGAAAGACCAGCACTGATAGAGTTTTTAGTAGATTCTAGAAGAGAGGTTGCCATTAAGAAAGGAATAATTAGTAGAGCATATAAAATATTGCATGATAACTATAAGAATCAAGCAGAGGAGGTTAGAAAGGATTGGGAAGAAAGATTGGCTATGCAACTCACAGAGAAACAATGGGGATATATTATTATCCTCCAAATATGTTTACATAGGTGTTTTTGTACCCCAAGTAGACACCAAAGAGTTTTTCCTCAGATTCCTTTCAGATTCCTGTTCTGGGATTTTTAAAAAGGAGGGACCAGGTATCTCTCAACCCTGGTTCTTCCCGTATTTCCACCATTCAGTCTGGAACAACAGATACCTCAGACTTTGCTTGGGGAGCTGTATTAATGGGAGTAAAAGTTCACGGTATGTGGAACAAATAGGACAGACCAAATACATTAATGTCAAAGAAATGTTGGCAGTAATAAATACTTTCAAGTAATTAAATCTTCTTTGGTCTCCAGGACTTCTATAGGTTATCATATCACATACAACGCAATTGTGATGTGGTACTTGAGTGTGAGATAATAGCTCCTACTGTCTGTGCAGATTAGCAGTGGTAGTGTAGGATGTAGCAGAAAAGCACAAAATAACTATCCAGATGACATATATTCTGTCAGAGCAAAGCATTATTGCAGACAACCAAAATAAGACCAAGACACACTCTCAAGATTAGAAATTGAACCTGGAAGGTTTTCCAGAAATAGATCCAGCTGTGGGGAACTCTTCAAATATATCAGTTTGCCTCCACTTACAACTGATAGGTAAAGAAATTCTGCTGCATGATTCCTTGCAAACAGACCTGGAAGACAGATACTTTTCCACACCTAGACTGGAATTTTACTATACAGAGTTTCACTGAGTCATTCTAAAGATTCATAAAGACTGTCCAGAGATAATTGTGGTGATCACCTTTTGGCCCAGGCAACAGTGAAAAATGGCCAAGGGTAATTACCACAAGCTTGTTCATTGGTTGGACCTACTCATATAGGACAGGGGTTGCTTGATAGACCTTCAGTTGACTGCTTAGATGTTAGAATTTTAATACTTTGTAGGCACTTATTTTCAGTGGGCATACAGCAGGTATTAAAGAAAATCTAAGAAACCTGCTACTGGAAATATCATATATGAGTAAGTAGAAAAGATTTTCTAGTTGGTGCCATAGTAAGAACCAGGACCATTGTAAAGTTAGGAAGACTGGTTCTGCAGTATTTGGGTTGTTATCCTCTGGCTCTTTGTACTCTATCAAGATCCAATTTTTGGTCATATATGATTGTCTGCCCGTAGCTTCCCTTTCTACCCAGTCTCAAGCATTTTTTGAAAGGGGTTCCCATCCTACCCCCCCCCCAAAAAAAAAAAAGTGTCCCCACCTTGGGATCTTAATTTTGTTTTGGAAAAAGTAGCACAATCTCCATTTGAACCAGATCATCAGGCCTTATTTGAAGTTCCTAACGTGGAAAACTGTGTTACTTATTGCTTGATCTTTGCAGAACAGTATCTAAGTTACAGCCTCCTTTGGTGCAACAACCTTTTCTCATTTTTCATAAAGAATTAGAATATCTTTGAGTACACATCTGTCTTTCATGCCTAAAGTGGGTTCAGAGTTTACTTTGAGTCAAGCTATCCATTTCCCTCTTTTCTTTTTAGAACCTAAAAATGAGGGAGAGTTGATTTTACATACTCTGGATGTCTACAGACAGCTCAGATTCTGTCTTGATAGAACAAAAAAACTTTAGGAATTCTGATCAGTTACTCATTTTGTATGAGGGTAAGAAAAAAGGACAAATGTTAAAGCAGACAGTTTCTAAGTGGTTGTTTAATCTTTTACCTTTTGCTGTCCCAGTCATAACAACTCACTTCCATGCAGGGTTAGGGTTCATTCTACCAGAGTCTTGGCTTCTGCTGTGGCTTTTTAGAAAAGTTTAAACTCCAGTGTAATAGAGGCCTCAACTTGTTCTTTTTTGCATGTCTTCAGAAAACACTACAAACTAGAATCCTTTTCCTGGTCTAGAGCAGGTTTTGCTAGGACCATTTGCCTTGGGCTCCTGAATAGTCAGTCTTCCTCCTTCTCTTCTTTGTCTGTCTAAGATTTGGTGTTTTACACATACAGGTTAGGGTACTGCAGCAGTGATCGAATGAGATAAACATCATACAGTTGTGTAAATAAACTTACCCTAACAGTAGATGTTTGAATAGATCTCTGTTGCAGTAGCTGCCTCCTCCTCCCCCCTTTATTAGGAGATATGTTTGCCAAAGTGGGGAGATTTTCATATTTTTGGTTTTAACATATACCCTAATGTCATGGATGTAGCCTCTCTTTCTCTATGGCAAGAGAGCTCTGAAAGGGTTTGGCATGCAAACCAGTGATTTTCTGCAGCTCTCCTCAAGCCCATCAGCAGTAAGGGCGTGTGGAAGGTGCTGTAAAGTTTTGTGTATAGGCCAAGGCTACTGCAACAGTGATCTATTAAAACATTATCTGCTGTGTTAGGTTTCTCAACTGTACTTGGTCTGACAACCAGTTTGCTCTCCACTGTACAATACAAGGGTTTGTACTTAGATTACAGAACACTGTCAGCATGGGAAATAATGGCAAAGATTTTAGCCAGATTGAGGTATTTTCTGTCAACTGCCTGGCCACCATCCACAATTGCTTTGTGACCCTTTTGGACAAGTTTTAGTTTGAGTAAGCTACTGAAGCTGAATTCATGACAGTTCAGAGCAGTACATTTCTTAGTATCTAAGTTTATCAAGTCTGATATGAAGTCTTCCATGGCTTAGAAAATTAGACTAAGTAGGGTAATGAGTCTGTGGTTAGTGGAGTCAGAGGTAGGGCCACCTTTGTGTAACTGCAATACAGTGGCCATTTTCCATGCTTCAGGAGCAATACCCATTGGAGAGGTTTCAAAAAGGCTAAAACGTTATAATTTGACATAAGTAGTTGGACATCAAGGAATATTATCAGGTTATCTAAGCCCGCATAAGTTATTTATTGTTTTTTAATTTGGTAGGTTATGACTTGATTGGTAGTATTGCTTGGAGGAGGTAGGGACTCTAGGATTTTTAGAATTTGCATGGACATAGCTGATGAGGAAATTATCAGTAAATGTATCTGCTGTTGTGCTAGCAGTGTCCTTTGGGTCAAAGTGGGTGGTGTGTGGATTAGGTCAGAGCATTGTTACATGGTGTTTCTTAGTTTCCTGACATAGACTAAGGATAATTTGTAATTATCCTTTATTTTCATTTGCTGCTTTTAGTTAATGTTTGGCTTTAACGTAATATTAATTTTTGGTTCTTAAGCGATGGAGTACTTTAGGTGGAAAAATTGCAATTTTTTTGTTTTTTTGTAGTTTTTTTTATTATATTATTATTATTTTTGCAGAGTTACATGGGCAGATTATCAAGGTGGTTAATTAAGTTTTCCGTTATGTTTGGCTCTTTAATGAACTAGTTGGGCAGCTGTGACTGCGTCGGACAGAAATGTGAAAGTTCATTTTGGAATTTTTTGTTGTGTTTAAAATTCTTAATCTCGGAAGTGTTTGCTGAAGTTTTTTGGTTTTCAAAGACACGTCTGTTTTTTTTATGATCAGATTTGAGATTTGAACTGGGTTATAGATAAAATAGTTGGGGTGCAAAAGAATCTGTGTATGTTAGGACAAGATCCAGAATATAGGATCCTCTAGTGGGTAAGTTGATTGTTTCAGGGAGTTTGCACTTATAAGGTCAAGGAACTGTTGGACATGCTTGACATTAGAGGTGTATGTATTTAAATGAATAGCTGAATAATATAAATCCCCTGTTATGAAAGTATTGCAATTTGTAGGCATTTCAGTTAGCACATTTAGAAATAGCCAGATCGATATACATTGTGAGAACGGTTTGCTATCAAAATTCGGAATGGCAGTCGTGCGTTTATTCATATTACTGAACCAAAAAGTCGAAAATGTGCTCACTGTTCTATACTAAATGTCGGAACTGATAACCACAATGTTCACATTCAAAAGAATGAACTTTCAAAATCAAAAGTCCATGTTAGGGTTTACGTTTTGCAGGGGTTAAGCCCCCCTGTACCCACCATGTGGGGGGGGGCCTGCAAATTTTATATACCAACTCCGAGATCGCACTACAGTGAGGAAAAGGGTAAATTCCCTGATCCTCACTGTACCACGATCTTCATTCACAATGCTGAACTCATAGTAACAAATCATGCTTTACATTCATTGTCGTGGATTTGTTGTATTCGGATTTGGCATTGTGTATCTCTGAAACTGTACTTTCCAACACGACATTCGATGAAGTGTCTTTCAAGCTTTTGACGACATAAACCAATGAGAACTGTCTGGCCACCATCCGCAGCTGCTGTTTGACTCTTTTGAGTAAGTTGGCTAGGTTGAGTAGGCATGATCTACCACCGAAGCTGAATCGAAGACTTTTCAGAGCAATAAGGTTCTCAGTATCTAAGTTTATAAAGTCTGATAAGAATGTGATCCATGGCTTTGAAAATTAGACTAAGTAGGCTAATGGGTATGTGTTTAAAGGAGGCATAACATTGTTAGGCACTGTTTGTCACTTTCCTGTCATAGAAGAACAGTTTGTAATTATCATTGGTCTCTGTTGCTGTTTTAAGTTCGTTTGGCTTTGAATTAATGTTAATTTTTGTTTTTTTTTACCAGTTTCCTTGATGGAGTACTTTAGGTTGACAGATGGCAGTCAGGTAACATAGTTTGTCAGAAAACACAGAAGGCTGTCTGTAGCTGCCAAAGAAGTGGTAATTTATCTTGTTTGGACTGATTTGGACTAAAGCTTACTGAAGTTTGTGTGGAAAAATAGTGTTTGCAATAAATCCTCTAATCCCCTGTAGCTACCCATGGGTCTGAAAATGTGATAAGAGCAGAATCCTGATAGAGGGAGTTTTATCTTTCTTGACACCACACCTCTGTTAATATGTAAATGTGGATGTGTTCAGGTTGCCAGAGGGGTTTGATTTCAGACAGCTTAATATTTGGACTCGTAGTATTGAATACAGCTTTCATGATATGATCGGGATACCGGTATAGTGATTTTTTTTTTATACTGGGATTACTTTACCTAAAAGAACACTGTTGGTGGAAGCAGAGGCTTTTTCCATTATGAGGAAGCCATGAAATGAAAGGTGCAAGCCAAACTTATTAAGCAGGTAAGCCTGTCAGTCATCTTGTCACACATTGATAAATGCTGGATCCCCCTAGAATAATATCAGCTATTTAGCTGTCTGGGCATCATTCTGGATAATAGTACTAGAATTCCATTCAAGATGTATTTTTGCCTGTGATGGACATATTTATTGTGAGATTATCATGTCTGTACATACCTGTCTAGGTGGAATGCGTCATCATTCACACCCATATGGGCAATTACAAGATCCTACACTTTTCTTCTCCAGTTTGAGATTTTGTAGCCCTAGTAACGTCACATGTCCTGACACTAGGAATACAGCTGTTACTTCTTTCTTAGCCAGCCTTGTAAGCATAGAGTCTGTGTCTGACTGAAATCAGCAGTTATAAAATATTTAATTTATATATGCAAACTTGATGAAAGCAGATGGTTTAGAAGACTGCAGCCTTGTGACTCCTTGTAATAAGAAATTTTGTATTGTGTGTGCCTGGTGAGAATGGTACTGTTGCTGTTCTGGTTTGAGTATGAGGCTTGTTTGCTGTGATTCTAGGAGGCTTAGGAAGGGATCTCTCAGATTCCGAGCATGCGTATATGATACTTGTGTGCAGAGGTGGGGTGGACTTGTGTGAACTTTAGAGATGAATTCTTTGGGTAAAAGAGTGTGGCCTCCAGATCATGCAAATACTTAACACCTTTCTCAGATTTTATCTTCTTGATCTAGTAGTACCTAGTTATTGGAAAGTGTTTGGCAATTGTTAAACTGCTTTACACTAGTTGATATCTTAATGCACTCAGCAGAAAGTGTGCATTGTGTGCTGGTACTTCAATGCACTAGTAGGAAAAAGAAACGTGTATTGTCTGTGAGTACAACTAGGATCACATTTCAGTTAGGACCAGCAGGTAAAATAGTGCATCACCGTATAAATATATAAACTCCTTTAGGAATACTGTACTAAATACTCACAAGTGAAATGGTTGTTAATGATGTAGTTTAATTCAAGAGCAGTACAGCACAATACTGAATGTCAATGAAATGGCATGCATAGACACTACTTGGCCTATGAAGAAGAGATTAGTTCAGATGCTGCACAGTATTTAGGTTACGGAGATGGTAGTAGTAGATGCCACACAGTATTTCATCAGCGTGATGTTAACTATTGGTGCCACATGCAATGCAGCAATAATTTGCAATGTAATTTGGAAAAAGTTGTAGACTGGTTAGGGAGCAAATCGACTATGCAGTTTGGAAAAGTATATTTACACTGGTTAGGTAACAGTAGGTACAGTGCACCGTTACATCAAAAATGGAGTATCTATACTGTTAGAGCAGGAGTTGGGTGCTATATAAATCTAGTTTACATACATTTGCATCCATGGGTAGCACTGGACCAGATAGTGCATCCTGCAGTAACTTTAGAAGACTAGGTAAAAACTAAAAACAGAATAATTGTAGAGGGTTGTAATTTAAATTAAATACGAGGTACTTGCTACTATGTAATATCATGGTGCTGCACATAATGCAGCTTATCCCAGTTGTTATGGGCCTGGTTTTACAGTCAATCCAGTGGTTCAAGGTTACAAACAGCAGCAAACCCGTCCAATTTAAAGGGATCCAGAAAGTCAGTGTACCACAAGTACACCCTGGCTAATTGAAACAAACAGTGCTAAGTGGCCTCCAGCAATCAGGCATTCAGATTATCCTCTCACTAGAGTAAAAATATCCTTCTATTCTAGTTGGAAGATAAATAGAGCACAGAACAGCGTGTAAATCAGCATAAGCACATCCAGAAATGGTAGAAAAAATTTAACCCCATTGTTGTGGACCTGGTTTTTGAGTCAGTCCGATGGTTCAAGTAAATGGTTAGCAATCCTTTGGAACAGAAATTGAAAAAAAAATGAGTGTACAGTGTAGCAGTTATTAAATTTTAAGAAAGTATGGAATAGATAAGCTGGCACCATTAAACAGGGATAGTACTACAGAGTAAAAAAAAAATTAAGTCTTGCTTTGCCGCCTACATAGGATTATAGGAAGTTACTAGACTATTGGCCCTGAGGCCGTTATAAGCCTAACCAAGAGTTCAGCTTCTGTATAGACAAATCAGCACCCGATGCCCCTGTGCAGCAGGGACATGGGTGGAATCCCAGAGATGTATTTTCTGTTTCCCATCCAGTTATCCAGGTTGCACTTAACAAGGGGTAAAGAGGTACTCTGCTTGACGTGGAGAGGGAGTATATTCCACAGATGGGGAGCCTCTGGGACACGCATCTGTCCGGCCAAGTCTTACTGATGTCACAGACCAGGTTGAGGCCGTGTGTGCGGGTCATTCAAGTGGAGCTTGACTTGCAGATATGCAGCAGTCCCATCAAGGCAGGGTCCAAGATTGCCTTGTATGCCAGACAGAGGTCACCTTTGAGGAGTCTGCATGAAACAGAGTAGAGGGATAGGGCTTTTAGCCTATCTGCATGTGGAAGATTTTTGAGGCCCTGGATTCTTCTGGTGAGGAAGTTCTGCATTTTCTCCAGCTGCTGCATGTGCTTTGCGAGGTACATGCTGAATGAGGCATTGTACTCAATAATGGGCCTTATAAGGGAAGAATACAGGGATGTTAAGACTTCCTTGTCCCTGGATGAGATACCCTTACTTATGAGACGGACCATGTAGAAAGCTTTCCGTACAATGGAAGCAACATGGTGGTCAAAAGTTAGATTGCTGTCAGTCTGGGTGCCCAAATCCCTTACGACTGACTGCGTGCTTAGGACGTTGTTATTAATGTGATAATTTGTAGGGACATCACTTTCCCCAAAGGGGTTGATGATGCATTTTCTTGTATTCAGCTTGAGGCCATGTTTCTGGCACCAGTCATTCATTTAGGTGAGACCCTTTGGAGGATGTCCACACCACTAGGGGAATTGATGACAGTGCCCAGCTTGCAGTCGTCTGCACACTTGGTCAGCCATAGCCCACTAGTTTTGGCCTGCACCTCAGAAAAGTACATCCCAAATAACAGAGGCCCCAAGACGGAACCTTGGGGTACGCCACTCGATACTGGTCTACTGCTTAAGGTGGCTTCCCCTACTTTGACCAGGTGGGTTCTGTCAGTGAGCCAGTTAGTTATCCATCTGGTAACATATAGATTGACTTCAAAGACTGGCTGGATTTTAATATAATAGGTAAAGCAGAGTTGATAGACTAGACTGGCTTAATGGTTCTGTCTAGCCTCTTTGTACCAGCATATCTTCAATGTGTAATGTTCAACGGCACACTGGTGGCATTACAGTTTGAGCTTTCATTGCTAGAGTACTATCTGGAAGAGTGAATACACTGTGGACTATTTGCATAAACTTAAACTGGTTCATTTTTCAGAAGGGCAGGGTGGTCATGCAATATGTTATGATCTAAGTTTCTGTTATCTTGTTTAATTAGTATTGCAGTACAGGGTATGTAAATTCACTCTGCATAAACTGCAGGAAGCTACCACACCTGCTGTCTAAGTTATACTTGCCTCAAATCCCCTTAATCACATAAAGTTATCTAGGTGTAGAGTCATATCAGCTTCACAAAGGGTTGCAACAGGTTGGGTATTTATTTTTCTGTTTTCAAACAAAGGATTCACCTCAAGAGTGGAGCAGTGATCATACATGCAGCATTGGGTCTTGTGGCCCAAAGTGCAAAACTGCTAGCTGTCGCTGCATCATGATATAAGGTATTGTTGATAATTAATAAGGCAACATCAGGATCAGGTGTTGCTGAAAATTAGTAAAGTAGTTACCAGGAAAGCTTTATATATTTTTTTTTACAAGGAAAAAGTATTGCTGGCTGACCAGACAACCCCAAATATTTGACACTTCTTATCCGGAGAATGTTTCTTAACTAGGTTCTGTACAGTCGTCCTAACACATCTTGTTGTACTTTGTAGTAAATGTGTATATAGATGTACAGTGGCTTACAAAAATGGTTATCAGTCATACTAGTAGCGCTTTCTTCAGAAGCATTCATGTTTTTATCATCAGCTTCCCAACTTGGATCCCTTTCTATAAATATGCAGAGTGTTCTACATGTGAGAGGCAGAAATGCAATGCAATGCAGTGCATACTTGCTTTGAGCTCAGTGCTACAGATTCTAAAGACCTGCTTACCCAAGTTTACACTTTAAACTGGCCTAGGTGGATATGCATATTAAAGGTACTCTTGGCTTTCTCGTATGTAAAAATACTTTTGTCTTTTTTCTATTTAAATACTTGTGAAGATGAGTGAATTTGTAGTCGGTGTTCTACAGCATGGAATGGGAGACAAGTTATGTAAGCCCAGCTGCAGGTGTGCTGTTTTGTTCTAAACTTTAAGGCTGCTGTCTCTTAAAATGTTATGCAGAGTGAGAGTATTTGTGCATATTTTATCATAAAAGGATAACTAGCTGTGCATATGTTTGTAGTGCATATCAATTTAGGTTGTCTGATGTACAATGATTTTTGCTGTTTTTATAGTTGTAGTTAACTGCCATTTTTAACCATTTGCTTTCAGAAACTTGTTTATCGTAAATTGTTTACCAAAATTACACAGCAGCATGGTTAGTTGTATTGAATAGTAGGACAGGTAAGTTTAGTTAGGGGGTATTCTCCTATGAGCAAGCAAATCTGCATTGAATATGAAGTATAAAATACAGCAGCAGCAATTGTATGGCAGAATTTGAAATATGATGCACATCATTAATTCTAAAGCAATCATTACTGCTTTAGTTCATGTGTGTGTGTGTATATATATATATATATATATATATATATATATATATATATATATGGGTCATTTCACTGTATTTCAATTCACCCTCAAATAAATCGCTGAAAGCTCAAGTGACTGAAAACTCATTTCAGTGAATCACATTTCACTGAATGTAAGTACTGTTGGTCATATAAAATGTATATGCCCTTTTCCCCCACTGTAGTGCGATCCTGGAGTTAGTATATGTATAGTTAGGGGGTGGGGGCACAGCCCCCCCAACTACTTTTGGTTTTATATTGTTAGCTTTCAGTGAAATGAGATTCATAAATATAAAATAAGTTGGTGGGAGGGGCTATGCCCCCCCAAGTGGGGGCTGTGCCCCCCATGCCCCCGCAACTATATACAGTAACAACAGGATCGCACTATACTGGGGAAAAGGGCATATAAGTTTTATTTCCCAACAGTACTTACATTCAGTGAAATGAGTTTTCAGTGAATCAAAGTAGGTCCACATATATGTATGTATATATATGTGTGTGTGTATACATATATATATATATATATATATATATATATATATATATATATATATATATACACACACACACACACACACACACACACACACAGAGAAGCAATAGTCATTGATAGTATAAACACTTTTCCCCAGATTCCTAAAGAGTTTCTGTCAATGTAAGTCTGCCCTTATTCTGCTACAGACTTGCGCTCAGTGTTGAGTCTTTAGACCGAATCATGTCACTGTCTGTAAACAGGTTTACACTGGGATCCAGATTCCAAAACACCTATTCTTAACCTGTTCTCAGTGTAAGGTGTCACTTAACACTGACAGCAAGTCTTTTGGAATTGGGCGCCTTTGTTTGCCATGTATAGTCTCTCTGTTAAGGAAAAAGGTTTTTCACTAACAAGAATTTTGTCACAAGGAGCTGAGACTGGTATTCTGGGCATGTTTTAAAAGTGTTTCTGTCACATCATGCATTTAAATGTAAGAAATAAATGCATGCTTTACACTTAACTACTTTAAATTAATTTAACAATTAAAGTGAGAAGAGGAATCCATTGCTTTTTCCGACTGTGAGGTGCAGATTGCATCTTTAACAGCAGTATTGCATTGAAAATATTTTTGTAAATTTCTTTTGCAGAATTCTGTTAATAGATTAAAAAGTAACATAGTTTTTGTAATCGTCATATAGTTAATTAAACCATCAGTTCTGAAATTAATGCTGTTCTGTATTAAAGGTTTAGCAAAATTTCTTAAAATGAAGTACTGTGCATACAGAGTTTTTGTTTTGTATCGTCTCCTGGGTGTGAAAGCCAACTTAGGGACGTCACTTCTGTGGAATGAATAACTGGAAAGGAGAGGCATGTTCTGTTCCATAATTTATAGGATTGCTATTTTCATATGAATTATGTCTTTAGTACAAACATGTTTCATTGCTATTACCACTAAGCATTTCATCAGGGAAAGTTGCATGTCAAATATGTGTTGTATTCCCAAAGAAGTGCACAGTATTCTGAGCAATAAGTAAAACGGGGCCAATATTTTCAACAAATTGTAAGTAGGTGGTCTGTTTGCACGTCAGACGTTGCCCTTAAGTAATTCAGGCAGACACCATTTCAAGTCAAGTCCTTTTTAACAGATTGTATGACTTACAGTTTCATTACTGACATTTCATTAAAGACGTAATTTTTATGTTTCGGCTTACAGCACACATATGTAAGTTGTTCTTGTTTTCTCCTGTGTACTGAATTGCTATCTCTCACACTTCCAGGTGGGCACCCTAGAAACAACAGCGGGAGTTCTGAACCCAGTCTTCCTAACCTAGCCAGGTCTTTACTGCTGGTGGATCAGCTCATAGACCTGTAGTCACAACACATAATCTTCGTTTTCCTTTCCAGAAGAATTAAACTTCAGTTTTATTTCTGAAAAAAATGGAACTCCGAATGTCAGATTTACTGAAAAAAGGATTTTCTGTTCAGCAAATATGTTACCTTTGCAGTGAAACCTTTTTGCAAGTTCACTTCTGTTGACTTTTCCACCAGTTTTCGAACAACATATCTTTCAGGAGGAGGAAAAAGGGGTGCACTGAATTGAATGACTTTCTTGAGATATTATATATATATATTTATATATATATATAATGTAGGCAGTGAATTTGCTTTGTCTGTGAAAGAGAACACCAGCTTCTCTGTAAATTTCTTATTAATAAGTAAGAAATTTTAACTTATTATGGTTGTCATAATTTTGTAAATTGTTTAATTTCACATTATAAGGTGTACAATGTTAATAAGCTGCTGTTGTCTGACTGGAATGGGCAAAAAAAATCACTGTAACTATATCCCTTTTTAGGAGATTTGGACCAAAGGTGTCAAAATTCATTTCAAGTGCAAGCATTTTGTGTAGCTGTCATTGTTAATCTTTTGCACTGGCAGTACTGTAGACTGCATATGCATTGGTTAGCTGCAATCCCTAGTTTACAGGACCTAGTACTAAGCCTTTTGTTTATCTCACTTTTATGTGTTTTGCATCAGTTGTATTCTGCAGCACTACTGCAAGTTCAGGTGTTTGATTCTAAACTTTTCTTCACTAGTACTGCCAGAGACATTTCAGCCATTTGTGTTAGTTGTTGAAGGAACAGAGTGTTTAAATCTCTGTTGCTCGACAGTTGACAGAAATTTACTGTGAAATTAAATGTATCTAATACAGAAATACAAGTAAATAACCAGTGTTTGGACTAGTTTGATATTCCCAAAATTCAGTCAAGTAACTGTTTTGATGTATAAAGTATATTGAAGTATAATAGATGTTTTCAAAATGCACATTTTTAGCATTTACAGTGCATTGGTAAACTATGCTGAATGCTGTGCTTTTTAAAGTGCTATTCACATCTTAGTTGCCATGATAAGACTGTTAGTGTCTGCCCTAATTGCCTTGAGAATTTATCAAATGCAGTGGATTTGGTAGTCCTTTCATACTGTTTGTGAACATATAAAGCATAATTTAGTTGCACAAACCTGGGAATGGGTTGACTTATATTTTTGTAAGTATAGCATATTAACAGAACATCTGTGCAAATATTTGTTCGATCAGGTGACCAGTCAAAACCTATTGATTGCTTGCTGAAAAGTTTTTCCCAGTGAAAAAGAAAGTATCAAGTCATAGAATATACTTAGTTTAGCTGTCTACAAAAGAGCAACTGGTACATTGTATATTTGTGCATTTCCTTTCAGAGTAGGTCAAATGTTTCCTAAATATCTTTCTTGGAATGGGGTAGGAGAATCTGTCGTTTACTTAAATGGTTATTTTTTTTAGAAGTCTTTGGTGGTGGTTAAAATTTTAATTAAATCTGTTTCTGTTTACTTCTGAGTTAAGACGTAGCCCAGCTATAGGCTGTATATTGCAAATATGCAAATCACTGTTATAAGGATTGATTGTACAGTACACGTATACAGTAAGAGCTTAAAATGTATCATATACATTAGAGTTCTAAGGCAGATATTTTATTTATTTGTGAAATACAGTGTATCAAAGTATATTTACTTAAGTTTTGTACTCTGTAAAGAAGTTACTGATTATTTTTAATTGTAAGCAGTCCATTTGTAGTTTAACTGGGAAAATATGTAGTTTTCACTGGTTAGAACTTATCAGAAAATAGTTGCTAAATCTTTTCTGTACAGTGTGTGTGTGTGTGTGTGTATGTATATATATATATATATATATATATATATATATATATATATATAAAATAATAATACACATATACACACGCACACAGTTTGAACGTATGTACACACAGAACATTTTGACATTTCAGATAAGGTGGAGAATTTATATAATAAAGCAAGTTCTTCCCTGACAAACGTTCTCAGTAAAAATGAAAGTGTTTATAGTTTAACATGTCCTTTAAGGTTGTTAACGTTTGAATAAGGTAGCATATAGTACTACAGCTGTAGATGTTCCATGGCTGTGTGGGAAATTAATAGGGACTATAAATAATGCAGGATTACTTGTGTGTGTTGCTAACCCTTGCTTATTTAGAGGAGGCGTGACTGCACAAGTGGCAATACATGTTTAATGGCATTTACTTGTAAACCAGAACTGAATGCCGCGGTGGTACGGCAATATCATTATTACCACACAGCAAGAGGTTCTCCGGTTCGATTCTTGGCATGGCTTGGGAGTGCCTTCTGTGTGGAGTCTGCATGTCCTCCCTGCGGTTGGGTAACGTCGAAAGACATGCGTGCGTAAATGGGCGTGCCTTTGTTGAAGGTTGGGCGTTGAGCTGGCACCTTGGCGTTTCGTAAAAATCTACTGCCAATCATTAGCTGACCGGAGTTGCGCTGTGGCGACCCCTTACCAGGCAAAAGCCGAAAGACAAACAACAACAGCAACTTGTAAACCAGAGCTGCTTTTCTACCATATTCTGGACAACAGATTGTTTACTGTGCAGTCAAAATAAACAGTACTGTCTGTATTATGTAGAGAAAAGTGGCTCTGGGGAAGAGGACAGCATTAGCATAAAAGAAAAAGCAGTATATGTATGGGTTTGTGTCATACTTGGGCTATTGTTGCGGCTAATGCATGTTAATTAAATGAAGAGATGATGATAAAAAAAAAAAAAACTCACCACATAATCCATTGCTTCATGGTCTTCTAGATCACTGTAGCCAGTGAGTAATCTTTCAGTAAACAAGGGGATACTCTTACCAGTCATCTGTTGATGACATGTGTATGTAGGAAGGCAACCCCAGCCCATCAACTTCAGGTGTGTGGTCCATGGGTTGAATGCAGTCTGTTCTTTGCATGAACACAAAGCCAGTAGTCATCTGATATGAAGCAGGGACTCTGATATCAGGCAAGTTGCTGAGATTGAGTTCAGGCTCAAGACGTCTGCTTCCCTCACTTCATCCCAGTAGTTGAGCATTCTTTTGCAGGATCATCTGTGCATACCTTTTAACTGTTCTTCATCATGAGGAGCATGACTTATTTTAAGTTAAAAAAATTTTATGTTTGTCACTAATCCACATTGTGAGAGTCTGCCCCATACTTATTGTTATTTTTTTCTAAAACATCCATGGTAAGTAACAATAAATCTTATTATTTCAGCAAAAATAATGGTTTATAAGTATAAAGCAATAGATTTTAATCATGGTGTGAGCTTCCTAGCTGCAGCTGGTAATAAATATTGCACATTTTACCAAATTAACAATATATTATGAACGTAGTATTCTGCATTTTTATAATGAAAGATCGAGTTGTGTGTGGCCACACTTGTCAGGCCGTACTTTATATCATCCATATTATACTTACACAGCTTGTTTGATACCTGTAGTGTGTGACTGAGTATGAGACAGATGCACAGAAGTGCCATTTAATGCTGTTGCAGTGCATTGCACAGACATCTGTGTTAGTATGTCTGCTTTCAGCCATTGCATTTTGTCAGTCATTTGCCTACCACGGTATGCAAACTTGTCCATTCCCTCCACACTAACAAGAAAAGTCATAAACCAAAACCAGAGGGAACTGTCAGATTTCACCTTCCCACTCAGGATCCTTTTGAGTTTGGAATTTTGAAAGGAATGAGATTCATGTTTGTAAAACACCAGGATACTGATTCTACTTTGTTATTGGTTACCCTTTCCCACTCACCTTTTTGTGGAAGCCATCTTGTTGCTGAGATACTGTGTGTAACAGTGGTGGCCCCCTTTTCCTTCCTTTCTGCCAGAAAAGGCCTAACCAGTACCTCAGGAAGGTGAAGAATGAGCCTTGGGTTATCCCTATTAGAGCCTGCCTTTAGGCATGTTATTTTTGCAGAGATGAAGCATTCTGACAGTAGCCTTTTAGCTCCTAATACACAAACGTATAAGTTTTTGAGGGACAACATACCATGCTGGGCTGACTGCAGGAGGCAAATGTGTATCTCTTCCACCCAGGATTTAGACATTCTCTCATGACGTGTTATGCTACATTTAAGGCTTTGAAATCTTAGTTTCCACATCTGTCTTGTCCTCTTCACTGGGCTAGATGCTGGAAAAGCTGATGAGCTTCCTACTTTTGGAATTAAGGAGGCTTAGGAAAACACTTACTGTGGCTTGCTCAGTAGGGATTCATATGGTCTCAGTCTACCTTTGTGTTAATGCTATGACTGGGGTAGCAGCTGCATGTCTATGCTGGAAGACATGGTTAGGTCTCATTCATCTGACACAAGGTCTGCTATGCCTTCCTGAATTCTTCTTGCTGAGTGAATCCTTCTTAAGTGAGCTTTCTCAAACATATTGAGGAGCTTTGACCACCATTGAAAGAATGAACATCGCCCCACTTCAGCTTTTTCTTACTCAGCTAGACAATTTTGTTCTTTTTAAGTAAAGGAGCTGTCTTGCAAACTGAGAAGGCTGGCAAAACATCAGGCATTTGTTTAGCATCTGCTGTCTCCCCCTTGCACATCTCTAAAAAGGCAGACTTCAGAAGTGCTGCAACAGTCCAGATTACTGTCTAGAATTGCCCATGGGGACACGTTTTCCTAAGTTTATCCTGGCTTTGAGAGCCATCACCCAAGACTTAGTTGTGGTTTAGTCAAATCTGACTGTGACCTCAAGGACTTTAGCACATCCACTCTGTCAAGAAATACTACTTTAATTTCTTGCAGATTCATATTCATTACATCAGCTGTCCATCCTCCTTAGCTTCTGCCACTCCCTTCTTTTGCCTTTGATATTTTCCAACATAAGTTTCGTATCTAGTGAATCCAGTCTTTGCATTATACGGCCAAAGTGCTCGAGTTTTATTTTTCCATCAGGCCTTCCAATGAAAATTCTGGATTTATTTCCATAGTATTGACAAGTTAGATATTCTTGAAGTCCTCTGAACTGTCAGTAGTTTTCCCTTAACACCAGAGTTCAGAAGTCAAAATTTTCCATCATTTTGACATTACTTATAGTGCAACTTTCACAGCTGTTACCACCACCATAAGAACCATAGCTTTGACTGTATGAATCTTTGACATTTGTGATGCTTTTCCTCATTAAAGTATCCAGATTTCCTATAGCTTTCCTTCCAAAAGCAAGCATCGCTATCTGTGGGATCCATGAGCCCAGCAAAGATAAAATCTGTCAATGTTGCCACTTCTTTCCCATCATTTTACAAAGAATTGTTAGGACTAGATGATGTAATTTTATTTATTTATTATTATTTTGTAAGATCACCCAAGACTAGTAGGTTTTTGATGTGGATGAAAGAGTTCGTGTGCAGTAACTATTTGAAATGTTGTGACCTGCTTTAGCAGTTCCTATAATGCTAAGACTGAGCGGACGAAAAAAATGGACTTGCAAATACTAAGCCTGAGATGGCCATTTGAGTTTTCCCTTTCCTTGTAGAAATGGCAATTTCGGAATTAGTATATGTAAGTTCAGATGGTGTGGGGGCCTTGTTACTCAAATTGGGGCTGGGGTGTAGTGGGACTTCCCCCTTGCAAAAAATTTTAAGAAGAGGAGTGATGTCTGATGTTTGCTCTTCTGCATTTTAGGTCTTTTTTTTTCAGCATTTCAGCACTCATTGCTAAGAGTGTCAACATTTTCAGTAGGGAGCTCATGTCTGCAGCTGCTTGGTTTCCTCCCTCAAAGGTCTGTTGATGGACCAGATGGTGTCGTACAAGCTTCTTGAATGATCCCAGTCACAACTGCTCAGGGGAAGCATTGGATCTTGTAACCTTGGAAGGGGGAAGCAGCTTTAATTGTCGGATCTTCATGTTTTAAAGTTGACTGGAAGGTTTCAGCATATTCTGGATGTCAGTGACTTAAACTAATACATCTTGTCAGCATGGTTAAGATGGTGTCTTCTGTAGTCACTAATGTCTCTGCTTCCTCAGAGGTGCTGGATGATGCCAGTGGTCATGATGAAAGCATTTAAATTTTAGCTTATGGGAATTGCATAGATCTCGGCAATTGTGTTCTTGGTTATCATTATTTCTGGTACAGAATTTGGCGTTAACCATGTCATTCTGAATCTTTTCTCAAGTCTTGGTTATGCTGGTTACTTTAGCAAAAGAAGGGCTTTCTAATGTTCTTGTACCTAAATGAGTGGGTTTTGATGGCCCCTTTGAGCTACTTTTGATTTTGCAATGGTTGCAGTATGTTCAAATTACCATTAACTGTGGAAGCCTGATCTCTTGGTATTGTAATGCATGAAGGAGAATTTCCAGGAGGTCATGTTTTTGGTATCTTTGGAAAAAATGTAGAGGTGGCTAGATGTCAGTACTTCCAACATCATCTTTGTATAGCCATGATTCTCAGAGTTCCCTTAGTTCACTGGCTGTCCCATTCCTGTAGTCAGTCCAAGAGACAGCTGTGTACTATGGACTGCATGGTAGCCATTTTCTCACAGACCTTTTTATAGCATTGAATGTTTGCCACTATTTCACAAATGTAGTTTTTTTGTCAGATAACCAAGCTATATAGTTCAGTACCTTAACAATCATGCAACATAGTCTAAAAGATTATAAGATTTTTTGTTCGGAAGTGTTTGCATAGGTATTTTTATACTCCAAGCAGACTCCAAAGAAAGTGGATGGCAAATGTTGGTATGTGATGGGAAAGAAAGAGGTAAATGGGAACATAAGATCTGATGTTGTTAGTCTTCATTCATGCATTACCGATGGGTTATCAGTTCCATCCTCGGAACTGAGCCAGCCAGATATCAAGCTTGTGTCAGCCAAAAACTCTCAAGCCAAGGTCCTACCTAGAGTGGTCTGCACCCTGTTACCTCAGATCTCGTTTGCCACGTTACTGTACAGCCGTGTCAAGCCACTCTCTCTCAGTTAAGTTAATAATATTTTGAAAGTTTATATATTGTTTCTACTTTAAAGTTTTTCAATCAGTTACTGTATTATTCTCCTACACTATCGTATCCTTAAGACTGTCTCCCTTTAGTCTATTTCCCTTTATTACCTTTTTCTCACCTTTGAGGTAATTCTTCATTACCATCATTGGTGATCCTTCTTTCCTTTTCTCTTCTTACCCTTTTGGGTAGCTGTTCTTCTCCACATCATTATGTCGGATAAGAAAAGTAGTATTGGTTTTAAACAGTGTAGGTATTGCGGCCGTAAGTTACCACTTTCCGATGGCCATGACTTATGTGTCTATTGTTTGAATATCTCCCACCTTACTGAAGATCCCCCATGTGGGATTTGTAGAAATTTTTCGACCAGGACTCTCAACGAGAGAAAGAACAAGTTAATCCTGAAAGGTCTTCTCAAATCTCCCTTCTGTGAGGCTATCTCTGGGTCGGAGGGATCACCCCTCCTGCTAAACCCAGTAAGAGGTGTCCTTCCTCTTCCTCGTCAAGATCGCTCACTTCATCTCCCTCTGGAGATCGCAGGGAGTCGACTCATACGGTGTTGCCACCTGTGATCCTTTCGGCTCCAGGCACGGCACCGCCCCAATTGATTCTTGCTCCAGCCATATCTTCCTTATTGACACCGGCATCAGAGTTCCTGGTGCAGACACTTACAGCTCCGACAATTCTGTCGCAGCCCTTACCAGCACCGTCCATGCAGATACAGTCTCCTTCAGCACCATTGGTGCAATCCCCTTTGGCCCCAGGTATGACGTTACTGCCCTTCATGGTGCAGACCCTTTCAGCATGGCATGCTCCTCAGTGCAGTCCTTTTCAGCACTGTGATTGTTACCGGTGCAGACACCTTCCTCGACGGCACTGTACCCATCGGTGCAAACACTTGCTTTTACTGTGCCGACACCTTTGACTTCTATGGCGCTGACTTGGTCGACGCAGACTACTTGGACACCATTCTCTTCGGTGCAGACATCCTCGGTTCCGGGCTCTGCACCTCTCTAATTAGCAAGGACCAAATACTCTCCTTCTTTGGATCCATTTGTTGGTAGCCAATATAGTCCTCTCCTAGAAAGACCAGATTCACCCGCAGGTTTTTCTATGAGGTCGACCAAGAGCCTCTCTGAACAAGATGTGTTGCGGCTTGTTGACCAGTTGCTTGTGGCCAGAGGTCTCTCAACTGTCAAAACCTTCAGGTGAACGTATTTCTCCTCAAACTCCAACGTACACTCCTCCTTTGACTTCCACCCGAGTATCCAAGCCCATTACACTGACAGCAGCTTCCTTCCGACCCCAATAGTGGATCTTACTTTGGAACCGGAGTCGTCCTTGTAGCCCTCAGTGCACTGGGCATCGGGCTGTTCTCAGGCCAGTGGCTGTGCCGTAGGGGAGGACATTCTTGGTTCCATGCCGATTTTTTCTGTGGCACCCTCCAGGAATCCTCTCTGTCTCACACTTCACAGTCCTCTGGGGGTTGGCTCGTCGGGGTGGGGTGTGACCCCGGTTCCGAGGTTGTTGTGCTCGGTTCTGGGCTCCCATCCCTCCTTGGGCGGGCCAGCCTTCCAGGCCATGGAGAGGGCGCTTGCCTCTGCTGGCAAATCCGTGTCTGAGTCCTCTCCCCCCTCTGTGCCGCAACTCTCACAAGCCAAAACCGACGGACACCGGGCCAAGGGCCTCAGGTTTCTCCCCCTCAGGAGACCCCCCTCTTTGCAGTCTTCCCCAGAACCTCCCACTGAGGAAGCACATGAACTCCACTGAGGAGTCTTTGACTGAAGATATGGAGTTTGATGATGAGGAAGGGTCCCCACGGTCACTCTCTGATGAGGTTTCCTTTGGCGACATCCTCGAGATCCTTTGACAGAGGGGTGACTGGAAGTCCTCTAATCCTTCCTCAGAGGAATCCGTATTCCTGCAGGCCTTTCATGCAAAGCCTCCTACTTCCTGGGTTACCCTGCCAGCCGATGAGCTTGTCCAGCTCATCATCCAGCACGCATGGAAGGCTCATGACACCCTGGAAGCGATAGCGAAGAGGCCTGATAAAATCTTATCTCCCCCAAGTGAGCATCCCCATTAGTCACAAGGTCTTCCAGTAGATGCCATGGTGGTGGTGGCTGCAGCAAAGAACAACTTGGCAGAAGAAAGCCAAACTGTCCATCTGCCCAACAAGGAGTCCTGGGTGATAGACAGACTAGGGAAGCATGTGTTTGCTTCTTCGACCTTCGCCATAAGGTCTTTGAACTATTTGGCACACTTTACGAGGCTCCAGGGGGACCTTATCAACCAACTCTCTGAACCCTTGGCAGGAGCTGTTTCTTATGACATCCGTGACAACGTAGCTTCTCAGATACCCACCTTAGAGTCCATTTCCAATTCTTCCATGCATCTTATTTCTCACGCAACTGAAGGAGCGGCTAGAATGGCAGGCGCAGGTATAGTCACCAGACGACATGTCTGGATGCGACTTTGTGGACTCCTTTAAGGCTTCCTTCATGAATGCCCCCATCGAGGCCGCGTCTTTGTTTGGCCCTAAAGTTAAAGATACACTGGCAAGGTGCAAACAAGATGGCAAGACCCTATCTGCCATTGGTGTCAGACACTCCACTCCTCAACGATTCTACTGCAGAAATCAGAGGAGCGGGAAAATGTGGCACAGGAAATCACAGGGCTCTCTCTGTGATGCTCGTGCCAAGTTCTCCTCTAGAGGCAGAGGGAGAAACTCCAATGGAGGACACCCCTTTTGGGTCAGAGAAGGTCCGCGAAACCGGGGTTCCAGAGATTCTTTCTCTGGCCAACCCTGTCAGCGCTCGTGAAGCATTGCCCGACTGCTCACCTTTGGAAGCGGTCGGGGGTCGTTTTTTCTTGTACCCTGCTGCCTGGCAAAACATAACCACCGACTCTTGGGTACAATGGATAATGTCCAGAGGCTATTGCATCCCCTTCCATCTTTGTCTAACCTCATCCAGAGAATTACCCGACATTCCACCCAGTCAAAGGGAAGCAGCAGCACACGAAATCCAAAAGCTGCTACAAAAAAGTCATCCAAACAGTCCCCCCAAACCAGATAGGATCCGGTTTTCATCAAGGTTCTTTTTAGTGCCAAAAAAGACAGGTGACTGGAGACCAATTCTGTAACTCAGCACAGTGAACAAATTTGTAAAAACAGAAATATTCCAGATGGTCATGGTTCAGTCTATCCTTCCTCTTCTGGAAGAAGCCAATTGGATGTGCTCTGTAGATCTTCAAGATGCTTATTACCACATAAAAATGGACAAATGCTCAAGAAGATACCTCGGTTTCTGCATAGGAGCCAGTCACTACCAATTTCAAGCACTGCACTTTGGTCTCTCTACAGCCCCCAGAGTGTTTCCAAATGCATGGCAGTGGATATCGCTCACTTGCGACTTCAAGGATTCCAGGCGTTTCCATGTCTAGACGACTGGCTCCTCACCACCCCCACCAAGTGTCTACTGGAAGAAGCCCTTCACTACACTCTCCTCACAGCACAACACCTGGGAATTACTATAAAATGGGAGAAGTCCAACACAACCCCATCCCAGTCTTTAGAATTCATTGGGGGTACTGTTGGACACGAGAAATTGCACAGCATCTCTTCCGGACCACAGGCTTCAAAGAATAAGGCAACAGGTTCAACAACTGCTCTGTCACCAGAAATCTCCCGCTCGATCTGTACTCCATCTCTTGGGGTCAATGGCAGCCTCGATCACCATTGTTCCTTTAGCCAAATTCCACATGAGGCTCCTTCAGTGGTTACTTCTCACTCAGTGGTATGCTCTACAACATCTTTTGTCTTTTCAGATAAGTGTAACTCAGAGATGCAAGCAAGATTTACTCTGGTGAATGTCTCAAAATCCCCAACAATGGTCTCGCCCCTTCAGCCCCCATCAGCCCGAAAGCCACTGTGACCATGGACACCTCCTCGATGGGGTGGGGGGGCTATGTCAGGGAAACTCGGTCCAAGGCACCTGGTCAGTGACACCAATAGCAGATAGGATCTTGCCATCTTGTTTGCACCTTGCTGCCAGTGTATCTCAGTGTCCTGGAACTGAGCGCGGTGCTACTAGCATTGCAAGCATTCCATTCCATCCTTCCATCAGGGACTGTTGCGATCCAATCAGACAACATATCAGTGGTCTGGTACGTTAACAAGCAAGGGGGCACCAGATCTCATCTGTTATGCCGAGAGGCCTTGAGAATATGGCAATGGGCGGTAGCTTCCAACCACTTTCTAATTGCAATGCACATTCCTGGGAGCTCCAACGTGATATCGGACAAATTGAGCAGGTGCATTCTACAACCTCACGAGTGGTCCCTCGACCCTGTGATAGCAGCAAAAATCTTCAACCGTTAGGGCCAGCCTTCCTGTGACCCATTCGCCTCCCCAACTGACTTCAAGTGCAGCAACTATTTTGCTCTGATCCCCCCTCGGGGACAGTCACCGAGAAACCCTCTAGACCACACTTGGTCCTTGGGTCTACTTTATGCTTATCCTTCTCTCCTAATTTCTGAAGAAAGCATGGCTGTTGAAAAGCAAAGTGATCCTCATTGCCCCATATTGGCCTTGATAAGTCCAGTTCCCCTTCCTCTGGCCACACCTGCTAGATCAACCGTGGATCCTCAATCCATCCCTAACATTGATCTCTCATCTGCAGGGTCTGACTCACCCCAATCTAACAACTCTGAAGCTGACAGCTTGGTTTCTCCACTTCCAATGATTGCCAGGCAGGAAAACTTCTCATCCCCAGTGCGCAATATTCTTATTGCATCTCATAAATCGTTCACCAAACTAATCTATCTCAGTAAATGCAAAAGGTTTTCTCTATGGGCAGTGAATAAACAGACCCCTTGTCAGCCCCAGTTTTGATGGTTTTGGATTACTTATCACATCTTTTCCACTCTAGGGTGTCTGCCTCTGCTATTCATGTGCATTTAGCTGCCATTTTGAATTTCCACATTGGTTTTGAGGATTCTTCGCTCATGTCACATAGACCTAAAAATTTCTTGAAGGGGGGTTCTTCACCTAAAACCTCCCTTTAGAGAACCAGTACAACCTTGGGATTTGGCCTTGGTCATGCAAGCCCTAACAGCTCCCCCCTTTGAACCTGCATCTTCATGTGATTTAAAACATCTCTCTTGGAAAACTTTGTTTCTGATTGCAATCACAACGGCCAGACGCTTGTCAGAACTTCAAGCCTTGTGCATCAAACCTCCCTGTCTTATCTTACATAAGGATAGGGTATCACTGAGACCTAATTTTTCCTTTTTACCAAAAGTGGTGTCAGAGCGGTCTATCAACCAATCTGTTGTCCTTCCAGTATTTTTTCCTAACCAATCTAACAAGGGAGAGTATTGCCTGCACTCTTTGGATGTTCATAGGCAAATACGATTTTATTTGGACAGAACAGAATTTACCCATAAATCAGACCAACTATTTCTGGCTATTTCTGGACCAAGACTAGGTCATCCTGTCTCAAAAGTTACATTGGCTTCGTGGTTGAGAAATTGCATTACCTTTATCTACAACAAGAACAATGTCATCTTGCCTCACAGAGCGAAAGCACATTCTACAAGGTCTATGGCAACTTCAGCAGCTTTCCATGATAAGGCTTCCCTCAGTAATATTTGCTCAGCTGCGACTTGGGCTTCTTTTGGCTCCATGGTGCTCAGGAATGTCCTTCCATGAGGGCCACCCAGGGATACAGGTAGCTGGGGACACTGTCCCATCTGTAAGGAATGAACGAAGATTAACAACATCAGATAAAGAAGTTCTGTCTTACCGTAACGTTCCATCTGTGTTGTTGATCTTAGTTCATTCATTACTCCCCACCCTCCGCCCCCCTCCAGAGATTCCTGCTTGATCTCATATACTCCTTTATTGTAGGTCTGTTATGACCAGAGGTAGCCTCTACTTTTGTCTATCAACTTGCAAACTCGATCTGAGGTAACAGAGCAGAGCATTCTGGGTAGGACCTTGGCACAAGAGTTTTTGGCTGACGCAAGCTTGATATATGTCCGGCTCTGTTCCAAGGACGGAACCGATAACCCATCAGTAATGAATGAACGAAGGTCAACAACAGAGATGGAACGTTATGGTAAGACATAACTTCTTTTTTGGGGATGACTGTAATGAAGTGGCAGACTTTAAATGTTCCTACGGAGTACTCTGTCAGAAATATTAAGTGAGCAAAAAGGTTCAACTAAGGAAAATTATTTTTTGAGTTGGATGCAGGATCTGAATTGTTTAGATATAGTAAGACCTTGTTAAGTTTAATTCTTGACGGCTGCCAAAAAGCAATTACTAGAAAATGGAAATCAAAGTTTAAACCAAATGTATTGGATATTGTAACAGAGATTATAGAACTTGAAGTGGGATCTTTAGAAAAGGGTAGGAGCAAATTACACTGGAAAAATGGAAATTGTGGGAACAATACATGCAGAGTAATGTTTTTGGAGGAGGAGTGCAGTTTAATGGAAGGCAGGAATTGGTCAGTATATGTAATGTTGAATTGGTGGTCAGATTTCAAAGAATATATGTGATATATAATGTTTTCAGCTGGGAATATGTTAATATGGTTTGTTTTGTTTTATATAAATGTATGTTTGCCAGTGTATTAAGTAAATGTGAAAAAAAAAAAAACCTCAACAAAGTCAGACAGACAAAATCTTACTCCACTTCCCCCTTGCAGGTTGACTATAAAATGTTCTTGGCAGCAGTACAAATGCCTGTGTAGTTGAATATAAATGCAACTCCTCCTGTGCCAGCAGTAGTCCTCTACTAGAATTAAGGCTGGAAATGTTATGTGCAGATGGCTCTGATTGGCAAACTTCAGCAGTAGAGCTTGTTTATGTAGATTAAACATTCTGTAGTTCTTCCCAGGTTTTGCTGTCTGCAGTGAGGTGCAGGTGAGTTGTGGTGAATACATCCCACCTGGCATAGAGGACAAGATTCCTTAATGCCTTTACCTCTTTCAGTTTGATCCCACATCATCTCACCAAGTTACAAGCCAAGGCTAATCCTGGTCATCCCTTGAAGCCAAAGAGATAGTGGTTTCAAGTACTTACATTTTTAGGAGTGCCATAAAGTCTCTGATTATTGGGGGAGGGGTATTCCACACAGCTTAAACGACATCTCTGTGAACATTAGAGCTTGTTGCTATCCTAGCATTTTTGGTGTCACTTGATTTTCTGGCAGATAAGTAAAATGTTTTTGAAGCTACTAGTGATCCCTCCACCAGCCATAAAACAGAGGAAGTGATTCTTCAGATATGCCTAGCATTGCCGTATTCCCTTTCACTCAATGAAGATAAATATCTCTCTGAAATACTTGCGACAGTTACTTGATATGAGGCTTAGTTATTCTCTGGTTATTGTACATACAACAGCAGTTGTAGTGTATTAAAGCCTTATTAGATTGAGTCTAGTTCATCACAGGCTTGTCAAGGAGTTCATCTCTGGCTGTCACTGAAGATCTCTTTTTGCATTTGTCTGTCCACCCTTTCAGCTGTTTATCTCAATAGACTTGAAATGGATGAATATGTTTCTGTTGTCTGGTAGCATTCTGGATGGTTCTTGGAACTACAGACCATTATTTCAGGGAACCATATTTGATCTTTTTACTTGGCATAGGGTTCTCTCAGAAGAACCCTCATTTTCTCCCTAAAATTATGTTTAAGTATTTCCTGATTGATCTCTTCACCTTCCTTATTTCTGACTTAGTTGGGGGAGCAGAAGGGTCCATCATAGCATGAAAGTACACCAGCAGCTCAGGTTTTGTCTGGAGCAGGTACACAGACTCAAGAAACTAGAACTGTTGCCTTCCTTGCCCCACATGCTGCTTTTGCCAGGTAGATGCTGTTCAAGTGAATCACTGACTGTATACTATATCAACGTAATTTTGCCATTTGCTGGTTAGACATTGCACCGGGAGCATTTTATTGGTGGTATGTGATGCAAGGGGAGGTGTTACTTATTACAGCACTTGGATCTGTAATATATTCAATGCAAGCATATGTACTGCAGCCAGATGTATGCCTTAAGTAACTACCATTGCATAGACTTCTATTCTGCCAGTTAGGCTTCCTTTGGTATTTTTCAGGGTTCAGCTTTCTAAGCTTTGGATGTCTTACCTTCACTGGCTACTGTGTCCTTGGTGGGGCATGGATTTTATTTCTTCTTTACACTGGTTTCTTTCCAGTTGTTGTTAGTGGTACCTTTGTGTTATACAGCTCCTCCAGTTACTTAAGAGATTTTGCTCCTTTAATAGTATTTTGTTTTATAGTTATATTTCTCATGCACTTTTAGTATCTGAACTGAGGATTGTGAGACTGGGTGCATTTTCTTAGTGATATTGTGCCTTATGCACATGGGAGCTGCACACTGCTGCAGATTTTTGGAAAAAGTGTTGAGCAGCTTCTCAAGAAGGCAATGTAGTATGTCACACCGTATGTGGTGATAGCTAGTCTGGAGATTAAAGAAGTCAAGAGAAGGCACCATCAAGAAGAGAAATTTTCGGTTGCTACCCGTTGCAGAGAGTCTTCTTCAAATTAATTTCACATTGGCAACTATTCCCTTATATTGAGTACCCAGTGATGAAGCATTGTTTGCTTTAAGGTTCTGAAGTCTTGTATTGCAAGTTCTGTAAACAGGTAACTGTTACATTTCAAATCAGAAAACAAATATTTCCCCTTATTAGTGGTAAGTGGCATGAATGACAAGGAGAAAACAAGACAGTCTGTCCTAAGCCTTTGAAACCTCTGCATTCTGTTAATGTTAATTGTTTACAATCTTTTAACTGTTGTCTTCATAGTTCCTTAAAGAAGAAAGCTGTCAGCCTCAGGCGGCATGAAAGGGCTATGTTTATTTCTTAGCTTGCACTTCTCTTTTACACTTGTTGAGGAGGTGCCCTGCCCTTCACGAGTACACAGTTCCTATGACTTCTGGTTGATTCTTACCCATTTTTATCATGTAGGTCCACACATCAGCAATCTTTAGCCCCAAACTTCAGGCGGCTTTCCTTCCACATGGTCTGCTTAATGCTTTGTACTATTCTTTGGCTATAAGCCTGGTGTGCCTTTTACTGAAAGTGTGGCACTTCTTAGTTAAAAACAGACAAGGCTCACATTGGTCATGAGGCTTATGTTCTAATGCTTGCAGAGATTTTTTTTCAGATTCTGGTTACCTGTTTTCTATAGAACAGATCTCTGTGTGATTTTCCTTTCTGTTAAAGATCAGACATTCTTCTTAAGGGAAAGTATGGCAGTAAATCGTAGCACTACTTTATCCTGACCAACATTTTTAAGCAATTTGCCATCCCTGTGAAACGTGTGAATGGTCTCTCAACAATGTTCTATGGTTACTTGGTTCATCTCTGTCTCTCTGATATATAGGCAGCAAGGCAAGGTGATTTCTTCATTTTTCATTGCTTTGTCGTCTTCACATCCAACTACAGCATGTGGATGAGTTATTCTGTGTAGTGCAGTTTTCCATTGCAACAGTTATTTCAAATATGTTACCTTTATTTTCTAGTTAGTACTGCATAGTGATGTTTTTCATTAGAGAACATTTTTTTTGTTCCTAGATGACATTTCATATTTTCAGAGAGGTTTTTTTTTTTTCTTTTTGGCAGTCTTTCTAGTTCATCTGGACAGGTCAGCAGTCCTGTGCAGTGCCTCTATTTTTCTGTTGCTTGCTTTGTTCTCCATTTCATCTTGGAGACAGTTGTAGACAGAAGCACTGTACGAGAACTTGCTAGCAAGCTCCCCTCCTTAAAGAAAAGATTAACAATTTCATTTTTTAGTTGGGTGCTAATATTTCATGACTGCCATGCATACGGACCTGAAGTGTTTTGTTTCATAGTACACTTATGTCACTGCTATCATACATGAGATACCTTCATCCCCTTTATTAGTACCTACATTATAACATCATCTGAGGGCAGTCTGAAGTAGGGGTTTCAGTGTCAGAAGGACCCATAGCTTTTTCCCTGAGGTTAGGTGAACCTTTGGAATTTCAACACTGGAGGGTCCTGGCTTCAGCATGATTAATGCAACCTATCTCTCACCATAACTGTATTGTTTGATCTCTGCATTATTGCAGTTTTCTTGGCAACGACAACTTTACATGGTCTTTTTCACCATACAGTATGATTACACTAGTCTTCCACTCGAACTCAGTTGATATTATTGGTCAATCCTCAGTTTTACAATTCTGAATGGTTGTCTGAGACTTTAGGAGGTAAAAATTGAGTTTGAAATATCCATTCTGCCGAAGAGGTTGTTTATACTAAGTAGATGCTCTTCTGTTTTGTGTTAAGATTTTTTCTTTGTAAGAATTTGAAATCCCTCCTCTTTTGAAAATAGCTAAGCACAGGATAGGAAACTTGAAGATGTAATTTGCATATATTTCTTACAAAGTCTGCATACAGTATTACAGTAACATCCATCATTTATAGCTTAATAACTACCCACCTGTATTGAAAGTGTACCTGCAACTTCTTGAACACTGTAACAAATTCTGTAGTCTCATCTTTAATAAATAATGTGTAGACCTATTTAAGATCATTATATTAAAAACTACTTTGCTTTCTAAGTTGATCTCTTAAGATTTCACTGTTATTTATACCTTTTTGTCTGCTTATAGTAGCTGTATATTCATGTGAAATGTGAAACTAGCTACTACAGTGGTTAAAATACAAATTCATCTTATTTCTGGAGATGACACAATTTTTATCAACATCTGTCAAGGCAGAAGTTTTTAAAACTGAAGCAGTATGTTTTAAATATATATATATATATATATATATATATATATATATATATATATATATATATACATATATATATATATATATATATATATATATATACATATATATATATATATATATATATATATATATATATATATATATATATATATATATATATATATATATATATATATATATATATATATATATATATATATATATATATATATATATATATATATATATATATATATATATATATATATATATATATATATATATATAGATATATATATATATATATATATATATATATATATATATATATATATATATATACATATACATATATGTATATATATATATATATATATATATATACATATACATATATGTATATATATATATATATATATATATATATATATATGTATACATATATATATATATACGCATACATATACATATATATATATATATATATATATATATATATACATATAAATATACATATATGTATATATATATATATATATATATATATATACACATGTATATATATATACATATATGTATATATATATATATATATATATATATATATATATATACATGTGTATATATATATATATATATATATATATATATATATATATATATACATATGTATATATATATATATATATATATATATATATATATATATATATGTATGTATATATATATATATATATATATATATATATATATATATATATACATACATATGTATGTATGTATATGCATATATATGTATATATATATATACACATATGTATGTATATGTATATATATATATATATATATATATATATATATATATATATATACACACATATATATATATATATATATATATATATATATATATATATATATATATGGAGAAAAACAAAACCGAATAAGACTAGGAAGAAATAAACTTATACTACTGAAAACTTCCGAACTGTTAAAAACAAAAACAGAAATCCAATGAATAGACGCTAAGCCAGAACTGTTATTTGCTGAGCGCTTTCGTTCGCTTTATTGGTAACAATCGAACTTCATCAGAGCAAAATGTAATGCATTTGCAATACTGTGCGAGCTTTAAATAGTCTAACTGGTGTAAAAAAATACTTCACTATGATTGGTAGATATTCTACGCCAATGCAGTAGTATTTGGACTAATGAGAGACACTGCTATAAAACAAAAGGTTTTATCTGCTAACATCCTGCCACTAGGGGGCGTGCTGTAACTTTTTAGTTGTACCACTTTAATGCACATTTAATGTTGAGATTCTCATTGAGCCCTGGTGGGGTATCTGCTTCAAGGAGGAGTTGCCATTTTAATTCCTTCAGCTCCAGTAGTGTGTTGCAAACTCCAAAAAACTGCTGGACCTGTTCTAACACCAGAAATTTAAAACAGGTGAAGCCATTGCAGCTGGTGGCATGTCTGCTTAATGCATTGTAACTGTCATTATGCCTGATGGCTGCAAGGTGTTCCTTCACCCTGTCTGAGAGCTTTCTAATTGTTTTCCCAATGTAGAAGGAAAAACACTGGTTGCAGTAGGCTGCATAGACTACAAAAGTTGAGTGGCAGTCGTGCTGGGCTTTGAACTGCACCGTGATGTTGCAGTGTTGAAAAGTGTAGGATGTGCCTGAGTGCATGAAAGGACAGACTACACAATGCTTGCAAGGGCCCATACCTTTGGGGTTTTGTGGGTTAGCAGGCTCATGGGGGTCTGCGCCATTCCTGAGTATGGGGGTCTCTTTCCTTTCAAAGGTTTAAGAGTTCTGGTCTTCTTGTATGAGAAGACAGGCTCATTACCCACTATCTGATGGGTGTTGTGGTCCGCTCTTATTATGTTCCAGTTTTTGCCAATGATATCCCTAATGGGTTGCATATCTTGGCTGATGGGGATGGGGAAACTACAGATGTTATGTGATCCTATCTCGCCTACATTCTGACTGATGGGTTCGGAGCCGATCCCTTGGCTCCGACTCGGCACGCTTATGCCAAAGAGCGAAGTCTCTTATTGGCTGAGCTTACTATATCCCAGGATGCACCACTACCAGTCCCCCAGATCTCGTTTGCCGCTAACAAGTGAAGACGTGGTCTCGAGCTGGCTGAGCTAAGTAGTGATTATTTTCACTAGTTTTTCTGTCAGGAATTTCTTTATTCTTCAACAAAAAGCTGTTTTAACAGCTATTCTTGTACTGTGTTTTGACTAACTCAGAATGTCTCAGGTTCCTAGGCCTTCAGGCTTTAAAAAGTGCACCAAGTGCAACTTTAAAATGTCTATCACAGATGACCACTCTCTCTGTGTTTATTGTTTGGGTGCAAAACATTTGCAGGAGTCCTGCAGCGTGTGTCACGCTTTTTCCTCAAGGGTCCTCCAAGAGAGGAAAAATAAGCTCATATTGAAAGGCATTATAAAACCCTCCTTTGAAGAAGCTTTAGCATCCTCTCCTTCTCCTGCTAAAAGAAAGGCGTCGGCTCCGACCAGTCCGTCGGATCCGACCGCCAAAAGACATAGGCAGACCTCTCCTTGGCTCCAAGGACTTGGAGCCGAGGTGAACGGTCTGCCTCGATGCCACCAGTCTCGACTCCTCTGGCTTCGGAGCCGATGGCTGGGGCATCGAGGCGGGTCATCTTCATCGGCTCCACTGGTTTCGAGCCGATGAAGGTTGTCCGCTCAGACACTTCCTCCTCGGCACGAAGCCCTCTCGGCACCGATGGAAACTAGTTTGGTATTCCTTCGGCGCCGATAGTCATCGAGTCGCCTCGGGCCGGTCCCCTAGCCCCTTGGGGCCGTTGGAGAGGCCATCCCGAAACCGTTCAGTATCCTCTAGGGCATCGAGGATGTCAGATTCAGACACAGACAGGGTGCTGCAAAGACTGTTCCAGTCCCCAGTCTTTCAAAATTTGTTTCGCTCCGACCCAGTTGGCTTGAGCCAACAGCCCATGCCCATGTCATTGCCATTCCTCCTCCGACCGCCCGGCTCCGGAGCAGGTGCTGTTGGAGCCGGTAGAGGTCTTAGGGTCGGCTCTGACCCTTACTCCAACCCGGCCTTGGTCCGAGTTTGGTACACGGACTTCTTGGCTGGACCTGGGGTGATGTTTGGGACCTATGCTGTCGGTTCCGAGCCTCACTCTCGGTGCTTCCGGCTGCGGGACTTCCGTCTGCTGTCATGGCTCGGGACCGGACACTCCCAGGATTCTGGGGTCCGGCTTTCAGAGCTATGAGGAGTGCCTTGGCCAAGTCTTCTTGACCATCTCTCCGGTTTTACCGCACCTTCCCTGGGCGTGGAGACTGGGTCTTTGGCAGTTCCCCTGTCCTTAGGCAGCGGAGCCCCTGGGCCTGAGGTTACCCCATTGGGGTTCCCCTCCTCCTGAGGGTTCTTCGAGTTGTCTTCAGAGGAGCCCCAAGGAAGAGATCGTGCAAGAGGAAGCACGTGGACTCCCCGAGTCTATTACATCGGACACTGATCTTGATGATGCGGAGGGTCCCCAGTCGTCCTCGGATGATGTCTCATTTGCAGACATCTTAGAGATCCTCAAACAACGAGGCGGCTGGATATCCAAACCCCTCTGCTGATGTGTCAGTGCTCCTCAAGGCCTTTGGCGCTCACCCCTCCGCCTCCTGGGTGTCTCCGCCCGACGAGCTCCTGGATTTAGTTTGTCGAAGGGCGTGGGAACAACCAGATACCGTGGAACCAGTCCTTCTCGTCCTAACAAATTTTTGTCTGCCCCACCCGAGAAGGAGTTCCTGACCAAAGGCATGGCTGTAGATGCCATGGTGGTGGCATCTACTACACAACAGGACGTGGCAGAGGCTTCAACGTCCGTCCATCCTCCTAATAAGGAGTCTAGGAGCATGGACCGCACGGGAAGCGTACCCTGACTTCAGCGGCCTTTACTTTAAGGTCCCTGAATTATTTGGCACATTTTACTAGGCTTCAGAGGGATCTGGTCAAAGAGCTGTCAGATTCCTCTCAGGTAACCTACCTGAGCAGCTAGCCCAGTCGGTTAGCTCTCAGTTGGCTATCCTTCAATTTCTAACTCGTCCATGAGGCTCATTTCATATGCGGCCGAAGGGGCGGGTAGAGCGGCAGGCACAGGCGTGGCTCTCGGAGACAAGCCTGGCTCCGTTTGTGTCATTTTGCGGAGGCCTTCAAGTCTTCCTTCACGGCGCTCCCTTTGATGGGTCCTCTTTGTTTGGACCTAAGGTTAAAGACACTCTTACCGCTGTGAGCAAGAAGGAAAAACTTTATCTGCCGTAGGTGCACGTTATTCCACTCCCTTCGGCCTTATCCCAAGGCTAAAGGAGGAGGGAAGATGTGGTTCCAAATCACGTAAGTTTTTCCATCAACAGCAGGAAGATTCCCCTTCCAGAGGCAGAGGACAGGGAAATTTTTCTGGGAGACGCTGTCCCAGAGGCGGCAGAGGGCCCCGCAATTCTGGAGACCGCGAGTCCTTTCGTGGCTCTTCAGCCTCCCACACTTCATGAGGGATTGCCCGGCTGTGCTGCTCGAGCCAGTCGGGTGCCGTTTGCCAAGCACCTAAAAGCCTGGGAGTCAATCACTCAGGACAGATGGGTGCCGGATTATTGCGGAGGTTACACCATTCCCTTCACACACTCACCCCCACCGTCCAAAAATCCCGGACCCACCACCCAGTCAAAGGGAAATTGCAGCCGCAGAAGCATTAAAGCTGCTAGAAAAGGAGTCATCCAACCGGTCCCCACAGACCAGATCGGATCCGAAATTACTCAAGGTTCTTTAGTGCCAAAAAGACAGGGGACCTGAGACCAATATTGGATCTCAGCAGACTAAACCAATCCGTCGAAATCCAAATTCGAATGGTCACGTTAGAATCCATTCTCCCATTATTGAAGAAGGATGTTTGGATGTGCTCCATAGATCTCAAGGGCGCCTATTATCACATACCGATACATCGGGCGTCCAGGAAGTATCTGCGCTTCAGCCTGGGAGACAGTCATTTCCAATTTTGTGCTCTGCCCTTTGGTCTCACCACAGCCCCAGGGTGTTCACCAAATGTTTGGCAGTAGTAACTGCTCACCTGAGGAGTCTTGGATTCCAAGTGTTTCCCTATCTGGACGACTGGCTCCTGACTGCCACCACCAGTCATCTACTAATGGACAACCTCAAAGCCACCTTTTCCTGGGTGCTACCCTGGGAATTACATTCAATTGGTCAAAGTCTGTCTTGCTGCCCTCTCAGCGCATAAGGTTCATAGGAGCAGAGATAGACTCAAAATTGATGCGCGTTTTCTTCCTACCGAAAGGATCCAAACTTTACAAGGCCAAGTTCAAGCCCTGCTTTCAAGATCCAAGGCCCCAGCCAGGATGGTCCTGCAACTTTTAGGTTCGATGTCTGCCACGGTTCTTCTAATTCTTCTGGCAAGATTGCACATGAGGATCCTTCAGTGGCTATTATCGACTCAATGGTCCTTTCAGGATCTTCCCCTCAATCACCCCATTATGATTACAGAAACGCAAGCGGGACCTTCGCTGGTGGCTTCAGACATCCAATCTAAATCAGGGAAGTCCTTTTGTTATTCCCCCTCCAGTGGTCACCCTGACGACAGATGCCTCCCAGACAGGGTGGGGGGGGGCATTGTCTGGGCAGGTTAGTTCAGGGTTCCTGGCTTCCAGGCGAAACTTTTCTCCACATCAATGTATTGGAGATGAGGGCTGTACTTCTGTCCCTACAGGCCTTACACAAGTTTCTCCCTCAGGGCATCATCGCCATCCACACAGACAACATGTCGGTGGTCTGGTATCTAAACAAACAAGGAGGGACCAGATCTTACCCCCTTTGCAGAGAGGCCATGAGGGTGTGGGAATGGGCTGTAGCTACCAGCCGTTTCTTGGTAGCGACCCACATTCCGGGGAAATCGAATATATTGGCAGACATATATTGGCAGACAGATTAAGCAGGACAATTCTCTCTCCTCACGAGTGGTCCCTGAACGAAACAGCAGCAGCTTAGGTTTTCAGAAGATGGGGGACGCCGTGCTGCGACCTGTTTGCAACACCACAAAATACAAAGTGCAAAAGGTTCTTCACCTTGACTCCACATCAGGGGAAAGCAACTATGGATGCTCTAGCACAACCTTGGCCAACAGGGCTACTTTATGCCTTTCCTCCGATTCCACTTCTCCCCAAAGTCATTCAGAAAGCTTCTCAATTGGGGTCCACAATGATACTAATTGCTCAAGACTGGCCTCGTCAGGTATGGTTTCCCTACCTGAAGAAACATGCGGTGGACGATCCGTGGGTTTTAGATCTAACTCCGGATCTGCTAATTCATCAGTCGGGGCGACAACACCAGTCCCTTCACACTTTGAAGTTGACAGCTTGGCTCCTCCACTTCCGACTTTAGTTAGAAATCACACCTTAGACCCGGAAGTTATTCACATTTTATCTTCGGCCCACAAACCCACCACTAAGAAATTGTACCTCAGTAAGTGGAAGAGGTTTGCTATCTGGGCTCAACTCAGGGGCTTAGACCCTATCACTGCCCCGATCCCAGAGGTTTTGAAATTTTTAACATCCTTGTTTAATCAAGGATCTTCAGTCTCTACTATTAAAGTCCAACTGGCAGCTATCTCTAAATTTCACGAATCCATGGATCCACCGTTGATGAGCAGCAGATTATGCAAAACTTTCATTAAAGGTGCGGGGCTGTTAAGACCCCCAGTTTTTCATCCTGCGCCTCCGTGGGATCTTGATTTGGTGCTTCGTGCATTAACATCTTCCCCTTTCGAACCGGCTGCTACATGTGAGCTAAAATATCTGTCTTGGAAAACTGCCTTCTTAGTTGCAATTACCTCTGCAAGAAGAGTTTCAGAGCTTCAAGCCCTATCTATCAAACCACCGTACTTGATTTTTCACAGTGATAGAGTATCACTTAGACCTAACCCATCTTTTGTCCCAAAGGTTTGTTCTAATCTCTGTCTCCAACAATCTCTAGAGCTACCAGTTTTCTTTCCAAAATTCTCCAACGAAGCAGAATACACTCTCCATAAATTGGATGTTCACAGGCAATTGCGCTTTTATCTAGACAGGACTCAGCAAATTCGTAAATCAGACCAGTTGTTTGTGTCCTTCTCAGACAATAAATTGGGTAAAACCATCACAAAAGCTACTATCTCCAAATGGATTAGAGATTGTATAACTCAGGCTTATTCCTCTTCAAATAAGCAACTTACAACATCTATCAAAGCTCACTCTACCAGAGCTATGGCTACTTCTATCGCCTTTCATTCCAAGCTCACTATTTCTGAGATTTGTGCTGCGGCTACTTGGTCCAACCCGCACACTTTCATTTCCCACTATAAATTGGATGTGGCATCTAAAGGGCGAGCATCATTTGGTTCCACGGTACTCAGGAGTGTTTTCCAGTGAGCCACCCAGGATTCAGGTGCTAGGGACGCTGTCCCATCAGTCAGAATGTAGGCGAGATAGGATCACATAACATCTTTTAGTTATGTACTCACCATAACTTCAGATGTTTGGGATCCATCTCGCCTA